>NW_024412400.1:38511436-38729300 GCF_014898765.1 Herpailurus yagouaroundi | reverse complement strand
TCTTCTTCTTCTTCTTCTTCTTCTTCTTCTTCTTCTTCTTCTTCTTCTTCCTCTCCCTCTCCCTCTCCCTCTCCCTCTCCCTCTCCCTCTCCCTCTCCCTCTCCCTCTCCTTCTCCTTCTCCTTCTCCTTCTCCTTCCACCAATGCTATAGGATTAAGTCCTCATTCTTATGTCCTCCATAGTCTTAATTACCTCCTAAAAGTCTTATTTCCAAATACAATCATATTGGGGGTTAGGACTTCAATATATGAATGTTAGGGGAACACAATCCAGTCCATAGCAAGGAGTATTTCAAGTCTGCTGTCATCATTGCTTCTTCCCTGAGAGCAGTGAAACAAGGTCACCTGGTTTGGAAAGAGCTTCCTAACCCAGTAAAAGACTTGTCCCTTCTCTTTTCTATGGTAACCCTTCCCTGAGCTCTGTATTCCATCCTCTGTCATTTCTCAGATTTTTCCTCCCTCAGCTCTCCCCTCCCCATCTCCTGCACCATCAATATCTCTCTTTAGATTGGATGGCTAATGTCAACATCCCAAAGTGTTCTCCCACACCCCATTCCACTAAAGTAACTCTGTCTTCATTACCTTTCCCCATCCTGCTCAGGTAATGCTACAAGACTCAGAGAATGAACCCAAGCAAAATGGCATTTAGACTCTTTTCAACTAGTTTCTATGAAGAAATTACTTTATCACTAGGCTGTAGTGGGTGTCTAATATATACACATAAAATTTATACATGCACACATATACACACATACCCACACACATAATGCATATATATGGAGTTATACACACATATACAAGTATATATACATATATATACATATGGGTATACACACGTAAGCAGACATGGCTACACATGTACACGCAATTAATAGATTCAAACACACTTATTGACAGATATACACACAAATATACTCACACGTACACAGATGTCTATAAAGATATACACATATACACACAAGTATAAAGACATACACGCTTCACACAAAAGCACATATATACACACACATACAAACACATGCAAAAATACACAGATAGTCTTGAAGGGGTTGTGAAGAGGAAAAAAAGAACTGGAATACAATTGTAAAAATAAATGGTATGAAGTTCCAAAAGGAAGAAAATATCAGACTGAATCTCTGCCTCTTCACTGAATACTGACTATTCAATTTCAGCACATTTTTCAAGAGGCTGCTATGTGTCTGGCCCTGGGTAAGGCACTGGCCCTTAACTCTAAATGGTCTATTTAAAGCAACAGCATACTTTAATGGAATTCTTAAAGGGGACAATAGGCTCCTCTCCAGGAAGAGCTGCAGTATATTCTCACCCAAGGAAAGCTGCTTGGAGCATGCTAACACATCTTTACAATAAACACACACAGACACACAGTTAATAATACTGGTCTCTGTATTTTAATGCCTTCAACATGGCTTCCAGAGCAACAGCAAAAAAATGGCACCAGAGATTAGCTACTTCAAGGAGCCCCCAAGCAGAGAAATGGTTAGACTAGGTCAAGATTAGACTGTTGCTCATCCAACAGCCTTTTCTTTGCTCATTCCCAAGTCACACAGAGGTCTGGTAAGTTCCTGTTCTTCTCTCCTTCCATAGCATACCCTCCTTCTGCACAGGGGCTCCTACTCAGGAGACTGTCCAGCTTCTGTCTGAGTGGGAGTTTGCCACTGGGACGAGTAGGGCGAGTCTTGCTTCATTGTAATGAGTCACCTTTGAAAATGCCTTTGATAAGAAAAGTCTTTTCTTGTGCACTTCATAGGACTACCCCTTACTTGCTTGTCTAATCTTTCTACTTCTTTACATGATGCATGTTTTCAAACTTCCTGCAGTATCAGAGGCATTTCCCCTTCAAAGTTCATCTCTTTAATGGTTCATGTACAACATGCCTTCTGAAAAGCACAAACTTCTAGGATGTGCTGCTAAAGCCAGCCATCTTTTACGTGACTAACCTTCATGCTTGAGGATAAGGCTCTGCATGAAATTCAGTGGCTATGACTGACCATGGTCCCTGTTACTCCACATCCCATTGCTCTTTGTACAGTAATGCCTCAATGGGATGGAATAAAATAATTGGAAGTCCTTTGTGGGATTCAGAGGGCTTTTATGAAGTTGGAAGCCTGTAAACTGCTGCTCAGGCTTCATTTCTTCCATTAAACTTCAGCAGATCTTTATAGCTGTATCTCTCACCTATGGTAAGAAAAGGTCAGGATTGATCTACCAATTTCCAGTTTAAATGTTTTCCATTATCAATTCAACCCTACAAAGATTGGGCACTCATTTCATGTAAGACACTACAGGAAGAGATAGAATGTAATAGACCTGGAACTTGCCTTCACGTTATTTAGGGTTTGGGGTGGGAGAGGGAGAAAAGTACACAGGTTATCTAAGAAAGGCAAACTGTGTTAAGTGCTGTCACTGAGGAACAAATAGGAGAAACAGGAGCACTGGGGAGTGAGGAATAGATTCCAACTGAAGCTTCTTGTAAAAGATGGTACCTGAATTAGAGAATGAGAACGATGCCAAAAGTCAAAGATAGGGAAAGTGGAAGGACTTCCAGATGAAGAGAATAGGTACATCAACACAGAAGGGAGAATACATGGCATGGGTTTGGAGAACGTGAAGTCTAGTATGACAGAAAACATAGAATATAGGATACGTGGCCTGGTTCAATGCATCCAGCTTGAGGGGGGCTCAAAGGATTTAGGGTTTGGACATTGTGCTACAGGAAATGGGGAGGCTCTGGATGTACTGGGATTATCATGCCTGCACTTTAAAAAGATAACTTGGAATCAGAGAAAGTGGCTGCCAGAGAAAAAGCATGGTCCTTGTTCCCTGCCCTTTTCAATCCCTTCTCTGGAGTCAAAAGTGAGATTAGAGGCAGAGTCCAGAGGACACTTCAAGGGGAGAGCATATTGAGAACTTCTGGTCCCATGGTGTTCAGCAAGACCTGCTGCCCAACAGCAGAGAAGGAGCCTGAAAGCGAAGGCCTTGCATTTTGTGGCTCCTGGAAGAAGCCCATGTGGCAGATGTCTGTCTCTTAGAAGAGGGGCTATGTTGCTCCTGACCACAGGTATGAAATGCAAAGAGATCACCAGATCATACTCACACTCTTGGACCTACATGGGGTTTCTCTGATGAGCCAGACTGATCTGTGTGTTATGTTGAAAAAGGATTCAATCAGCACCTCAGCAAAAGTTATCAGTTTGCTTTGTTGCTGGCTACCAGGCCACAAAAATGGACACTGGCATGCCTCCTGCCCCCTCTTCTGCCATCACTGATAGAACACCCTAACAGTCTGGTCGGTACAGATATTGAGAGAGCACACAAAATGAGTAGGTAATGAAAAATTACAGCCCACTTAAGGGGATTCTGTAACTAGAGGGAAAAAGACTACACTGAGCAAGTAGAGCTGGCAGCTTCATTTATAGTAGAACTAATAGAAGAGAGAGAGAGAGAGAGGACATTAATAAAAGTAATTAGAACAAAGATGTAATTGGAGCACAGAAAAGCCTTTCCGGAACTAAGAACGATATTTCTGAATTTTAAAAGTTCACTAGACAATTTGAAAAAATGAATGTTCACTGCTGAGAATAGAATTTGTGTTCTGGAAGATCAAGTTAAAGAAACATTTCAAGACACAAAGAACTACTCCCCAAAGTAAAAATATGTAGAACAAGAAAAGAAACTCAGAAGACCAATCCAGAGGATTTACCATGTTAACAATGGAAATGCCAGAGGATATGAAGTAACAAGTGCATGGGAAGTACTAAATGCATGGAAAGTACTAAGCAAATAATGGAAGAAAATATTCCCTAACTGAAAAAATACTGGGTTCTTTAGATTACAGTCCCTGCTGAATCCTAGAGAGGATGAATTAAGAGGGAAAGCAACAACAAAATCCTAAGACTTACCCTGGTGAGATTTCTACATTTCAAAGGTAGGAAGCAAATCTTACAGACCTTCTGACAGAAAGAAGAGATTATACATCATCTGGAGTACTAGAATCTAAAGAATACTGAATTAACACATATAGAAAGAAAGAAGGATTATTTATAGAAACAGATCATGATCCTAAAATCCTATCCAGCCAAAGTATCATTCATCCAAAAGAGAAAAGAAAGAGTAATATGATAGGCTCCATTCTCTAATTATAATCCAGTAACATTGTAAATCAACAATAAATTATTACCAAAAATTTTTGATTTGTTGCAAATTAAGAAACATTCTTTTGAATTATCTTTGGTATAATAGGCAAGCTCTAGCTAAAATTTATCATTATCTAGAGACTGATAAAAAATAAAATACTTCATACCAAAGAGGATAGGACACAGCTAAAGCTGTGTTCAAAGGAAAATGTATAGCTTCAAGTGCTTTCAGTATATTAGAAAAATTAAAACAAAAATAGTGAAAATAAATAAAATATGCCTATTCAGCTTTAAAAAATTAGAAAAGGAATAGAGTGCAAAAGAAGACAATTCCAGCTGCAATGCCCTGGGAGAAAGGGTGAAAATAATTCTACAGTAAAGTGATAAAAGCCTAAAATACAGATGCAGCAGGATCAAAAAGAAGAGCCAAATTGAGAAGCCGTTCTGGAAGTAGAAAGATGCTGGCATCTGGAAGTGGAGAATAGGAAGTGAGAAGAGTTAAAGATGAGTAAGAGTTTGAGATTGGGTAACTAGGTGAAGGTAATAAATACTACTAGCAAGGCAGAAAATGGAGAAGGAAAGACACAAACTTCCATTTCAAATATATAAAGTTTGAGGTGCCTGAAATGGTCAAGGCACTGTATGACGCACCATACTCATTACAAATCTGCATATACCCCCTGCTCACCCCAGATTCCTTTGTCACCAGTCCAGGGCTGCAGTTAACATATTAATGTGACAAATAAGCCAAAAAGTATATGTTTAATAAAGGCTGATCTTAGAAATGTCCAGCCCAGTCTCTGAAGTGAGGGAGAAGAAGGCTCCACCCTCTCCAACACTCTCTTCTGCTGCAGGTCAAAGGGACTGCCTTGGAGATAGAAAATGAAGGGTGGGGGACAGCATTTCCTCAATTGGACCCCATTATTCAACTTAAACACACTATTAAGGAAACAAGTGAGCTTCTTAAAAGACTTGTCCCTAAAGTAATTAAACACAACCTCACACTGTAAACTCAATGATTATTAGATACAACTTTAGCACTTTAGGTCTATTTATGGTTTTTGTCTTTCTTCCCTCCACCCCTTGCAGCCCAGAACACCAGCAACATATCACCGAAAAATTTAGATCTGGGGAATCAAATAAAAGAATTGCTGGTAAAGATCTTTTAATATTCAGATAACTCTTTCAAACAAATCTGTTAATATTCTGGATTCCATCCGAATCAGTCTTCATGCCTGGCTTCAAGGAAAAGCAGCAGGTCAATCAAGATTTTCACTTGGAGGGGCGCCTGGGTGGCGCAGTCGGTTAAGCGTCCGACTTCAGCCAGGTCACGATCTCGCGGTCCGTGAGTTCGAGCCCCGCGTCGGGCTCTGGGCTGATGGCTCAGAGCCTGGAGCCTGTTTCCGATTCTGTGTCTCCCTCTCTCTCTCTCTGCCCCTCCCCCGTTCATGCTCTGTCTCTCTCTGTCCCAAAAATAAATAAACGTTGAAAAAAAAAATTTATTCATTCCTATTCTTATTAAAAAAAAAAAAAAAAAAAAAGATTTTCACTTGGAAAAAAAAGGGCCAAGCAGAGAGCCTCCTAGAAAAACTCTTCCATCCTGTGCCTCCACTTAGGCCAGCTTGACTTGATTCTTTGATGCAGAGGGATAGCTTCAGGCAAAGTATATTTGCTTAATCCTTTGCCACTGATTTCTGCCATGTTAACTTAGTCCTTGGTGAGAAGGTTTAAACTGTGAATGAAATGGGAATGTTGAATACTGTCAGCTGATTTTAATCAGACCTTTCTGTTGCTCTGTTCAAGGCTGTGCAAAAAAAAAAAAAAAAAAAAAAAGGACTGAGAGGTTAAACCACTATTCTAGGCTTCCAGGGATGCTCACAGCGTTGGTCCTTGTGCCATGAACCAGAGTCTGAAATGTCCAGTATCCCAAAAAAGCGTTCTTCCAAAGTCAGGCCATGGAAGGTCAGATAATTATTTTTTATGCTTGTCACTTTTCAGTCAAAAGAAATAGAAGGACATCACATCATTTACAATTGAAGCTTCCAAAGTTTTACTTTCAGTTAATACCAGTAACTGAACATGGGTACACTGGCCTGACCTCACATCCAAATGAGCCCACTTCATGCTCAAGAAAAAGAATGACACAAATATCCAAAATAGTTCTGAGAAGCACCAACATATCACTAGAGAAAACTGGTATTCCCGAGCCCAGAATTAACTAGCCTCATTTGTAGGAAATTGTCAAAATATATCTGGGAAGGCATTCTCTTTTTCTTTTTCTTTTTATCGGATCTTTTGTAAAGTCAGTCCTCATTTCTCCTGGCCAGTGATGTACAAATTGGAGGTCCAAATAAAATTATGGCAAAATGGCCTCTTACTTCATCTTCCTTCAAGCTGCACCTATCTCTGCAGAGTGAATAGAAGTATGAGTTTGGAAACTAAGACAGGGTTTTCTTTCCTCTTTATATGCTAAGATTATTTTTCTCATATGGCACTCTTTTTCTCATCTCTTCACATTAATTGAGAATGAACTTTTAATAATGTTTCAGAGACGCAGTCTTTGGTAAGACTTTTAGATTTAGAGGCATGAAGCTTTTGATCTGGAGAATTTCACATGTCTTAGGAAAAGTCCAGAAATCTCAAAGATACCATTCAAGACAATTCTAATTGGAGTCATTTGTTGAAGACTAGGCCGTCATTCTTCATGCATCTCTTCATGTCTTGTGCTTTCTTTGATGACATCTTACATACAAACAGGATGCAGTGCTGTTATTGTCATCAGCATCATTCCTGAACAAACCTTATTAATATGATTAACTATATGTCATCTCATTCATCATTGATCACGCTCACTCTTTCCTAAAGCAGGACTTGGGACCTTAGACTTTCATTCCTTGATACCCAAAATGTGGTCCAAAGGCCAGCAGCCTCCACATCACCTGAGAAGTTATTAGAAATGCAGAATCTCAGGTGCCACACTCACCTACTGCTACAGATTGCTTTGTGTCCTCCCCCTCAAATTCATATGTTGAAGCTCTAACTCCCAATATGACTGTATTTGGAGATAGAGGCTATTTGGAGGTAATTAAGGTTAAATGAGGTCACAAGGGTGGGATCCAGTAGGATTAGTGTCCTTATAAGAAGATGTACCAGAGAGTTAGTGCTCTTTCTTTCTCCAGACACACACAAAGAAGAGATTATGTGAGCACACAGTGAGAAGGCAGCCATCTGCAATCTGAGAGCTCTCACTAGTAAGCAAATTAGCCAGCACTCTGATCTTGGACTTCCCAGCCTCCAGTACTGGAAGAAATAAATGTCTGTTGTTTGAACCACCCAGTCTATGGTATTTTGTCCTGGAAGCCCAAGCTGACTAAGACATCTGCTGAATCAGATTCTTCATGCTAACAAAATCCTTGGGTGATAAATATGCATATTATAAGAAACACACTGCTTTAGTTAACCTTGATCATGACATTATTTAAATTCATTTAATTTGTCATTTTTCTGTGGAAAGAACTTGAACTATGGATTGGGATGGACTTTTAAATGAGCCTTAGGCTTGGTTGGGTCCTGACTCTGTGATTCAAAAGATCCTGGTCAGCCTCAATTTGCCAACCAGTCTCTGAAATGGAGAGAACCCATAGGCTGTGGTTATGGGGGGAGAGATGCTCCTTGAAAAACCCTATGCATCTATAAGCCTAGAAAGTTACACTCCTTTTTCAGGAGTATTCTATAAGAGTCACTAGGGATTGAATGGTTCAAAACTAAACCAGTTGCACATTTACTTTTATCTGTGGCATTGGCCTGCTCTTCAATCTGCTCTTCAATCTATTTGGTGTTCCATCAAGTTTACAAGACAATGTTGTTTGGAACATCATTACTCCCTTTCCGAAAACCTATGTTTTTTCACCATAGAAGGTGATCAATAAATACTTGTTTCTTGTTTCCTTTCTCCTTGGTATCAATAATATTTGGTGAGGTAGGATGCATAACCACAACACGATTAATGGAAAACTGTGTCTTAAAAAGAACATTACAAATAGGGATTGGCATCCAAGGTGACAAATAGAGAAGAAATATACATTTTCTATGGGCTGATACTATAAAAATCCAGACCCAATTGTGGAGTGAGAGGGAAGAAAGGTCCTAAGAACATCCTAAGTCAAGTTTGCCACCTGGTTTTGTATGGTATGTGAACTAATAATGATTTTTACATTTTTTTAAAGTTATTTATTTATTTTGAGAGAGAGGGGGTGAGCACAAGCAGGGGAGGGGCAGAGAGAGAGGGAGAGAGAATCACAAGCAAGCTCCAAGCTCATTGCAGAGCCCAATGCAGGGCTCGATCTCACAACCATAAGCAATCATGATCTGAGCCAAAATCAAGAGTCAGAGGCTCAACCAACTGAGCCAGCCAGGTGCCCCATGATTTTTATATTTTTAATGGGTGAAGCAACATTTTTCAGATAACTTTTTTTAGAGAATAATATTTCTTGATATGTAAACATTGTAGGAAATTTAGATTTCAAAGTTCACAATAAAATATTAGAACATAACCATGCTCATTTGTTTACATATTGTCTATGGATGGTTTTGTGCTACAACCACAGAGCTGAGTAGTTGCAATAGAGTATGGCCCCAAATAGTTACTACTGGCCCTTTATATCAAACATTTGCTGACTACTATTCTAGGGTAATTGGAATGGAGGTGAGGAGACAAAATATCCTAATTGTTTCAGATGGGTTTTTGGACCGTAGATACACATGATGCTTGTAATTTGGGTTTTACTTTAATTGCCAGTTGGATGGCTTAATTTCAGAATTATTTCCCAGAAATAGACTTTTGGTGCCAAATAGTGTATGACTTTTATATATTGCCTAATTTTTTCTCCAAAAGAGATGTAGTGATTCCTAATATCACTGACACTTTTGCCATATTTTTCCTAAATATTATGAAGTATGCCTTCCTAATGCCAAAGAATATACCTGACTGAGCCTACTATTTCTGTTTCTCACATTAATAAATCCCAAGATGACATGGCAACCTCCCATTCCTTCTTTGTTATCGCTGTTCTGCTTTCTTGGTCAATAATGAAAGCAATATCAATCCCTTTTGTTACTTCCATTTTCTTCTGAATAATAGTAATGAAATTGTCAACAGGGAAAACTAAGAAACAATCATTCACTTCGTTAAAAAAGAGAGAGAGAAGGTTGCCTGGGTGGCTCAGTCAGTTAAGTGTGTGACTTCAGCTCAGGTCATGATCTCACAGTTTGTGAGTTCAAGCCCCACGTCGGGCTCTGTACCCACAGCTCAGAGGCTGGAGTCTGCTTCAGATTCTGTGTCTCCCCCTCTCTCTGCCTCTCCCATGCTCATGCTCTGTCTCTTTGTGTCTCTCAATAATAAATGAACGTTAAAAAAAAATTTTAAAGAGAGAGAGAGAGACTTACATTTCAAAAGATATCTGGAGCACTGAAGACCTAAGAATAGGTGCTCTTTCTTTCTCTCTCTTGGTGTGTACATAACATTAAGAGAGCACATCAAGGTCTCTATCAGGCCTGGAAATTTGTATAATACTCCCCTAATATAATCCTTCCACTTCTCTTTCATTCATGTATAAACACTCTTCATCTCATTTTTCCACTAAGATTTGTTTATTTTCAATTAATTGTATGCCTTTAAACACATGTTCA
Organism: Herpailurus yagouaroundi; assembly: GCF_014898765.1. NCBI lineage: Eukaryota > Metazoa > Chordata > Mammalia > Carnivora > Felidae > Herpailurus > Herpailurus yagouaroundi. The sequence continues at coordinate 38,719,459 of NW_024412400.1, read as the reverse complement.
TGCATATATGCACACATGCCTACACACACACACACACACACACACACACACTACACACACACACACACACACAGTGCCATTCCTCTATTTGTAATGTTTATTTTGAGCCAGACCTATTTTTCTATTAGTCATAATCTAGTCATGCATCTGCCTCAACAAAAATTATCAATACTAAAGAGAAAAAAAATGAGGAAGCAAACATTTATTGAGCACCTGCTGTTTCCTACTAAGTATGCTGGGTGCCTTGTCTTCATCACTGAATATGATGCTAATTCTGCATAGCAAGCTCTATTACCCTCTTCTTATAAGTTAATAAATGAGGATTCACAGAAGGGAGGATTCTTGTCCATGGTTACCCAGCCAAAATATGTGGGACCAAAATTATTTTTTTTTATTTATATATGAAATTTATTGTCAAATTGGTTTCCATACAACACCCAGTGCTCATCCCAAAAGGTGCCCTCCTCAATACCCATCACCCACCCTCTCTTCCCTCCCACCCCCCATCAACCCTTAGTTTGTTCTCAGTTCTCAACAGTCTCTTATGCTTTGGCTCTCTCCCACTCTAACCTCTTTTTTTTTTTTTTTCCTTCCCCTCCCCCATGGGTTCCTGTTAAGTTTCTCAGGATCCACATAAGAGTGAAACCATATGGTATCTGTCTTTCTCTGTTTGGCTTATTTCACTTAGCATCACACTCTCCAGTTCCATCCACGTTGCTACAAAAGGCCATATTTCATTTTTTCTCATTGCCACGTAGTATTCCATTATGTATATAAACCACAATTTCTTTATCCATTCATCAGTTGATGGACATTTAGGCTCTTTCCATAATTTGGCTATTGTTGAGAGTGCTGCTATGAACATTGGGGTACAAGTGCCCCTATGCATCAGTACTCCTGTGTCCCTTGGATAAATTCCTAGCAGTGCTATTGCTGGGTCATAGGGTAGGTCTATTTTTAATTTTCTGAGGAACCTCCACACTGCTTTCCAGAGCGGCTGCACCAATTTGCATTCCCACCAACAGTGCAAGAGGGTTCCCGTTTCTCCACATCCTCTCCAGCATCTATAGTCTCCTGATTTGTTCATTTTGGCCACTCTGACTGGCGTGAGGTGATACCTGAGTGTGGTTTTGATTTGTATTTCCCTGATAAGGAGTGACGCTGAACATCTTTTCATGTGCCTGTTGGCCATCCGGATGTCTTCTTTAGAGAAGCGTCTATTCATGTTTTCTGCCCATTTCTTCACTGGGTTATTTGCTTTTCGGGTGTGGAGTTTGGTGAGCTCTTTATAGATTTTGGAGACTAGCCCTTTGTCCGATATGTCATTTGCAAATATCTTTTCCCATTCCGTTGGTTGCCTTTTAGTTTTGTTGGTTGTTTGTTTCCTTTGCTGTGCAGAAGCTTTTTATCTTCATAAGGTCCCAGTAATTCACTTTTGCTTTTAATTCCCTTGCCTTTGGGGATGTGTCGAGTAAGAGATTGCTACGGCTGAGGTCAGAACGGTCTTTTCCTGCTTTCTTCTCTAAGGTTTTGATGGTTTCCTGTCTCACATTCAGGTCCTTGATCCATTTTGAGTTTATTTTTGTGAATGGTGTGAGAAAGTGGTCTAGTTTCAACCTTCTGCATGTTGCTGTCCAGTTCTCCCAGCACCATTTGGTAAAGAGACTGTCTTTTTTCCATTGGATGTTCTTTCCTGCTTTGTCAAAGATGAGTTGGCCATACGTTTGTGGGTCTAGTTCTGGGGTTTCTATTCTATTCCATTGGTCTATGTGTCTGTTTTTGTGCCAATACCATGCTGTCTTGATGATGACAGCTTTGTAGTAGAGGCTAAAGTCTGGGATTGTGATGCCTCCTGCTTTGGTCTTCTTCTTCAAAATTACTTTGGCTATTCGGGGCCTTTTGTGGTTCCATATGAATTTTAGGATTGCTTGTTCTAGTTTTGAGAAGAATGCTGGTGCCATTTTGATTGGGATTGCATTGAATGTGTAGATAGCTTTGGGTAGTATTGACATTTTGACAATATTTATTCTTCCAATCCATGAGCAGGGAATGTCTTTCCATTTCTTTAAATCTTCTTCAATGACCTTCATAAGCTTTCTATAGTTTTCAGCATACAGATCCTTTACATCTTTGGTTAGATTTATTCCTAGGTATTTTATGCTTCTTTGTGCAATTGTGAATGGGATCAGTTTCTTTATTTGTCTTTCTGTTGCTTCATTATTAGTGTATAAGAATGCAACTGATATGTGGGACCAAAATTAAAACTGAGTCATTTTGGTTCCAAACCTATTAGGTATTCTAGCACATCCCTGTGCCTAAAGTGTCATTTACATGAATGCAGTATTTTAGGTGGTAGAAGATGAACTTTAAATATTTTTAATTGTACATTTATGATTAATCACTAGTATCATAGGAGAAATATTCACCATCATTTGCCATCCAATGCACTTTATTGTTTACATTTTAAGACATTTTACAAATAATTTTCAGAAGAATAAAAGGATAGTGAAAAACAACTTTATTGGAAATTTTGGTAAAGAATATAAACACATCAAACAGTTTTTTGTGAAAGAGAGAAAGAGAAATCTGAAATGGACAACATCCTCTGAGTACAACTATTTGCTCATCAACTGTCATACATGCACCTGGAAAATATTTAATTTGTGAATACTTATTACAGATTTCAAATACATAACTAAGAAGTTGTAGTTTATCATTATTTATAGATCTTTTTCTTGTACTTAACATTATCAAAGTGAAAAAATTAAAGATTTGGGTGGAAATTTTGGTTAATCATAATTTTGTTGAAGAGAAGAAGGCCATATTTTAAATTCCACACTACAAAACATGTCCATTTTAGATTTACAAACAGCAATTAGAATAATGAATCTATTAAATTATTTTAATTTCCTTCCACTCATCTTTGTATACATTCCTGATTCAGCATTTGTCCACTTACAAATCATGTCGAGTAATTTTGGCATAAAAACATAAAAGATGAAAGAGTAATGGATATGTCCTTTTGAAACATGGGATAATCTGAGTTCTTGTTGTAAAATATTACACGATAAAGTTTTTTATGTTCAATGACTGAATGAGAATGTTATATTTCCTTTGTGCTCTTAGAATTACATTCATCATTAATGAATTCTTGAGTTTAAAACAATTCATGTAGGATATTGTTATCTGAAGAGTTATGTGTAAGATTTTGCTAATACAGTCAATTTAACCATCATACTTAGAGTATAGAGTTTGGGTAGTCCTTTGCATTTGACTTCTCACTTGTCTAAGAGCTGTAAAATACCTTTCATTGTAATTTTTTTTGTCATTATGGGTGAAAAAAATTGAAAAGTTCTCAATTCTCAGTTGCATCCAGTGAAAGCTAAAAGAAGATGACAAAATTTCTCCAGTCTTCTTTTTTTAATATCTATTTATTTTTTTAATTTTTTAAATTTTAATTCCAATATAATTAACATACAGTGTTATATTCGTTTCTGGTGTACAATATAGCAATTCAACAATTCTATACATTACTCAGGACTCATCAATATAAGTGTAATTTTAATCCCCTTCACCTATTTCACCCATTTCCTCCCCACCATCCCTCTGGTAACCATCAGTTTATTCTCTATAATTAAGAGTCTGTTTCTTGGTTTATCTCTTTTTTTCTTTATTCATTGTCTTGTTTCTTAAGCTTAACTTCTACTTTTAAATTTTTGTGGAATTTCCATACTATTTTCCACAGTGGCTGCACCAGTTTACATTCCCACCAGCAGAGCACCAGGGTTCCTTTTTCTTGACATCCTCACCAACACTTGTTGTTTCTTGTGTTTTGATTTTAGCCATTCTGACAGGTGTGAGGTGATATCTCATTGTGGTTTTGATATGCATTTCCCTGATGGTTAGTGATGCTGAGCATCTTTTCATATGTCTGTGGCTATCTGCATGTCTTCTTTAGAGAAATGTCTGTTCATATCTTCTGCCCATTTTTAATTGGATTATCTGTTTACTTGGTATTGAGTTGTATACATTCTTTTTTTTCCAATTTTTTTATGTTAGCTGACTTGACAATAAATTATGTATATAAATGTATACATTTTTTATATATTTTGGATACTAACCTTTCATCAGATATATCATTTGCAAGTATCTTTTTCCCGTTCAATATGTTGTCTTTTAGGTTTGTCGAGTGTTTCCTTTACTATACAGAAGGTTTTATTTTGATGTAGTCCCAATAGTTTGTTTTTGCTTTTGTTTCCCTTGCCTTGGGAGACATATGTAGAAAAAGATTGCTACATCCAATGTCAGAGAAATTACTGCCTGTGTTCTCTTCTAGGACTTTTATGGTTTCAAGTCTCACATTTAATGTCCTTTGAGGTCCTTAATCCATTTCGAATTTATTTTTATATATGGTGTAAGAAGGTGGTCCAGTTTCTTTCATTTGCATGTAGCTGTCCAGTTTTCCCAGCACCATTTGCTGAAAGACTATCTTTTCCCCATCGCATATTCTTTCCTGCTTTTTCAAAGATTAATTGACCATTTAGGCATGCATTTATTTCTGGGATTTCCATTCTGTTCCATTGATCTATATGTCTATTTTTGTGCTGATGTCATACCGTTTTGATCATGACAGCTTTGTAGTATACCTTGAAATCTGGGATTGAGGGGCGCCTGGGTGGCGCAGTCGGTTAAGCATCCGACTTCAGCCAGGTCACGATCTCGCGGTCCAGGAGTTCGAGCCCCGCGTTGGGCTCTGGACTGATGGCTCAGAGCCTGGAGCCTGTTTCCGATTCTGTGTCTCCCTCTCTGTCTGCCCCTCCCCCATTCATGTTCCGTCTCTGTCGCAAAAATAAATAAACGTTGAAAAAAAAATTTAAAAAAAAGAAATCTGGGATTGTGATGCCTCCTCTAGTTTTGTTCTTCTTTCTCAAGATTGCTTTGGCTATTTGGGGTCTTTCATGAGTCCACACAAATTTCAGTATTATTTGTTCTAGTTCTGTGAAAAGTGCTGTTAGTGTTTTGATAGGGATTGCATTCAACCTGTAAATTGCTTTTGGTATTATGAATATTTTAACAATATTTTTTCTTCCAATCCATGAGCATGGAATATCTTTCTATTTCTTTGTGTTATCTTAAACTTCTTTCAACAATGTTTCACAGTTTTTAGATTACAAGTCTTTTACCTCCTTGGTTAAGTTTATTCCTAGGTGTTTTATTATTTTTGGTGCAATCATAATTGTTCTGTTAACTTCTCTTTCTGTTGCCTCATTATCTTGTATCCTGTGACCTTATGAAATATATTTATCAGTTCTAGTAGCTTTTTGGTGGAATATGTACAGTTTTCTATATATAATATCATGTCATCTATATATTTTTTATTCCTCTGCTCTTCCTTTACTGCTTTCTTTCATATTAGATATTTTCTATGTTATTTTTTAATTCCTCTAATGCCTTCTAAATTATATTTTTTGACTTCTTTTCTGAGTGGTTGTTGAAGGGATTACACTATATATCTTAACTTATCAGATGCTGTTTCAGATTTATACTACATTAATTCCTGCTAGTATCCTTATAATTGTTGTATTAAATTCTAGTTCAGACTTCTTACTTATATCTGTATTGATTAAATCCCTATCATTTCTTCCTGTTCTTTCTTTCTTTCTTTCTTTCTTTAAATAAAATTTTTTTAATTTAAGAAAATTAAATAAAGGAAGCTAGGTACCAGGGGTGCTTTGGTCTTCTTGTAAGGCGAGTCTCGACAGAAAAAAGAAAAAAAGAATTAAAAATTTTAAAAAAATAATAATAAAATTAAATTAAATTTAAAAATTTGCTCTTTCTGTATCCAAAAAGAAAAAACAACAAAATCAGAAGCAAGAAAACAAAACAAAACAACAACAGCAACAACAAAACCAAACAAATAAATAAATGAAGTTAGATCGAGTTTCCCCTAACCCTGAAAATTTGCAGCACTCTATGAGCAGTAGATTAAGTGCATGGAAGGGATTTGTGCTGGTCTTCTGTGGGAGGGGCTTATTGCTCTGATTCTCAGGCTGACTTGCCCTAGTGGAGATGTGCCCAGAAGGTACAGGGGGGCCGGGATTGGTGTAAAGTCTCCATTTTCCACTTGGTGACGCTGGTTAGCTCACTGGGGTCCATGAGTGTTGGTGGGCTAATGGTGAAAATGACATCACCCTGCTGTCTAGTTGGAGCAGGAAGTTTGTACCTTCACAAACACATGATCAATCACCCCTTCTGTGTCTCAGGCTTCAGTCAGCCCCCCACCTTCACTCTGTTTCCCAGCTGTCCAACTGCCAGGTGGCACCCCCCTCCAGAGTTTTATTTCAGACATGGCTGTGTTTCAGAACCCCACACTTCAGAGACCCCTGTGGCTCAGACCCAGGCTGATTCTCTGGGGAAGGGTCTTGTCTGTGGTCAGGCTACTGGCTGTGGAGAGTGTTCTGCTAATCTTCAGGTCATTTTCTGGGTTATTTACACTAATGTGAGTGTTAACTAGTTGTATCTGTGAGATAAGATGAGCTTAGGATCTTCCTACTCTGCCATTTTCCCCAGAACTTGTCTCCTGTCTTCTTTTACACCTTTTTGACAGATGTAACATAATAAGATAATTGAAAGATAATAAAATAATGATGACTCATTTCACTATTATATCTAGGTATCCTATCAGTCTTCTTGTCTTCTTATTAATCTAGTATTGTTTAGCATCACTGAGAATAATGAATAATGCTGACATAATTTTTTGGATGATAAAACAGAAAAAAATTTTTCAAGAGATGGGAAATAAGATCATTATCAGTTTATAATATATCTTAGATTTTTAAAAGAATCCAGTGGACCTATGTAGTAATTATAAGGAAAAAATAGTATTTTATTTGCCTAAATAACTAAGACCTCTCTTTGTATTTTGGAAGGTTTATAAGAAATAATTTTAAAAGACATGAAAAATCAATACTTATAAATAGAACTCAAAAAATAAACTCAAAAACTAAAATTAGGTCCAATGAGTCCTGATGCTATACTGAGGATTAAAGAATATTAAATATACAGCTATCATAGCAAACCATGATTTCATAAATATTATTTAAGATAAATTAAACTTGTAAAACATCAGTAGATCAGGACTTCCAAAATGGAAATAGGCTTCACATACTTTGTCCAGGCAAGCCACTAAAAAACTAAACTAACCAAAAATGGCAACATCAACTTGCCCTGGGGGTGGGAGAGGGGGCTAATCAGAATCCAGAATTGTTACAATATATATGCATAATGTCCAGTTTTGACAAAATATTATGAAACATGGACAGAAACAGGATAGTATGACCCTTGTACAGAAAAACAACAACAACCACAACCAAGTAATAAAACTACATTTAGATGGCCTAGATGAAGGCAACAAAGACTTCAAAGCAGCTATTATAAATATCTTCAAACAACTAACTTAACCATGCTTACTAATTAAAGGAAAGTATGATGACAATGACTCATCAAATAAGGAATATAAATAAGGAGATAAAAATTATATTAAAATGGAAATTCTGAAGTTGAAAAGTACAATAGATAAAATGGAAAATTCACTAGAGGGGCTCAACTATAGATTTGAGAAGAAAGAATCAATGACCTTGATGATGTCATTAAAAATTATTCAATCTGAAGAACTAATGAAAAAAAAGGAAAAATAAACAGATCTTCTGAGACACTATTAAGCACACCAACATGCATATAATGAGAGCACCAGAAGGAGAGGAAAGAAAGGGGAAAAAGTGTTCAAGAAATAATGACTGAAATTTCCCAAATATGGAAAATATTAATCTATATCTCCCAAGTTCAATGAACTCCAAGTAGGAAAACCAAAATAGAGTTGTATCTAAATATATCACAGTAAAACTGTTGAAAGTCAAAGAGAAAATCTTGAAAGTAATGAATAAAAATGATTTATCACATAGAAGAGAATTCCAATAACATGAACAACTAACTTCTTATCAGAAAGAGTGGAGTTCAAATGATAGTATATAACATATTTAAAGTGCTTCAAAAAAATTTGTTAGCCAAGAACACTCTAACCAGCAAAACTATCTTTCAAAAATGAAGAGCACATAAAGATACTCTAACATAAAGAAAGACAGAGAATGTGTAGCTAGCAGACCTACCTTAAAAAAAATTCTAAAAGAATTCTTTAAGGTGCAAGGAAATGACACTAAATTGTAATTTAATCCATATGAAAAAAAAACAAAAAATGCTGGCAAAGAAAATTAAGCGTTAACTATAAAAGACAGCATAATTACGTACGTCTTTTCCCTTCTTTTTGAAATTAATTTTAAAACAACAGGATAAAGCAACATTTATAAAATTGAATTGTGGGTCCTACAGCATATAGAGACATATATTTGACAATAATAATACAAAGAGGAAAGGAGCAAGCAAGGAAGTGACATGAGATGGTAACTTGAGTCTACAGGAAGAAATGAAAAGTACCAAAAACGATATAAGAAGATTAATACAAAAACTTTGTATAGTTTTCTGGTTTCTTCTTAGTTTCTTAAAAAGGTGTAAAATTATGTAAATCAACAATTACAACACTATAGTGTTATGTCTGTAATGTATATAAATGTGATACATATAACACTAAACGTACAAAGGAAGGGGGAGAGAATAGAATGGAGCAAATTTTGTATATCTCACTGGAATTAACATAGAATAAATCTGAAATAGAATTTGATAAGTTAAGATATATAGTGTAATCCCTTAAGCAACCACTCAGAAAAGAAGTCAAAAAATATAACTTGGAAGCCGTTAGAGGAATTAAAAAAGAACATAGAAAATATCTAATATGAAAGAAAGCAGTAAAGGAAGAGCAGAGGAATAAAAAATACATGAGACATATAGAAAACCACTAGTAAAATGGCAGAAGTAAATCTGACTATATTAATAGAAACATTAAGTGTGAATCAACTAAACAATCTAATCAAAGGCAAAGATTATCAGACTAGATTTAAAAATGCAAAAATAAACAAGATACAACTAGATTCAAAGAAACAAATAGGCTAAAAGGCAAAAGTTGGAAAAAGATATACCATGAAAACAGTAACTGTAGAAGAACCAGAATAGTATACTAATAGCAGACAAAATGGACTGTGACACACATACATGTTACTAAGGACCCTTTTACAATGATAATATGTTATGAGAGTGCATCAGAAATGTATAACAATTATAAACACATGTTCATAGCAAGAAGACCCAAAATTACATGAAGCAAGCTGGCAGAATAGAAGAAAGAAAAGTTAAAAATATTGAAGAAATAAGGATAGAAATAGTTTTCAATTACATAAAAAATCACAAACTTGCTACGTGAATTATTAGAGTTTGAGAAATACCACATGATAACACACTACAGCCATATGTCTTTCAAATTTCAAATTCACTCAGTATTGTTGTATGCTGACATTTGGGACATAAGTCTCTTCCACTAATTTACACATTTTAATCTTTCCCTCTCCTAATAGTTCATTCTCACTGAAGTGTTTAAAAAAGGTTTCATATTCTCCTTCATCCTTATTCATTTGTTTATTTCAGGTAGGCAGCATACAAAGTTGAAAGGAAACAACCTAAATTTAAAAACCGGTTAAAGCCTTGCTTCTGTTACTTACTACCTCACAACTTTTGCCAAGTGTTCTGTGTGGATCTTAGCATTTTTATCTTTAAAATGTGGTAGGATGAGGGGCGCCTGGGTGGCTCAGTCGGTTAAATGTCCAACTTTGGCTCAGGTCATGATCTCGTGGTTCACGAGCCCCGCATCAGACTCTGTGCTGACAACTCAGAGCCTGGAACCTGCTTTGTGGATTCTGTGTCCCTCTCTGCCTCTCCCCTGCTCGTACTCTGTCTCTTTCTCTCTCAAAAATAAATAAAATGTTAAAAAACAATTTTTTTAATGTGGTAGGATGAGATGATCTGAGGTCCCTTACGCTTGTAATTCTGAGCCTGATGGGAACTGTTTTCACCAAGCTCACCATTAGGAAGGTCAGTAGGATCCAGATTGCTCAGTCTGAGCTAGAGAGCTCTACCTCACTCTTCACTAGGGTACAATTTCAGTTTCTAGAAAGACTTCTGAGAGTGCTTAACATTTCTACAGAATTCAGTAGTTTAAGTTGGAACATTTAATAAAGCACATTCACCATTGGGTATAATAAGTGGATTCTGTTCTAGAACATTTTCAGCGCTCCTGTTTAGGTCCTACTGTGCCTTATGGTATGATCTGCACTCCTCACATCTGCAACTGGCAGATGCCACAACTTATATATAAATTCCCTGTGAAAACCTGATCCTGCCTAGGTTTTGGATCAGTGTATATCAAATTGGGCATGACTATTCAGGCACCCTAGAGAAACAGTTAAAAACCACCATTGTAACTTTAAGGCTAGAAACAAAACTCTGTTTAAATTTATAATATTCAAGAGTTTCTTAAGAAATGTCAAACTTAAAAGCTCCCAGTTCGAGTGAGACCTTTCATGTAGCTGCATGCTTATGGATGTGAAATTTTCTATATACGGGAAGGAAATAAGTAGTACATTCAAACTGCGTCATTTAAAGAAAATTCATAAAGGGAACATTTACAAAGACACAGGCTGGTTTTAGGAAACCATTAAGGGTTAGTGCAGTACTCCAGAGCTGGAATCTGTGGAGGGTAGTTACCACTGTATACTGAAAAGGACAGGAAGGAGTATTGACCAGAACCATAGAGAGTAGCTGTATAAAAAAGGCTGCCAATTAGGAGCTGAAGCTTTGGGAGAGGGACACAGACAACCATGGTGACCTGGCAGAGAGGTAGCCTGAGGAATAAATATCCTGTCTTTGTTCTCCTCCCTCCTTCCAATATCCTGCCATTGCTCCCCTTCTGCCCAAACCAATCCAAAGTTTGAAGGACAAGAGAATGCAGTAAATGCTATCCACATCCCTGAGCATCTTGGAGCCCAGAACAGTGTAGTGAAGGAGGGAGAGTAGGTCTAGAGGAACAAATGGAAAAAGTCCTACAACTCCTAAAGACGCAGGGTGGGGGGCAGATGGGCAATCCAAACAATTGTGAGGTTACTTCACCCAAGGTCAGGATGAGGGTGAGGCAAACATAGTACCTAAGATGCAAAATCTACACTCTCAGGATCAGACAAATGCTCAGTCAGCCCTTGCATAGCCCATGGAGAGAGGGTGCCTCATGTCACCTAGTCCCGGCTCTGATTTCACCTAGAGACTTGGAGTTGTTTGCCATAGAATTAAGAACAGGAATGTATTATCTTTTAATCTGTAAGCAGAGAAAAACATTTTGTTAAAAGATTTAAAAATACCTGTTTGGGCCTTTTCCAAGGAAGGGGCAGATAACATCCTACTCATACATGAATGCCCAGAGGCTGATGTGCTTAATGGTCTGGCACTGTTATTGAGTGATGGATTTTTTAAATTATTTTGTGCAGGTGTGTCATTGATTCCAACAGTACATTTTTTCACGTCTTAACATATCTAAAGTCAAGATGTGTCTTGTAGTCAATGGTGTCAGAAATACAATTAGCAGCATGTTTCTTCTTAGAAACACATAAAGTAATAGTGTGCTTTATAATTGATGGTACCTTTGATTCGATGAAATTCAGTGTAAGTACTTTGAGGATGTATCCAGTTTAACACATTTTTTATATCTATCACAATATCTAGCATGTAATAATGGTCATGATATATCTTCAACCATGATTTCATGAATGAATGAAAGAAGTCAGGGAAGAAAGGAATTAATGAAAGAGTTCACCCATCCTAGTTGATACATACTTTTAGGGCTTAGAGAGTGTGGTGTCAAGAAAAATATCAGTTCATATGCAATAGTTGTTTAAGCTGTCATCATGATCTTGCAGAATGATAGACTGGAAAGGCCTGAATGTTGCATTGGCCATGAGCATTCACTTAACTCTCATTATTTCATTTTCTGCCAAATTGATGCTAATTCTGTTCCCATGCTGTGCACTTTCTGCAATCTTCATGGTAATTTGAAAACCAGTTTTATAGCAGATCTTTACCCATTCCTTTCGTCTTCCTCTTTCTCATCTGCTCTAAGACAACTTCTTCCCAATGGCACTTTCATTAATTCTTCCCTCACACCCCTGATTTTAACCTTTTCATTGTGAAATAAAAGTGCAATTTTTCGATGCATAGCAGTAACCATGAATTCTTTTCCTTTTTAAACATTTAATTTCATTTTAACACAGGCCTGAATGCAAGCCTGTGCCTCAGCCTCATTGTTAATAGCAGCTGGTTTGGTCAGAAAAGAACATTATTTTTCTAGTGATGTACTTTAATCCGTCTCAGCAAGAAACTAAAATTATTTTCTTCTCTTTTGATGAGTCATGCAATATCAGCTTCCTAGCTTACCCATTATCTCTCCCTGTCAATTTCCCTTTTAAAAATAAGATATTTATTCATTTTTAGCAAAAAGCAAGATAATGCAACATTAAAACTAGTGTTTCTGGTTTAACTTTTCTTGGAATAAACAAAAGATGTTTTTATTTAAAAAGTAAATAGGTGTCTATGACAAAGTTGGGCACTAACTGTTAACAGCATCACATGTTAACCTTCCAAAGGCCATCACATGGCCTTCCAGAGTGATAAGTAAGCACCCCAAAGGAGAGTAAGATTTCAGTTGTTTGTAGAGGTTATAGATCACAATCTATTTCCAAATGTGGGCTAAAGTAATGGTGTGGGCAACCATTATTTATCCCAAAGCTATTTCAATTTCTATTTTAATGATTTATTAGTGTTGGTGAAACAATCTTCTTTGGCTATTTTTTCATGTTTTAAGTATACGTGGTTAATAATTCTCTACCATCTGTAGGATGTTGGTGATAGATAGCCAGAAGCAACAGACTTACTGGTAAAAAATTATTGCAGAACCCAGTTGCAAGTGCTTTTTAATGACTAACTTACACAAATATATTTAATATAATATATTTTTTATTTATTTATTTTATTTATTTATTTTATATTATTTATTTTAATATATTTTTTATTTTTAATTACTGAAATGTATAGTGTTACATTGACAACTTCAGATCTTCTTCCCAACCTCCATATGCTTTAGATAATACATGAATATTACCTACTGTATATTATAACACTCCATAAGCATTCAATACATGTTGGATGCTACTATTATAATTTTACATCTCCAGCTGCCTTTTTACCTTCTGCCTCCCTAACTTCCATGCTCCATGGTGCCTTCTCTCAAACTCTTGGTGCCCTTTTGCCATTGGGATTTTGTTCTCACCTCTTTCTGTTCTCAGGAATAAATCTGATCTACTCCCTTGCACCTTGTATGAATACAACCCTGAATATTACATCTCCCAAGTTTTTTGCCTTTAGGTCTAATCTTCGATGGGGAATGAAGAACTTTATCCAGTGCTAAGGAAATTTAGGCATTAGAAATTATAGAAGGTCATGATGTGGGGAAGTAGCCTTCTCAAAACAACTTGTAGATTACCTGCCCTACTAACAAGTAAAGTCATTTGGGGATGAAGAGTTCAGAACCAACTATTGGAATTGTACCTTTCTCATCACTTGTGCTGTGGATAAACATCCATAAGTTTTGCAAAGTTTTGTTACCCTTTTAGGATTACCTCTAGGACATTATTCCACCTAAATGTCTCCTAGTCATCATTCACTTTGGCTGAGTCGCCTTTGCTCCTCCTGAATGATTGCATAGAGAATTTTATGTTTCCTTAAATGTACGTTCCATGTGTTTACTTTCATTATCAAAGTTCATTCTTGGTTTTTCTAGATGATGTCTCATGGAGAGAATACCTTCCTTGCATCCAGATAACACATTCCCATCCAGGCCCCTTCCCGCTGAAGCCAGAACATGTGAAAAACTAGATACCATATGTTTTCACTCTTATGTGGATCCTGAGAAACTTAACAGAAGACCATGGGGGAGGGGAAGGGGAAAAAAATTTAGGGAGAGAGCCAAACCATACGAGACTCTTAAAAACTGATGGGGCGCCTGGGTGGCTCAGTCGGTTGGGCGTCCGACTTTGGCTCAGGTCATAATCTCCTGGTCCGTGAGTTCAAGCCCCGCGTCCGGCTCTGTGCTGACAGCTCAGAGCCTGGAACCTGTTTCGGATTCTGTGTCTCCCTCTCTCTCTGACCCTCCCCCATTCATGCTCTGTCTCTCTCTGTCTCAAAAATAAATAAACGTTAAAAAAAAATTAAAAAAAAACAAACAGAATAAACTGAGGATTGATGGGGGGTGGGAGGGAGGTGAGGGTGGGTGTTGGGCATTGAGGAGGGCACCTGTTGGGATGAGCACTGGGTGTTGTATGGAAACCAGTTTGACAATAAATTTCATATTAAAAACAAATGACGGCACTTCAGATCAACATTGCACACCAGGGACGCTCTTTAATGGAGAGCTGGGATCAGGCCACCATTACACCTGGAGTTCTTTTTTTTTTTTTTTTTAATTCAATTTTTTATTGTTTTAAATTTACATCCAAATTAGTTAGCATATAGTGCAACAATGATTTCAGGAGTAGATTCCTTAGTGCCCCTACCCATTTAGCCCATCCCTCCTCCGACAACCCCTCCAGTAACCCTTAGTTTGTTCTCCATATGTATGAGTCTCTTCTGCTTTGTCTTCCACCCTGTTTTTATATTATTTTTGTTTCCCTTCCCTTATGTTCATCTGTTTTGTCTCTAAAAGTCCTCATATGAGTGAAGTCATATGATTTTTGTCTTTCTCTGACTAATTTCACTTAGCATAATGCCTTCCAGTTCCATCCACATAGTTACAAATGGCAAGATTTCATTCTTTTTCATTGCCGAGTAATACTCCATTGTACATATATACCACATTTTCATTATCCAGTCATCCATCGATGGAAGTTTGGGCTCTTTCCATACTTTGGCTATTGTTGATAGTGCTGCTATAAACATGGGGGTGCATGTGTCCCTTCGAAACAGCACATCTGTATCCCTTGGATAAATGCCTAGTAGTGCAATTGCTGGGTCATAGGGTAGTTCTATTTTTAGTTTTTTGAGGAACCTCCCTACTGTTTTCCAGAGTGGCTGCACCAGCTTGCATTCCCACCAACAATGCAAAAAAGATCCTCTTTCTCCCCATCCTTGCCAACATCTGTTGTTGCCTGAGTTGTTAATGTTAGCCATTCTGACAGGTGTAAGGTGGTATCTTATTGTGGTTTTGATTTGTATTACCCTGATGATGAGTGATGTTGAGCATTTTCTCATGTGTCGGTTGGTCATCTGGATGTCTTCTTTGGAGAGGTGTCTATGCATGTCTGTTTCCCATTTCTTCACTGGGTTATTTGTTTTTTGGGTATTGAGTTTTATCAGTTCTTTATAGATTTTGGATACTAACCCTTTGTCTGATATGTCATTTGCAAATATCTTCTCCTGTCTGTTGCCTTTTAGTTTTGCTGATTGTTTCCTTCGCTGTGCAGAAGCTTTTTATTTTGATGAGGTCCCAATAGTTCATTTTTGCTTTTTTTTCCCCTTGTCTCCGGAGACATGTTGAGTAAGAAGTTGCTGCGGCCAAGATCAAAGAGGTTTTTGCCTGCTTTCTCCTCAAGGATTTTGATGGCTTCCTGTCTTACATTTAGGTCTTTCATCCATTTTGAGTTTATCTTTGTGTCTGGTGTAAGAAAGTGGTCCAGGTTCATTCTTCTGCATGTCTCTGTCTAGTTTTCCCAGCACTACTTGCTGAAGAGACTGTCTTTATTCCATTAGATAGTCTTTCCTGCTTTGTCAAAGATCAGTTGGCCATACATTCATGCGTCCATTTCTGGGTTCTCTATTCTGTTCCATTGAACTGAGTGTCTGTTCTTGTGCCAGTACCATACTGTCTTGATGATTACAGCTTTGTAGTATAGCTTGAAGTCTGGGATTGTGATGCCTCCTGCTTTGGTTTTCTTTTTCAAGATTGCTTTGGCTATTCCGGGTCTTTTCTGGTTCCATACAAATTTTAGGATTATTTGTTCTAGCTCTGTGAAGAATGCTGGTGTTATTTTGATAGGGAACACCTGGAGTTCTTAATAGCTTGGAATGGTGTTGAGTGAGACAAGGAGATGCACTTTTGATACTGTCATATGAGCCGTTTGAGAAGTAACCACAACAGTTTATGATGTGGGCAACAGAGGCACAAGGAGATGGCAGATAAAATTAAATTTCCTTATAACCTGCAGCCCACTGACAAATACTTGAGGCTGGCTGAGTATAACATTTCTCCAGGAAAACTTCCTACTGTCTTCATGTTAATGCTTTGCTAGGTGGAAAAACAACCTTCCGCTTGAGACTAGCTAGGCCTCCAGTATCCTTGAGTCTTCTTTAGCATATGAAAGTCCCTTTGGAAACTTCCCTTTGACTTTACCATTCCCAGCTCCCAAGTATATGATCAGTCTCTCTTCACAGTCCAGGGGCAGCTCTTCCTGCCCACAGGTCCTGTCCCATGCTTTAATAAAATCACCTTTTTTTGCACCAAAAGATGTCTCAAGAATTCTTTCTTGACCCTCAGCTCCGAATCCCCATCACTCCAAAACCACATCAGTTTCTAGGTTTTAAGTTTTCTGCTTCTCATTCAGACCCTTAACAGTCTGGGATTTATTTTCAACCACTTTTAGTTTCACACCAACGTAGAAAGCAGACTCCTGTAACAACCTCATATTCAGTAATAACATGTCTTGTTTTCCCCATAGTCTTCAGTTTGACATCGAGAAGATGCTCCACCGGGTAACATATGAGAATTTAAACAAGCTAATCCATTTGAAAGGATAGCTTTTCTGGGGAATGTGCCCTTGGCTCTGATAAATCCCTAATTGCCCAAGCAGGGCACCCTGAGTGAAGCCTTAGGGCAGAAAGTCCAGATGACTTGATAAGCTATTGTATCTATCTTCCCACCAAAGGATGTCAGTGTGCTTGTGGTTTAGGTCAAAAGAAATTAGTCTGAGGATTCAGTCTCAATCCAGGTTATGGTTGACTGTTATCTGTAGCCTGAAATTAGCTTACATCTTGACAGAACTAAGTACTCCAAGCTCAGAGGAAGTCTTGCCAAACTTAAAGAACAGGATGTAGATCTGCATTTGCGTCTGTGACATGTACTTGTTTATTGGTGTTTATTTCTCAAAGAACATAATTTTTCCAGCATACTTACATATTCCCAAATGTATTTCTAAATTGTCAGACATTACAAACACTGGTCCCACAGCTCATCCACACATCCAGAGCACACTTACTCTAATCTGTCTTTACACTGTAAATAAGCCTTCACTGGAACCCGAATCACAAGGAAAACCTACTTTAAGCTTAGGTGAGGAAAGGTAAAACATAACTGTGATGCTGGAATTATTCAGTTACATCTTCATCCAGAGGGCCTAAGTAGCAATGACGACAACATCAACAATTACCTCAACATCAGTAGCAGCTACTGCTCCTGAGTACTTTCTAGTTATAGTCCTGTGCTGAGCCCCTTGAGTGCATTTTCTCACAAGCTCCCTGGAATAGTTACTATTCATATTCCATTTTATGGAAAAGGAAACTGAGGCATAGCTTCTTGGCTACAGTCACAGAGTAAATGGTGGAACTAGCTAGTCAGGGCATCTAACTCCTGGTGATTATGCTATATGCCTCTAGTTAGCTGTTCCCTAGTATTTTCAGTAAACTGTGTCAGCAAAAAGTTAAAGAGAGACCAGACCCTTCTTTACTCTGGTCAGCCTGATTAAGACCCATCCATAATCTCTGGGAGAAAATAAAAGTCATGTGGACAACCTCTGGACACCAAGACAGCACATGAACCCTTGATCTAGCCATTTTCAATGTGGTAATCAGACATGTCCCAGGTGTGGGAAAGTGCAACCTAGGAGAACATACAGGGAACCAACAGATGACAGAGTGTCCGTGCACTGGTGGAAACCCAGAAGGGCAGCTCTGCTCTCAGCAGCGTCCCCAGGCTTGAAGCTTACTCTTCAATAGGGGTTCACAGCCATATCACATGCTTCGTGTCCCCAAACTGGGGAACTTCCTTTTCTTCCTTCACTTCACTGGCAGATATGTCATCTTGTCACTTCCCAAATTTGAAATTCCAGTTGCCTCCCAGTACACATTAACCTTTGTATTCTAAAACCAGTCTTCTGAAGTATAAAATCATCTACCCAGTCTTTGGCCAAGAGAGTCTCTATTACACCTCTGATATAATTCCTCATCCTTTGTCTGAAAGCAAACAAGGAGTGAAGGGCTGTTATTTTTCCTGATACTGAGCCCGCATTGACTACATTTGGGCATCTCCCATATGGGACTGTCCCATGTAGTGCATATTAATCCACACCGAAATTTTCTACATCTATTGCCACAAACTTCATTCAGAAAGGGTTCACTTCTTTCCAAGGTTATGATAAATTACTCTCCTGAGCCTCTTTCCTACCAGCCTCTCTGTAAATAAGATGCCCAAACTGTCTGCAGATACCAAACGTGACACACCCTTCTCCAGCTTCCATTCACATTCCTAGTCCACTGATCTTGACCTTGAAACCCGTTATACCTGCTTTATTCCTTGGACTTTACTGGTTGGTCTCAACCTCCACTTCAGACAGCAAACAACCAAAACTCTTCAAGGGGAGGGGCTATTTTTTTGTTTTGTTTTGTTTTTTGAGCTGATAACAATATATAGAGCTAACCTTGCTTCACTCACAATAGATCTGCTCAGGCCCTACTGACTCTGAGCTTGTTTCAACTTTCTAACAGGATGCACCTCAGGGAAAATTCCCTCTCCTACTTCTCCCGTAATATGGTTAACGTTAGGGGTAAACAATTCTGGTGTCCTGAGAGGAAACTCAGAAACATTTCAATACTTTCCTCTCCTTCACTACACAGTTTTTCACGTGCTACCACCACCCCTCCAAGTACACATCTGTCAAATCTACCTCTTCTCCACTACACTCTCTCCCTTTAGACTCTAATGGACTCTTAGGTGGACTATTTCAGTAGTCTACTACTAAATGACCTTCATGCCTCCAGTTTCTTATTATTACAATTTTCCCACTAGTGATTTTTCTAGAATGTGAATCTATTTCAACCTCTACTGCCTATAGGAAACAAAAACAAAAGCAAAAACAACAACAACAACAAACCACTTTCTTAGCATAGCATTCAAGGCCCTTTTTAATTGTCCTGAAATTACTTTCTGATCTCACCTGCTCACCTCATCACAGGTAACGCTTGTAGTGTAACCATACAGTGCTATTTACCATGTCTCAAACCTACTTGGTACTTTTAAACTTCTATGCCTTTGTCCATGCTGTGCCCTCAGCCTGGAGTGCCCTCTCCCAAATTCCTTTTCACTTACCATTAAACTTATCCTTTCTGTTGTGTTGGTCCAAGCCTATTGATAGTGATGCTATGGGCTAGGAATGCCTGAGGCACACGCCTGGCTGTATTACTCATAGAGAAGATCCCACAGACATTTTCTCCACCAGGGCCAATGTTGTGGCTGGACCAGCCCTTGTGGTTTTCATCATGATTACAAGATGCCTACACTTCAGCAAAAACCATCAGGGAACTTTGAGGAATGAGATTTATTATCATGAGTCCTGGACAGTATATACTTGGCATGCTTGAGGCCATGCAGCAAGGTTGTGGGCACACAGAGAGAAAGAGCATGGACCTGGACCTCTGCCTTTATTAAGGTCCAAGGGTGGGGTATCTAGGTGTTCACTTGTTCACTCTTTAGTGGCTAATGTAAAGCAAAGAGCAGGAATTAGGGTGTGGGAAATCAGAAGTGGGATCACTCAAGTGGTCAGTCATCTAGGTTACCCAGGGCTTTTCTGAAAGAGGAAATTTTATGAGTGGGACAGCTGAATTCCCTATCTCGTTGTTTAGCTAGTAGCTGTATCATACAGCTGGCAGTATGTTTATTCAAGATGGATGTACTTTGAAATGGATGCCTCAGCAAACAAAAGCTTGATGTCAGTCACACTACAGTCAAAAAGCTTAGTGTCAGGCACTTATACAGCATTCACTTTTCAATACCCTACTCCTCTGTGAAATGTACCCAACCTCTCTATATCCCGTCTTGGTTGGGCTATTTGTTGTGTGTTCAAATAACTCTGTGTACAATGCTTATTTCACTGTACCATAGCTCTTTGTTTCCAGTGTCTGTCTCCCTATTAGATCTTGGACTGCTGATAGCAGGAATCCTGTCATTCACCCTTATATCCTAGCATATGTCATTTATAGGATATCTATTCTCAACCCTAACCTATATTATATTTATCATTCAATGTAGGATACATCAATTTTTTCCTATTAATAACAAGAACAATAAGAACATTAGCTAATGTTTCATGAGAGCTTTGTAGGTAGCAGTCAATATTTTACAAACTTTATATGTATTAACTCATTTTATCCTTATATTAGTCCATAGTGTAGATATATACTTATCTCCATTCATAACGAAGAAAACTGAGATTTAGAGGGGTTAAGTCATTTGTCCCTAAGTTATAAATTAGTAAATGATAGAAATGAGATTTGAACTCATATAGCCTGGCTCCACACTCCCAACTCCTAACTATTGTGCCACATTGAAATAGCAAAATGAACCAAGGTGAGTTTTTTCATTTACTTTAGTTCATTTTCTTATTTCCCCAAAACAAATATAAAATGTATGAGTGATTAATTAGATTAATTTGGGTCATACACAAGCTCCACTAATATTTACTCAAGTGATATAGGATGGGGGTGGTGATTCTGGGTGGTACCAGATTTTGGCCCCTGTGTGATGTTCTTCCAGCTACATAATAGTCCCCAAACCTCTGGGGGTGTCTTGAAGACTCCTCCATTGTCCCAGTCACTCTTCCCTTACTGAAAATGTCATTTTTTACACTTAGTCATCAAACACAATTCTTAGAGAAAATCGTATCTCCTCCCCCACCACCCAGCCCCTGTCAGCAGGAGGTTCAAAAGAACCAAAATTGCACCTAGGACCATTGGGATTCACACAATAAGACTAAGCCCTAGTAATATTTCACTGCCTTTCTGGAGGTGCTAAGTGATAAGGATCAGAATGGATTTTGTTGACTTTAATGGGAAAAGTGAGCCTTTTGTTAGTTACTCACCTTGCTTCCCCTCCAAGAAAAACCCAACTTTGGAGCATTCTTTTGGACCATGATTGGATATGGGAGCATCCTGAGATTTCAATATGTCTAATAAAATTCGCCAAAGAATGGAGGCGCGATAGGAGGGGAAGTGCATTATGGTAGTACAGAGATGTGTTTTGCTCTGAAAATGGAGCTGGATGCTCATTGTAAATGAGGAACCCGGAGTGAGATGTTTGAGAGCACAGCTGGGAATATGTGCAAAGCTCACTTTCATTTTCATTTGAATACCATAGAGGCAGCACTCAACTTGCTTAAAATTAAAAGGTACATCAAGAATGCAAAACATTGTATAAAATTTTAACCAGTCAGTCTTTTTAGTTGCTTTTTAATCTCTTATTGGTTGTTTATTTTTCTATACTGTATTTTCATAAATGTTTTGGGGGCTGTGTGGTTGTTCATCATCCACCCTTGGCTTCCCTTTTCTACAATTGCATGCACCTTTACAGTTAGGTATCCACCACCTGTACCTAATCTTTGTAATCACATTGTGCTTCCTTTTCACCTTGTTTCTCTCTGCTCTTTCTGCTTGGCTCTACGCATACCCTCTCTTCTCATTGCTCTTCAGACACCTTCCTTTCCTTCTTTGACCTCTGACTCCAACAGCCTACCAGTAAATTTGAAACAAATTCCAATCTGGGAAGTTTGGCCCCCCCTTAAATGAAAATAATATTTTCCTCTGAAATCTCTGTGGCTCAACCATAGGTATTACTCTAATATATTCAAGGTTGTCCACTGCAGAGCTGGAGACTAGAAGGTTTGATCTTGAAATTAGTGAGCAGTGAGCATGGCAGTGAGCATTGGCCTCAGGGATTTTTTTAAGTACTGATAATAATAAAAACAATAACATGGACAATAGCTGCTAACATTTCTTGAGAGCAAGTACCAGGTACCAGGTCCTAAGGTACCAGGTCCTAAGCTAACCACTTTTATAAATATTTTCTCATTGAATCGTCACCAGAAGTCTGGGGAGCATGTTCTGTTATTATCCCCATTGTAATGAGGAAACCAGAGCACAGTGAGTGATGCAGGTCACACAGCAGTGAGAGGCTCTTAATAGCTGGGCTTCAGTGACACCTCAGCAACCACAGGGTAGTTGTGAGTCCTGGGATTCCAGCTAGGGCTGATATATCATGAAGAGCACTGGCAGGTAGAACCAGACAGGTGAACACAAGGTGGGCCAGGGTTGCAGTAGCCAGAGCAAGATGATCACAGGTGCTACAGAAAGGGTTCAGTCTGCGAGCAGAGATCAGAGTTGGAGGTACAAAGCTACTTACAGTCCAAGTCAATGAAAGCAGACAGTGATGGGGAATCTGAAACAAGGTAGGACAACAAGATGGATGGTTCATGGTGGTGATCAGAAGATTAGGGACTGTAGTGGAACGTTCAGGAAAGGAGGTAGTGCATGACAGGTACCCAGTGGTTGCCACGCTGGAGTTTAGAGGGAGGGGATTCAATCGATGGGAGACGCACTGGCAGATCTGGTGGGGCCACAGCTCAGGGACCATTTTGGATAATGCTCAGAAATAAGGACAGGTCCGGTTACCAACCCTGGGGCACTGTATCTGGATCAGATGAACAGAAAGGGGGCTTGATACCACAGGAAAGATACGTGCCATACACCTGTGATCTCTCACCTGGGGAGCTGCTATAAACACACATAGCACTACAAGCTGTGTGCCATGGTGTCTTCTTTCTATTAGTTTCTCAAACCCATAGTGTGTAAATGATCTTTTATACCTAAAAGTGAGTGGATTCAAGGTTAACCCTAACAGAATGTCACTTTCACACTCTGACTTGCTCTCTTGAACAAGAGAGTAAGAGACACAGATGCAGCTGGCATGTTTGCGTAACCCTGGGGATGCTGTGTGAACGTGCCACACGTGCTGATATCAGTATATTTATCTCAGTAGAGAAAAGGTAGAAAATTGCCCTCAGAGGCAATGGGGACTTGGTCTGTGGAAGTAGGGCAGAGAGTGGGGCAGGAAACAACTGTGTTTTACTGTAATCGCTTCTATAACATTTCAGTTTTATTGTTTTGTTGTGTATGTGTGCATATCTGTGTGTTGTAAACTTGAAAAAATGTATTAAATTTGACTATCAAGCAATCAGTCCCGTACTAAATTAAAAGGTAGAAGGGAGCACAGAGACCATCTGCTAATATATTGTTGCAGGCAGGAAATCTAGGCAATCTAACTGGCAGATATAAGAATTTTTAAAACAGAAAGAATAGTAGCCAGAGACCATTTAATGTGGGCATAAAGAGGTTCATATAGTGCTTGGAAATCATTATAACACAGCGAGTATTACACTTTATGGGGCCGGTGGTGGTGCTGGGACTTCCAGGAAAGATCCAAGTATCCCCATCACATTCTGT
Source organism: Herpailurus yagouaroundi (assembly GCF_014898765.1). Taxonomy (NCBI): domain Eukaryota; kingdom Metazoa; phylum Chordata; class Mammalia; order Carnivora; family Felidae; genus Herpailurus; species Herpailurus yagouaroundi. Next base: position 38,695,879 of record NW_024412400.1, on the reverse strand, counting down.
TTAAGGAGGCAGGGAGCCAGGTAATGTATTTTAGCAGGGTTTTTATCAAATGAGGTAAAATCAAGAGAGGAAGATACTGTTCTTATGTGACTTCCCTTCATAACACATAAATTACAGTAAATGTTTTAGATTTTTCTAATTAAACCTGCCAAACTGCACACTCTCTGAGGACAGGGCCACAGCTGCCCCAAGAGGGAAGAAAGAACTTACATAGAGTTTCTCTTTCCTCAAGCCACAGGAGATGTTTAGTCTGCTCAAGGCCAAGAAGGGCCACAGGCCTGGCCCCAGGAGCAGACTTTGGCCTTCCATGAAATGGGAGGAGGGAGGAAGCATTGTTCTTGCTCCCAGTAGAACAGCATTTCTCAGGCCTCTGAGATGCTTCTCACTGAGTCTCACATAAAACCAAAGAACTTAATCTGCTGCCATCATTCCTCAGCTCCATCTGGCTGCTGGAATAATTGAAACTAGAAACGTCTGCTTTGATTGCTGCTGGAAAGGAAAACTTAAGTTTTCGTGGAAAACCTTAGTACTGCCTCAAACAAGAAACATTATTGGGTTTCTTGTGAAATTTGATTTCTGTCCTCTTGAGTTTTCTAGACAGGGAACCAGAAAAAGGCCCTAAATAGATGCGGCAATGGGAACTTTGGGACCCCCAGTTCAATTCATAGCCTAGATAGGTGCCAGGTAGTCCATTGAGGAGGGGGACAGGGAGAAGGGGGGTCTAGGCTTACCCAGAAATAAAGCCTCCTAGGGGTCCTCAGCATCAGCCAGGGAGCTCAGAGCCATCGGAGCTTTGAATGTGGCCCGGCATCATGAGGCGGGGGGCCAGGGTGTCTCCACACCTGTCCCTCACTGTTCACAGAGGTTGGACCCAGGCCATCTACACCACAGCGTCACTGCCTGGACCCACCTTGGAAGGCCAGGCCCTAGCTCCCCCTTCACTCTTTCTCCCTACCCCTTCCTCATTTCCTCCCTGTCTCTCACCTCTCCTAGCCTTCCACCCTCCTTGCCCCTTCTCCTGCTCCTCTCCTCCCCAGGACTTCTCTCCCCCTGCCTCCCTCCCCATGCACTGCCTCCTTCCTCCCTTCTTTCTTTGGGAAGCCAATGCCTTACCCATTAGGCCACAGGGTGACTCTCCCTCTCCTCTTTCCTCATCCCTACTTGTCTCTCCTCCCTGACCCCTTTCCCTCCCTCCTTTCTCATTCCCTCTTTTCTCATTCCTTCTCTCCATCTGACTTCAAATAGATAAAAGAGATCTTTCTACTCTAAGAAAATCAAAGGTTAGTCCCTACCAGAGGCTCTTCTCAGTTCCACATACAATAAATAGCTACCCATTTCGCTCCCTGGTTTAGAAAGAAGAGGCTATTCATTGCCAGAGGACAGTGATTTTTTGAAGCATCAGAAGTATTTTAAATAAGCTATCTCTGCGCTGCTTTCCTTTCACTGGGCAGCACACCTGCCAGCTGCTGGCTCCTCACCCTGCTTTCCCCTCCTCCACCTGGAGAACAGAATGGCAAGGGGCTTAAAGAAGTGTTTTCAGGGGTAGGAGTTAAAGGGAAGACCCCCAAAGCTCTAGGAATTGAGGCATTCACAGGACAGGTGCTGGTGGAGCTTGGGTGGGATGTCTGAGGCCCTGAGCTGCTCCCCCTAGTCCTCCCCTAGTCTTCCCAGCCTGCCTCCAGACAGACAGAGGCCCACTCTGGAGCAGAGGAAGTTCAAATTCCAGGACCCTCAACTGCTCTGGCCCTTTCGAGGCCCTGGGAAGAAACCCAGCATTGTGTTCCCATGGTCCTATGTTTTTGCAAGATTTGCAAAAGGAATATATTTTAACCACAGTGGGGTTTGATGACTCTTTCCACTACAGTTTCCCCTCAGTCATACCTCTCCTCTGGTCTATTGGCCCTGGAGTGGGCATTTGGGGGATCCGACTCAGGGGAAGCTGAGTTGGGAATGCATTTAGTTTATATTTAGTAGGATATGTGTGTGTGGTCTGCAGTCACTTCTGTGCATGGGCAAGTCATGGCTGGCCATCCCAGTGCAGGAATGGCTTATAAGAATAGTGCCACAAGGCTGAATCAAAGTTGAATATGTCCTACAGCGCCAGGCTTCAGAAGTCTGTGGGCAGTTGTAGAAAAACAAGGCTTGAAATGTCCTGAGCCTGAAGCTAGTCTGTGGAAAATTCTTCCGATCATGAGATGTGTAAAATTCCAAGTGGAGGATTCCGTTCTCATTGGTGCCCCCATCAAAACAGAATTCAGGACTATATTCGATGACGCAGTGTATACACTGACAAGCCCACTGTGCTTTGTTTATGGGAATTGCACAAAATGAAATTTACCAGAAATCTTGTGTTTTCAGGGCATTAATATGTAGCAGCACTGCACACAGCTGGCATGTCTGTAAGCAGGCATGCTTTAGTGCCTCCCAATTATCAATAATTTCGATCGATCTTGTTAGAGGAAAGGCTACCTTATCTTCCTCTTCTCTCTTGTACAAAATCATTGCCATGTAAAGAAAGTATCAAAGTATGGAGGCAAAACTTACAGAGGAAAAAGTTATTTTAAAAGTGTGTTAGGTAGTTAATTCGAGTATGAATTATTTTATGGATTTTGAAACGTCTGTTGCATTTGCCAGATTTTTAAATCATGAAACGTTTTGTAATTTACTTTTTCTTTCCCAAAAGTCAGTTCCATACCTAATTTTGTGGTCATATTTTTGTATTAATTTTTTTTCTTTTTTCTTTTTTTACTGTTTATCTATTTTGAGAGACAGAAAGAGCATGAGCAGGGGAGGGGCAGAGAGAAGGGGAGACAGAGAATCCAAAGTAGGCTCTAGGCTCCAAGCTGTCAGCACAGAGCCCATCATGGGGCTCGAACCCACAAACCATGAGATCTTGACCTGAGCCGAAATCAGACGCTCAACTGACTGAGCCACCCAGACACACCGTATTACAGGCTCTTTTAAAAAGAGGCCCCCACGTCAAATTGTTTAAGCCTCAGGCCCCAGAACCCTGAATCCCCTCTATTGGCAGCTTTGGTGAGCATCTGGACAAAGGCCTGTTCTTTTCTGTCTCCAGGAGTCTGCTCCAACCCAGCCCCCACATTCCAGGAGCAGTTTGGTCAATGAGTCCTGCAGGGATAGCAGGTGGCCTTTCCTCCAGGATCTCTATTTTCAGGGCTGTGGACATTCTCAGGCTCCTACTGTTATTGAGAGACAGCAGTGAGGAACAGGAGTTGGTGCTCAATCTCACTAGCTGTGCTGAGGCCCAGCTGTACAAGTTCTTATTTTGACACGAATGCATTTGAGGTTCTTTTGATTCAGGGAGAGGTAGGATGGTTTTCTGCCAAACCTTTCCTTTGATCTGTATCATATTTGGTTCCAGTGATCTGCCACACAAAACTGTTGCGTCTCATCTGCAGCAAGGTTCTTACCAGTTTTCTCATTTCTTTAACAGAGTTGGTGTGGATCTGGATGAAGATCTGAAGGAGCCCACCTCACACCAGGCAAGTCAAAGAGGCCAATTCATAGAGTATAGAAATATAAAATGTTCTGTTCCATGGAATCTTCCATGCTTGTCCAGCATGTGGCCAAGGGGCTCAACCTAAAGGGCACTGCCTCCACTGATAAAACACATCCAATGGCTATAAAATACCTGGGAATACAGGGTATCGATAACCTTTGTATAACCTTTAGAACGCTTAGAACTAGAATGCACTTGCACCCTCTCTGTGGCAACAAGAAGCTGGAAACTCTACAGTATAGAAGCAAGAGCATGGTTCTTGGAATGAGGTAGCCTGGAGTTCAAATCCTCTGCCCAGGGACTTGCTAGCTAGGTAATCTCAGTGAAATTTATTCAGTGCATGTCCAATGCATGTTGGGCACACATGCCCAAATGGACCTGTTTCTCCTGCACAGCTTCTCATTAATCAGGTCTACGTGTATAGAAATATTGAAACATTGAAAATTTGCAAAAGCACAACAAAACTGTCTAGGTGATCCATTCCTAACTTAACCACACAACATTCTCTGCAGAGACCTGAAAATCCTTAGGGAAATTTGTTCAAAATAATGTGCTGTTCCCTCAAGTACAGGAAATGTATTCCCCAAACTCTGAACTTGAACCTGACATCGCAGTAGAATCTGCCATTGGCAATTTTGCATTAGCCATTTCTAATTCAGTACTTAAAACAGTTGTGTAGGAATGTTGCACCTTTTGTTGAAATTGTAAGCAGATAGACACAGTAGTATAATATAAATAAGTGATGTTGCTTAATGACTCGTGTTATGATCATACCTGGATTTAAAGAGGATCCATCTCTTTTATTTTGTGATTTTTTTTTTCTATAATGCCATCAGTGAGGCACAGCTGGTTAGTGCTCCTGGGCAAAATGTTGCTACTTTCCTGGTTTACATAGACATAAAGAAGGAAGGATCCTGTGCTCTATAAAAAGGCCTGGAAAATTAAGTTGGTGATGATCCTGGCTTATTGTACTTTCAATTTTTTTTTGTACATGTGTTTCAAGGCCAGGCTGGTGCTGTTTTCTCAGACTCCGTAGCCCAGGAAACACACCTCACTGCAGGAGTGAGCACAGCAGGTGTGCCAGCACACTGGGATTGGGGCCAGCTTGGTGACCTGAGAAGGGAGAATAAAGCCCATCTCCTTATACTCATGGGCTGTAATGAGTAGTTAGTAAGGTGCCATGGTGACTGATTTTTGAAAAGCATTTTCATCTCATATAGGTCAACTAATCCATCCTCCTACCTTCAAGCAAAACTTTTATCTAAATTCTATCTTTCTCTTCTATCTTTTTCTTTAAAAGAGATAGAATAAGAAAATGCATCAAAGCAAATTCTTCATCTTTCTCTAGCTGCCTAATATTTTGAAATCACATATAATTATTAGGAAGATTACCTAGGAGCCTAACTCCTTCCTTTTACAATTTAAACATTTTATTTTAGCTCATTCACACCATTGTTAATTCAGTAATAACTCCTACCTGAAGATACTTAAACCAGTAGAAAGTAGTTGTTGTTGTTGTTGTTGTTGTTGTTGTTGTTGTTGTTGTTAGAGACATGAGATAGGGCAACTAGGTCCAGTGAAAACTGCATTGTATTTGAATCTCCAACAGTTGTTTTACCTCTTTGAGTCTCAGTTTCCCTATGTGTAAAATGTGGTTGATAATAATGTCTACTTCTCCAGATTGTTATAACGATCAAGTGAAATTATATTTATGAAAACTACGAAACTTAATTTAGTTAAACCCATCTCATCTTATGAAGGATTTGTGGCAGCTTACCCATAGAATAAAATAATAGTAAAATAATTTAAGAGAATTTTAAAATTCAATAAATAATATTACTAACAGCAGAAAGTCAAAACCAGAGGGATAAAGAGAATCAAGAATAAGCAGATCATAAGGTCCTATATACTTGCTTAGTCAAGCCACAAGTGAGCTTTGGTAGCCAAGGCGGGGAAAGAGGAAAAAATAATCACTAATATACTAAATTATTATCATTAGAGGGAAAAAGTGTACTCTCTCCTCAAGCAGTACAAAACATCACAGGCCACCGTTTTAAAAGATATTTCTCACTTGGGGCTTCCTGTACAGGACACATAAAGAGCTGTACAAATGTTAGCTAACTAATCTTATTATAAATTACATGGTTCCTACTGAACTTCTGCTCCTTCAAATAATTTTGTTTTTAAGAGGTGTCCTGGAAGTGTTCCTATTCATAATAATATTTGACTACCAAGGTAGCTACATTTCAGAAAGAGATTTTCTCCAAACCTTGGAATAATTCTTATCTTCTGTGTCAAGTATAGGAAACAGTGGCATTGAGCTAGAAATTAAAAAAACAAAACAAACAAACAAACAAACAAACAAACAAAAAAAACCAGTGTCCATGCCGCTGCCAACTGACCTGGACATTTTTTTTGTTTTTTCTTTTGGTGGGTTTTTTGGTACTTTCCAAACCATGTGTCAAGAACCTCTTTGCCCTCATTTTGCCTGACATCTCTTTGCTTATTATCAGCATCTGTTGCTCTGAAGGACTGAAGAGCATAAACCCTCATTCTTAGGAGGATTGCATGTTTCCACTTGGTTTGCATGTATTCAATTGGGCTTGTATTAACAAATAAGATGATTTTCGCACCAACTTCTAAAAATAGAAGAAAAAGAGGAAGACTATTTTTACCAAAAGCTAAAAATTTTACACTTATGGCAATTACTGATTGTATACTCTCAAAATCAGTAACAAACACACGTTATTATATTTTTTAAGGAACTTCTTCTTTCTCAGTTGGTGGACAGTAAAACAGCCTTTGGGAAATGCGAACTTCTGTCACTAACCAGCAATGTCACGATTTTCCTTTTTGCCTTGCAACAGCTTTAGAGTGTGAATGGTATTATACTTTTGCTTGTACCAGACCCAAAAGCTTTAGAAAGCATGTTCTACATACAGGTATTAAAGTTTAAATATGTACTCTATGCAAATGTGCTTCTTTGAGAAATGGGAGATAGTACAGTTGTGAATTTTATGTCTCTTAAATTTAAAAGCAAAAACAAAAGAACTCTGAGACTCCCACCCCCTCCCCTACTCCCACCATAAGAGGTTTTCCTTGTAATTGATGCTGAGTTTTTGAAAACACAGCACTGCACAGAAGTTGAGAATCACTGGAGCATCACACTTGCCTTAATATATTAATAGAAATTCCTGCTGCCCAAGAAGGCTCACCACTGTTGCTTCTTTTTCCCTTTTTGCCATTTTTCTCATAATCATTCTAACATTTGTTGAGTACAGACTATTGTTAACACTTCTAAGCACCTTGTCTGTATTAATTCAATTTCCAAGATAACCCTATCCCTATGAGCGGATACCATTGTTATCCCCATATTACAAATGAGGAAACTCTATACAAATAAGTTAAATAGCTGGTCCAAGGGTACATAGCAAGAAGAGGTGGAATGTTAATCTAGACAATCTGGTTCCAGAACTTCCACTCTGAAATGGTATGCTCTCATGCATTCATTCATTCATCCATACAATCCACCATGTCAGAGACTAGTCTACATGTGAAGAGGATGCAGCAGTTACCAGTTCAAAGTTTTCACTCACAGAGCTTTTGTTCTAATGGACAATGCTGATGAGAAAAAAGGTAAATGATGTGAGTACAGCAGATAAAAGGATGGTGAACAATGGAGGAGAGGCTATTGCCTCATCAGGGCGGGCCTTTGTTTTTATTTATTTTTTTTTTTAAGTTTATTTATTTTTGGGAGAGACAGAGAGACAGAGAGAGCACAAGTGAGGGAGGGGCCGAGAAAGACAGAGAATCCAAAGCAGGCTCCAGGCTCTGAGCACAGAGGCCAATACAGGGCTCGAACTCACAAGCCATGAGATCATGACCTGAGCAGAAGTCGGACACCTAACCAATTGAGCCACCCAGATGCCCCAGGGTAGACCTTTCTAAGGAAGTGGCATTTGATCAGAGGTCTGAATGATGCAGAAGTGAGCCGTGTGGGATCTAGAGAAAAAACAGCCCAGAAAAAGGGTACCGCAAGGATGAAAGCTGTAGAGTCACAATGGGTTATGGTGTGCTCCATGAGTAGCAGGAAGGCCAGTGTGGCTGTGAATTGGTGAACAAGTTAGGAGAGATGGACATGAACTGGGAGAAACAGAGAGCAGCCAAATCATTGGCCAAGGTGATAAGTGTGGTTTTATTCTACGTGTGATGGAGGGAAAACCCTTAAAGGTTTGGAGCTTGGAAGTAATGGAATCAACCCTTTTTAAGAACTCATTTTTCTCCCATCTGTACTCTTCCAGCTATTACAATGAGGTTAATTTTCATCTTTTCTAACATAATTTTTTTTTTTTAACACTGTGCTTCTCTATGTGCTCTCTTAATGCTCACTTCCAATTTTTTTGTTGTTGTTGTTCCCATAGTTTCTTCATTGAAATTCTGGTTTTGGTTGTCACTTATGCTTCTGTGTAACCTGTGTGGATCAGTTCTGGTCACTGCAGCTCAAGAAAGTCAGAGCAGAGCTGAGAAAGGTCCAGAGAAGGGCAACTTCAATAACTTAGCAGAGGGAGATTAAAAGGATTACTATTTCTCCTGCAGAAAGATTAGCACTAAGAAGGAATACAATAAAGTATCTATAAAAATATGAAGAGTGTGAGTAAGGTGAATGAAGTCTTGTTTGCCAATTCCCAGAAAACCATAACCTGGAATACCCCTAAAATCTGAAAGCGCTCATTTGAGGAAGAATAAAAGGATTTGTTCTTCTGCAATTGATACTTATTTCTCATGGTCATCTAGAGTTGCAAGGGCTGGAAATATAAGTAGGTTCAAGAGGAGAAGAGATTAATTAGCAGATGCTGGTATCATCTCATCTTTAAATAAAAATTAATTTTTCCCTGTGAATTCTCAAATCTAATATCCTAATTAACATATAGGAAACAGAATAAATATTCATATATATATGAAAAATATATATGAAAAAATTAATTTTTCCCTGTGAATATTTTCAAATGTCCTAAGAAACTTATAGAAAACAGAATAAATATTTCCATGTGTGTATATACACACACACACACACACACACACACACACACCCCAGATTTAACAATTAACATTTTTCCAAACTTGCTCCTATACTGTTGGAATTTACCTCATAAGAATATAAATTCCATACTATACCTCCACAAATACTTCAGAAATAGAATACTAAGCTCTATAAAATTGACCTGACCCAGATGAGGGGTTTTTATGTTGCATTGTAACTAGTAGAATTTTGAGAAAAATAAAAGGGATTTTTCACAGCAAATATCCTAGGTTTTCCCTTGGTAATACTGACTTTATTTGGGTTGTAATTACTTGTGTTTTATACATCCAAAAGTGTATTTCCTCCAACTAATTTTTACTGCATAGGACTAAATTCCATATATTTCTCTTACCTATACATTCAATCATTGCATATTCTAGAAAGCAGGAATGATAATGAGAAAGAGGAAGTGGAAGAAGATGGCAACTACCATTTAGTGAGCACTTTTTATATATTAGGTGCCATGGGTATACCCACTTTTCTTTACCGTGGCCAATCAAAACACCTGTTATCACCCCTAGTTTATAAATTACGAAATTGAAATTCAAAGAATTAAAAGAACTTTCCCAAGACTACCACCACAACAACAAATTCCAGACACTTCAGCAACACCCAAACTCTAGTCCCTAGTTCCTTGATTCAGTGAGATGGCAGCTCTCTGCTTGGACAGTTCTCAGCATGGACTCTATCTTCTTGTACTGCAGTGGGAATAGGGCCTCCAGGCAGGGTCCAGGAGAATATAGGCTCACCTCATCCGTTGTCCTTCTCTTGAGAATCACAGGCTTTTGCTGCCTGTCATCTAATACCTAAATTCTAACATATTCTTATGAAACCAGTTATTCTATGATTGTCAACCATTACATATTTTAGAAGTAGGTTTATAAGGGAATACATTGTTTTGTTTTATTTTCAAATATATAATACTATATATTCCAATCGCAAGTCTCAATATGAGACTCTTATCTTTGCTTTGGTGTTTGTGGTTTGGGACACCATCACTCGGGGACATTATGAGTAAGATACTCCAAGGTGCATTTTCCATTATGATGTGTGTACATGGATGTAAGTGTGTGTGTGTGTGTGTGTGTGTGTGTGTGTCTGTGTGTACATGCATATAAAAGAGCACACCAACTAAATTGCGATATAAATCAGGCATTAGTTAAGAATACTATGAAGTATAGTGAAATGATGTGAATCTCCTCCTGCCTGTAAATTGGTCCATCATTTTATGCCTTATATTCAGTCCTAAATCCCTAACATGGTATACTAGATCTAGGATAAGTTTTGCTATAGTCTTAAGGGGGAAATATATCTTCTATACCCCAAATATGTTACCTTTGTGAATGCACTTTGTAACCTACAGAGTTGTGACGTATCATCTTATTATCTCTTCACAATTCCCACTCCAATGCCTTTTACACTGGGAACTGATGATTCTAGTATATAGTTGTATTAGCTTTCTATTGATGCATAACAAATTATCCCAAAAATTAGTGGCTTAAAACAGCAAATATTTATTATCTCACAGTTTCTATGGGTCAGGAATTTGAAAGCAACTTAGCTGAATGTTTCTAACTTGAGGTCTCTCATGAAGTTGCAATCAGAATGTCAGCTAGAACTACAGTCATCTGCAGGCTTCACTGGGGCTGGGGGATCTACTTCCATGATGGCAGAAGGCCACCAGTTTACTGCTATCGTCAAGAAGACTCATTTCCTGGGGCGCCTGGGTGGCGCAGTCGGTTAAGCGTCCGACTTCAGCCAGGTCACGATCTCGTGGTCCGTGAGTTCGAGCCCCGCATCAGGCTCTGGGCTGATGGCTCGGAGCCTGGAGCCTGTTTCCGATTCTGTGTCTCCCTCTCTCTCTGCTCCTCCCCCGTTCATGCTCTGTCTCTCTCTGTCCCAAAAATAAATAAACGTTGAAAAAAAAAATTTAAAGAAGACTCATTTCCTTACCACATGTATCTCTCCCTCCATAGAGCTACTTGAGTGTCCTCACAATATGGCCCCTGACTTCCCTCACATGGTCTAACACCAGATAGCACGGAGGAAGCCACAATGTCTTTTTATGACCTAGTCTTAGATATGGCACACCATCACTTCTGCTCCATTCTAATGATTAAAAATGAGTCACTAAGTACAATCCACATTCAGTAGGAAGGGAAATCAATCTCCATCTTTTAAAGGAAAAAGTGCCAAAGAATTTATGGGTATATATTTTTAAACCACTGCAATATTATATTATATTTATCTGAACCAAATAATTTATTTTCCCCTGGATTAACTCGGATGTCCTATACAGACAGGCTATTTGAACAAGCCCTTTCTTTGTAGCTAAACCATGAGTGTAGCCCATCTGGTAGCTTATCTTTGTCTACATGTCACCGTAACAGTTTTATCCATCCTTGACTAGCTCTTTCCTTCATTTTTTCTTCCCTAAGCATGTATTTTCTGATTATACCTTCTAGAGAATATTTATGAATTCATCACGGCATGGGGATGGTGAGAAGATTTGTATAAAGTAGTTTTTATGTGGAAGCTAAGAATTAATGATATACATTTTAAAATGTAAATTTGGAAAAATTTCCTATTGACCTTCAATTGTATTATGCTCCTTCCTCAAAATCCAGAATTTTTTCTCCTTAGGGGCACAGAATCTGGCCCTCTCCTTGGAAATTAGAAAATCAAGGCAATAAACTTGAAATTATTACATAAATACATTTCAAATTATGGGGAAATGGCAGATCAAAAGTACTGCTATCAAATTTTATTCAAAGGTACAACTTGTAAAAATGCTCTGGAACCCATAAGGAGCTCTACAGGCTTGTTATGATAATTATTTGTCTTTATTATAATTCTGTGCAACTTCCACTGACATTAATATTGGATATGAAATCTCAAAAAATAGAAAGGAAAATCTCTGTCTCCTAATCCATGGAATCCCCCTGAAATGAGGAGCAATCCCACATGATTATCCCAGAGCAGAGTTCATCCAGTTCACTTAACAAAGGGCCCACATTTGAATATTGATAGAGGAATGTATTTGCATTTGCTTGGTTCTTTTTCATTAAGGTTAATATAACAAACAGTCCCTTCTTGCTTCACTGTCTGGATTTCACAGATTTCTGGCCTGAGCCTTTTGTTTTCTCCCAGAGGTCTAAATAAGCATAAAACAAAGAACACCTTCACAATTTTCCTATTGCTTCCTCTCTGGGGTGGTGCTAAGGGTGAGGGCATCACTTAAAAGGTAAGGACTCACTCCCTTCTGTGCTCAGTCACTTCCCAACCTCTGGTTTATTCCTTTGTCTAAGGAGGAAAAAGAAAGATATCTAATGTCCCAGTCGCTTTTACCTTTTCCCAGAAATAGAAGATAATAAAGGAACCAGAAATTGCACATATATCAAGCACTCTGCTTCTTAGAAGTATCAAGGGCAAATAAAAGTTAGGATTCAATGCTCTTGAATCTCTGGTTTCCATTTACAACCGTGAAACATGAGGCTCAGAGTTGATAAGTGTATTGTTATTAAATGGTAAACGGTAGAGAGTCAGAACTCAAATCTTGCTTTTCAGTTTCTGTATCCTCTGTGTGTTCCAACATGCACACCACTTCCCCTCTGAGACAAGGAACTCAGAAGAAAAGAAATACTGCTAGTGATAAAGAAAATACCATCAAATTCCAGATTCTACTTCTAATGACTGGTCACATCCATTGTCCTTGGGTGTGAGTTGATCTCTGCTTCAGAGTAATCTAGGTAAATTAATGCTACCTGCTGTCCTCTGCCCATCTGGACCCTCCCAGAGGCTTGCCCTCGGTGCTGCCTCATCAGATACCTTTCCTGTTCCAGGGGGACTGCAAAGGCTGGCCTTCCTTGGGCACATTTATCTTCAACCCCCAGTGAACAAGCAGAGCACAGAGTAGACTAACTCATTTATTTCTACTCATTTATTGATGGCCTTTCATAACCGAGTTATTAAGTCATCAATAACTTCAGAAAAATAAATGAATGGATCCAGAACTGGGCCAACAGATATTTAAGATACCCACTGAAAATTTTATCTATGATCAGCAGAAAAGTCAATGCTGGGTCATCAGTGGCATTTCCCTCACCTGGGAAAATATGGTCTATGTTTTATTCTAATTAGAACCCAGTCAATTTCTTTACAAACTAGTAAAATAAATAACATCTCCAATCTCTCAAGTAAAATAAAGTTGAAAAAAATTTACATTTGTTAACATTTTCCAAAGTGCTACCTAATATGTGCTGCTCTTATCAACTGTCAAAAAAATATCTCTGAAAGTCTTGCCAGAAATAGAGTATAAGATATTTCACTAGTGCTTGTGAGTTCTAGTATATTCCCCTCAGGAAATAAAATAAAAAGGATAGGGAAGGAGGAAAGAAAGCCAGAAAAGGTTTTTCTAAGACCTTGAAAAACCCTTGAAACCAGTATCTAGGAGTCTAGAGAAATTCCTAACAATGATGTTAAGTTTCTACAGGGACACTTTCAAAGCCTTCAGCACTTTACCCAGCTGATGGGAGCCATGCATTTTCATTATGTTTGGGGATGTAGGTAGCAGCTCTGTCTTAACTTACATGATCACCCCAGAATCCTGACCTCATCGCCCTATTCAAATATTCTTTTTTGTTTTTTAATGTTTATTTATTTTTGAGAGACAGAGGGACAGAGTGCAAGCCGGAAGGGGCAGAGAGAGAGGGAGACACAGAATCTGAAGCAGGCTCTAGGCTCTGAGCTGTCAGCACGGAGCCTGATGCAGGACTCGAACCTACAAATTGTGAAATCATGACCTGAGCCAAAGTCAGATGCTTAACTGACTGAGCCACCCAGGTGCCCCCCATTCAAATATTCTTTTGCCCTAGTTTACTCCCCACTTATAACTTGGGGCCTCACCTGGATGAGAGGAATCTTGGCTGTTGAGAGGTCCCAAGTGTGTTTGGAAGCCTCTCTGTGCCCCAGTTGCCTCAGTTTCCTCATCAGTAGAATAGGAATGATAATAGAACATACTTCAGCTGCTATAATAATTAAAAGAGTTAATCTATGAAGAGCACTTAGAATACTGTCTGGCACATGGTAAGTTTTCAAGAAGTATCAGCTGTGATTGTTGTTGTTGTCATTTATATATAAATATAATATTTTCCATATGATTAGGACCTTGGAGACCAGCCAATCCAATTTCTTCAATTAGTTTTTCAGGCTAGGAAACTGCAGCCCAATAACTCATTTAATGTTTGTACTTTCTAAAGCTTAAAGACTAAGTGAGATACTGGCAAAAAGAACATCACCTTTGGAGTCCAGCAGTCCTACAATCAAATTCCAGATCTGTTGCTTGCACTTGCTGTGTGACTTTGGGCTCATCTCTTCCCTTCTCTGGGCTTCTCTAGGTCCTCACCTATACAATAGGTGTAAACACAACTACCCTGATAGATAGAGTGTTTTGAAAGCTGAAAACTAATGACTAAAAAAAAAGTTAATGACTGAATAATGGGACTAGCATGCTGCCAAGGAATTAATGAGCATTCAGTGTCGTTGTTGCAAACGTCATTCAGTGGGACTGCTGCAGAGAGGGTGCTAGAGGCTGGGAGAGCTCACCACCACACAGACCACCTATACTTAAAAACGAACAGTCAAACCCAAACTGTGATTTGCTTACACTAATTTCTATCAGTTTTCTTCCATGACTATCTTGTCATCAGTAGATGTTAGAGCTAACAAAAATTTCCTGTGCCTGCCGATGGATAAGATTTTGTAAGTCCTTTATTGTTCTTAAAGAAAAGGAAAATGGAGAGATAGACAGACAGATAGACAACTCTCTACTGTTGGCCCCCAATTTTTCTAACTAGTTTGCTTTAGGGTGAGTAGTTTTACTCTGCCAGCTGAACTCCAAAAGCTGTGCCTGTTGGAGAAATGGTGACTCAGAAACAGATTGCAGATGTTACAAAATAATAAAGAAAACACTATGTGCAGCTGTGATTTTGCAAATCTGACACCTTTGTTGAGATAGAAACGGCTATAGAAAGACTCAGGGGAAGGACAGAAATTAAATTGACATTGGTTTCCTTTTGAGGGGGATATGATGAATAAAGTCTAACTCTAGATAACAAGGCATGGAACTCAGGTTTATAAGAAAACAGATTTTTTGGGGCGCCTGGGTGGCGCAGTCGGTTAAGCGTCCGACTTCAGCCAGGTCACGATCTCGCGGTCCGTGGGTTCGAGCCCCGCGTCGGGCTCTGGGCTGATGGCTCAGAGCCTGGAGCCTGTTTCCGATTCTGTGTCTCCCTCTCTCTCTGCCCCTCCCCCGTTCATGCTGTGTCTCTCTCTGTCCCAAAAATAAATAAATGTTGAAAAAAAAATTAAAAAAAAAAAAAAAGAAAACAGATTTTTTAAACCTAATGTCCCTGAAAAGGTCATAGATGTCTCACCGTGGGGCTTGGGAATGATGAATGGGTTCTACGGTTCCAAGTTTGAGAAACACTTCCCTCTTGAAGATTTTACAATGCTCATTTATAAATGAAAGCCTCTGAGAAGTCCGTATATAAGAGACCTTTCCAACACTATCAGACCTGTCTTTTCCTAAACAATTAACATAAAATTTCCATCAGCACCATGTAGGACAGTGGCATTCTAGGGAACACCATTCAAGAATTTATACAAGGTTTGCTGCCAGATTGGGTTTTAATTATATTGTGAGTCTCTGCTTCAACCATTTTAGACAAAAGATATGAACTAGAAATGGACCACGTTTTGCTTTCTTGTATTCCCATTTTATTTGTGGGGGTGGAACTATAGCATCTGCTGCTACACATGTTTCAGAGAGCAGAACACAGCTCTTTATCATTCACTATCAGTGGAACTGTCTGGGAATGGGGAAAAAGTAAATAAAATAAATGAAAGCAAATCTACTTGGGTTCATCTATGGGCTGGCTTTGGAACAGCCCGTGGGTTGCAATTGTCTTCCACACATCATCATTTCTTGAGAATGTTCACATCGTTACTGGACTGTGAACAAATGTTACAATTTGGGGATTAAAACTGTGGGTCCAAACAAAGCAATGGAACAAAGCAATAAAGTCCATGTCAAGATATATAAATGCTTTTATTGATGGAGAAAGTTACAACAGATTGAAGCCTAGAAATAAATCTCTTTTCTTAATATGCAAAATCGGATACACAAAAGCAGTAAAAATGCCACTGAATCTCCTTCCTACCACACTGCAATATTCATTATCATCTGTCTCTAAGGTTCACATTTTTTACCTTCTTTCCTTTTTCTCACACTTCATCCTCTAGTCTCACATAAACACCCATCAAATGCTTTTCTCTTTTTTTTTTCTTTTTTGTTGTTTAGTTTTTATTTCATAATCATAAACTTACCTCTGCAATTGAGCTAGACTTGGAGGAGAGTAAGGAAAGTATGGAACTCATGAACTTCAGTGAGAGCACAAAGGTTATAGGATATTTTGAGCAAATGGGGGTAAAGGGGGGCCCTCCTGAGCCTCAGAAGGAAGAGTCTGGTAATTAAGATAAAACACAAGTCAAATTTATTTGTCCATAGTCAGCAATGGTGATCTTGCTGGTCTTGCTGTTCCTGAACCCAAAGCAATCCAGACTTCCACAATATTCATGCCTTCTTTCACTTTGCCAAAGACCACATGCCAAACATCCAACCACTCAGTCTTGGCAGTGCAGATGAAAAACTGGAAACTGTTTGTGTTGGGTCCAGCATTTGCCATGGACAAAATGCCAGGACCCATGTGCTTCAGGATGAAATTCTCATCATCAAATTTCTCCCCATAGATGGACTTGCCATTATGGATTATGAAGTCAGGTCACCTGGCACATAAATCCTGAAAGAATCCTGTAGAAGCAGGAACATTTATAACCAAATCCTTTCTCCCTAATTCCTTTCTCCCCAGAGCATGCAAGTTTTCTACTGTCTTTGGAACTTGGTCTGTAAACAACTAGAAGGAGATGCTAATGTTGACGGCAATGTCGAAGAACCTGGTGGGGTTGACCATGGCTGTCTGAAAGGCCAAATGCTTTCCCTTTTTAATTCCTTATCTTCTTCCCTCCCACTTTGACCATTTTGAAAAAAAAAATAGACAAGCACATTCGATTATTACAGCCTTTCTATAAGGAATATGTACTTCAAAACTCTTAAAATCAAAATAGAAAGATATCAAAAATTAACCATAGCATTTGGTAATGATCAAAAAGAAAATGAATGAAAACTAGCTTAACAATTACTAGATTGTTATCATCCCTTTAGACTTGACCTTTTGGTAAGTCATAAATAAATACCATCCAAATTTGACAGAAGTAAACTGGAAAAATCACACAACAGCAATCTGACAGAAATATCACTTTTATTGATGTCAAAAAAGTGGCATTTCTTAGATGTTTAATAAAGTAGGGATTACGAGGAAAAGTAAATGTTGAATTGTGCCACAAGAGTCTCATCCACATGGCAAGATCTATGAGCTCATTTGCTTGGCAGCTGTTTCACCATTTAGATAAAAACGCCTACAGCCCAAGGGCCCCTGGGTGGCTCAGTTGGTTGAGTATCTGACTTCAGCTCAGGTCATGATCTCACATTCCTGTGTTCAAGCCCCGCATCAGAATCTGTGTTGACAGCTCAGATCGTGGAGCTTGCTTTCGATTCTGTGTCTCACTCTCTCTCTGCCCCTCCCCTGCTTGTGCTCTCTCAAAAAATAAAATTAAAAATATTTTTAAAAAATGCTCACAACCCAGAAAAAAAATTTTAATGTGGTTAAATTTGTTTGACATGTATTTTTATAGTGAAAATATATGAATATATTCTATATTAATGTTGATCATATATGTCAATATTTTATATTGATTATTTATCCTATACCTTTTTCTATTGTCTTTCTCCAGGAAGCAAATAACTTGGATAAAAACACAACCAAAACAGAGAGTGCTTGGCTCTTCAGAATGTGGTACAGCTTTGACCACAAGTATCCTTTGATAATGATGATCTCCCAGATCCTGCTGCCTGCCAGACATTAACTTCAAGCACTTAGTCATTGAGATATATGTTCCTGCTCTTCAAGAAACACAGAAAGGTAAAGTGAATTCACGACCAAATTTATCTAAAAGTGAAAAGCTGAATTAGTCTATACTTAAGTGTTACAAAGAGCTGAAGTGAAATCTCTCAGAGTCAAACGAATTTAGTGTATTCGTGGCAACCTAATATTTCCCTAAATGCCAGATGATAAAATCGTATAGTCCTGAGGACTGATCTGTTGAACTAATTTTACTGTTCTTCCCTTTGCAAAGATCTTACTTCTTGTCAGTTGGCCAGAGTAACAACAAAAATCCTTCACCCTTCTCCCAGAAACCCATTTGTGTGCTCTTGTTTCATGAGGCAAAAACATGGGGTGGGGCAGGGGGCAAAGAGAAGGAGTGGTCTGAGAGGAAGAATGAGTCTGATCACCACATCATAAAATAATGGAAAAGTTTGTTTTCCAGGCAGATTTGAGTAAGCTTTTCTTCATAAAGGCCAATTTTAACATTCTACCAATCAGTGTAAGCATAGTGGCTCCAATACACCTTGCCTTGTGACTGACAGGGCTGAGAAGTGAGGCCTGAAGGGCTTTGCCATTGTGAATTGCAGTAAGTGGTCCATCTCTAATCCCAAGCAAAAGCACCACGGAAGAAAGGAAAGAACTGCACTGAAAATTGAATGTGTTGGGTCTTTGAAGTTAGTTTTCCACAGTCACAAATCCTGCTCCTTTCAGGGAGAAAATGTCAGTCACTGGGTGATTTTAAAGCGCCTAAGCAATGATTAAAACCACAACAGATCAGTGGGAGAGGAGGAAGAATTAAGAACAGCCAAAAGAAATTCAAAGAGTAAGGTGCAAAAGAGGTAAAATGGAAATGGGAGAGGAGGCAAGAGAAATACAGGAAATTCACAGCAGGGAGGGAAGGAAGGCAAATTGGAGGAATGGCTTTGTAAGAAAAAATTATGTAAGAATGAAGAGAAGCCAATTGAAGATTGCAGATATAAGCAAAAGTAAAACAGGTGAGATTTTAAAAAGCAATTCTGCAAAAGTAGAATATTCCAAGAATTACAAAATGGACATGTGCAAAGTAGAGGTTTTTTGAGCCTACAGTTTTGTTTTCCCACAGCCCTTCTCTCTCGGGACAGATAACTTGCCTTGATCAATCTTGAGCCTTTATGGACAGTGTAGGTTTCCACCACTTTAAAAGCACTCGTCTTGGCCATTAACTTCCTCTTGGAGGTTCTGGAATCTCATTAACTACGTAAAGCCTTCCTGGTCTCTCTAAGGCAAGCTGGTTCTTAGCAAGTTATGCGGGTTTATGTTCCAGGTTGATTTCTCATCTGGAAATACAGTTTTCCCCTGCCATTGCTTACAGTATCTGATAACCAAATTTTTAGGAAGTTATAAAAATTTGACTAAAGAATACACAAAAGGCTGCTTGATTATGAAACGAATAAAGTAAGAAAATGTCTTTTTGGGTTCCTGGACCCAATTTTCAAGTCATGCCTCTCACTGGCTACAGATTGGAGGTTCCCATGACCTCCTCCTTGGGTTCAACTAATTTGCTGGAGTGGCTCATGGAACTTAGAGAAACATTTTACTAGCTAGTAAGTATCACCAGTTTATTATAAAAGGATAAGAGATGCAGAGGGCAAGGTATGTGGGAAAGGTTACCTAACTTTCATGCCCTCTCAAAATGCACCACTTTCCCCAAATACCCACATGTTCACCAACCCAGAAGCTCTCTGAACCCTGTCCTTTGGGTGTTTATGGAGGCTTCATTATATAGGCATGACTAATCAAATCACTGGCCATTGGTGATTGAACTCCATTTCTAGCCCCTCTCCCCGCCCCCCAGAGGTGAAGGAGAGGGAAACTGAAATATCCAGCCCTCAGATCACAGATTGGTTCTCCTGGCAAGCAGCCCCCATCCTTATGTGGGGTCCAAATGCCACCTCATTAACATAACAAAGGATACCATTGTTGCTGTAATCACTTAGGAAATTCTTAAAGGCCAAAGACTATATATATATATATATATATATATATATATATATATATATATCTTATTATAAATCATAATAACACAAAATGACAAATCGGAAATGAGATATAAGATGTTTTTGTTCAAATTCTGACAGTGCTGTGAGGAATGCTTTATAATGAAGAAAAGGAGTAAAGTGGGAAAAATAACTTGGAGACCAGAAATGAAAGCGGAGACTCACCCAAAATTTTAGCTTAGAGCGGTGACACTAAATTCAGATGACGTCACAGTTTTTGTCTCACTTTTCACCAGGGGTTTATTTCCATATGATTGCGGACAGACTTGCAAAAACTGGAAGCAGATTTACCCTGTCAGTAGCATCTCTTCTCATGGTAATATGTCCTCCTGTGCATTCATTCTACAAATTGCAGTGCTACCACCACTGCACAAATGTATTTTCACTTAGACAACAAAGTTTTTATATCCTACTTACGCTCTGAATTCATACCCAGAGAGTAGCAAACCAACCAGTTTCCACCTCGTGACCTCTTGAGACATCTGTATTTCCGAAACAAATCATCCACCTGCCATTTATGTTTTTTCTGCTTTTCACCTAGAACACAGGTGATGTGCCCTTTAAATCTCATAGGTAGGCTGTGCCAGCCACCATCAGTGTAGGGATGATCCCCCACCCCAGGATCAAGTGGCCTGGCCTAGGCCAAAAAGAAATTGTTGACAGGCTGAAAGAAACTGACTATGCCGTTTAGAGTTGCTCGAGTTTCATTTCAGTAAAATTGCATCATGCAAATTAGGCATCATAAAGAATCACTGATAAAAGGAAAAGAAGAATAAATAAGACTTCATATGCACCTGTATCAGGACTCTCCAGAGAGACAGAAACAGAACCGATAGGAGTATACACACATGTGCGCACACACACACACATGCATAGATATATATGTACATACACATACATATAAATATATACAAACATATACATACACACATACACATCCATACACACACACGCACACATACATATACATAGATTTATGTCAAGGAATTGGCTAATGTGAATGTGGGGGATGCAAGTCTAAAATTTGTAGGGCAGGCTCTCAGTCTGGAAACTCTCGGGTGGGAGCTAATGGTGCGGTCTTGAGGCAGAATTCTTTGTTCCTTAAGGAAGCCTCAGTTTTGCTCTTATGGTCATCCAACTGTCTACAGGAGGCTCACTCACATTACTGAGGATTATCTCCTTAAAGTCAACTGATCGGTGACTGAGATAGTGACCCATACCCACTGAATAATTGGGTAGTAGAAAAACCAATTTTGGGGTAGTAAATAAAACCAAGCATCACAGTACTCAATTCACATTCAATTTATACCCATAATTCAGACCCTAGAAAAACCCTCTTAATGTACTATTGGTATCAGTAAAACAAGCCCCAGTTGCTCATAGTTTTGTTTTCTTTTTTTACTTTTTCATAGCATAATTCATACACATATACATTTCCATAACATTTTCCCAAAAAAACTACAGGGGAATAAAAATAATAAAAACTAACATTGAGTGAGGACAAATAATGGCCAAACACTGTGTTGGGTGCCTTACATTTATAATACCATTCCACCTCCACAGCTCTGTAGGAGGTTGGAAGGGTCTAGAGAGTATGGTGCAAACCAAATGGATTGCTGATTGTGTTGGCCTTCACTGAAACAACCTGGGCTCCTTTGTTCAAGAGAGTTATTGGAAGCCTATGGTGCCAAAATTGATGGGTAATTAAGATTTCCTTGTGATTCAAGGTGGGCAGCAATTCTGAATCATGCAGTGCAAAGGAGAATTTGAGAAGGGGGAGATGAAAAAGGAAACGATGTTACTGACCACAGATGATTTGCCAGTGGGTACATTATTTCATTTAATCCTCCTAACCACCCATTTCATTTTATTTCATTCTTACAACCACCCTTTTGGAGGTGGAAGAAACAAAGTCTCAGAGAACTTAAAAAAACTTTGTTAAGCTTCCATAGGTAGTGTTGGTTCCATGATTCAAGCCCAGATCTCTCACCATCAGGTCCATCAATATACTTATGTGAACTTTCTCATTGACAACTCTGTATCCATTATATCCCTCACTTTACATGTAAAACCCCATCTAAATATGTTCATTAAGTCACTATTAAAGTGATGAATACATGATGTAGTACAGAGCTCACATCTCAAATACCTGTTGAAGATACATGCGATGATAAAGTTAGGAATCTTGATTGGTCACCCTAAGAACAGCACCATAAAGGAGTCCCCCGGTTTCTGGGTCAGGTCTTCAACTTTTCAGGGGCAGAACGTTAAATATGCCAAAAACTCCAAGAATGGTTTAGGTTCATAGAAATGGATGCACCTTAGCCAGGTTCAAAGGAGGTACAAGAGCCAGACACCAAATTGCTAAGTCATGATCTGTATCCTCATGGGGAGAAATGTCCTTTCCCAGCTGTGGGAAGGTTCAAGTCACAATCTGGTTTCTAGTGGCCCTCTGGACCCACCTCTTACTCTTGCTCCCTGGCTCACTATGCTCCAGCCACTCTGGCCTTCCTGAGATGCATCTAGCACATTCCTGCTTCCAGGCCTTTGCACTGACTCTTCCCTCAGACATTCATATGCTTCCCTCCTTCACTCTTTTATTCAAATTGTCAGTGAGACTTTCTGGCTCCATATTTAAATTAGTGATCCCAACAGGAGCGCTCCGTCATCCCTTATTGTTTCATTCTTCACCGTAACACTTATCACCATCTGACACAGTATGTATTTTATTCATTTGTTTCAATAGTCTCCTCCAACCAGGTTATGTGCTTTCTTCAAACAGGTATTTGGGTCTGTTCTTACTCACTAGTGTGTTCTCAGGGCATAGAACAGTGCCTAGCACATAGTGGACACTCAGTAAATATTTGTGGAATGAATGAATAAATGAATGAATGAATAAAGCAAGCAAGCAAGCAGTATTTTCTATTCAGGGCATCTTCATTCTAGACAGACATTGATGTAGCAGGAAAATCCAAATAATTTTAATTTTTTTAATATTTATTTATTTTTGAGAGAGAGACAGAGAGACAGAGTGTGAGTGGGGGAGGAGTAGAGAGAAAGGGAGACACAGAATCCAAAGCAGGCTCCAGGCTCCAAGCTGTCAGCACAGAGCCCGACATGGGGTTCAAACCCATGGACCACAAGAACATGACCTGAGCCAAAGTCAGACACTTAACCAACTGAGCCACCCAGGTGCCCCCAAATAGTTATTTGTAGGTTGCTAACTGAGTTTGAAACCAGGGCAAGGCAGAATAGATAATTTTGGGTTTTCACCCAGACTGCCATTTGGTATCCAAACAACATCTACACCCCCAAGACTCAGTGTCCCTCTCCCCAAGCAGGGACAGCCACCACAGCAGACATGGATCTCTGTTTCCTCACCGACGTCCTTCCTATCGTTGGTTCATCCTTCCTTAGGCTTAATTAGTACACCTCATCTGCTACATGCAAGCCTGGATCAAGCTTAGAACCCACTTTCTGTCTGGGTGACTTTGAATACATCTTATCTCACCTATTGTGTGTGGATTTTAGTATTAGATTACAGAGCTCAAAATTGTAGAGCCACCTATCATCCTCACTAACAATCTCTTATAACAAGGAGGTTAGAAACAGAAAGTAATACCCCCTTATTCATATCTTTAAGGCATCGGGTAAAATGATTTGCTCAGATCCACAGTGTTACAGCCGGAGTAGGAATCTTAGGTTGCCTTATTCATAGGTGACTAATGATCCTGTTCAGCTGTCTGCTTCCTACAGTCTCTTTCCATTCTATCATTTATCATGTCTCTCCTTAAGAGATATGTGTATTTTAGCGCTTAAGCATGTGTATATATTAGTTTTACAATTGTGAATGATACAGGATAAGAATGACCTTTTCCAAAGTAAAAAGGGCAGCCAAAATCATTTTTAGCACTTCCTGTATATCGACATCAGCTGAAAATAAGGAGTTATTATGTAGTTGCCAACCTTTTACATAAATGTAAGAAAGTGCGAAGATAACAATGGATTGGCAAGTTGACACAGTAACAGAATGACAGAAAACAACATGGATGGAGACTTCCTTCCCATCACTGGTTTGGAATGAAGAGTGCACTGAGGTATTACCAACAAAATGAAAGGCCCACAGCAGACGTGTGGAAGCTGCAGCTCTTGAGTTTCCCATTAAAGAGTCTGGCAAGAGAAGTGGCAGATAACAGACCCCCTCCTCTACTGAAGTGTGACGGGCTGGGGCTGCATTCCAGGAAAGTAAAGGCAAACCTCAGGATCATCCAAAATGACACTTGGAACCAAGTATTTAATGGATTTAAACGTAATTGCATTATAGTCTTAACAAAAAAAAGGAGGGGGAAAAAACCCTTCCCCTCCTAAAACCTGACAGGATTCATTATATCCCACACAGTCGTACTTATTTTAAATCGTAGGTATGAATATTGTGAGCAGCAATTTCCATTTTAAATGATGATCACTGTATTGCAGTTTTACTTATTCTGACTAGCAGAAGCATCCATGAATTATTTATTGGAGTAGTACTGTGGCCTTGTGAATGACTTGAGTTTACTTCACAAAAAATTCTCAGAGGAGCAAAGAATGTTAGCTCTACGGTCCCCATTTTATAAATGAGGCAACAGAGCCCAAAGGAGAGAAAAAGCATATCCAAGGTTACTGACGGACTTGGAGCCAGCATTCATAATCAACAAAGAGCAGGCTGTGTCCACCTAAGGAATCCAAGGGTCCTGGCTCTGGTGGTCCATCCACTGAGTTTTGGTAGCGTAAATATATGTGTGACATTATTGTTTGCAAGTGTGCCTGGCATACAATTGGCAGTTGTATATGATAGCCTCTTTGGTGGCTCATCAAAAGCTTCACTAGTTTGCAGGCAGAGGATATAAGGAAGATATCTTTCATTCCATTTTATTTAGTGCCTACTATGCACCAGGCAATATGCTAGGTTCTGAGGACCCTTTCAAATGGCAGGTGGTCCTTAGCATAGGAAAGAGAGACCCTGGCATCTCCAGAGTTTAATGGAGGAGTGGGGAAGGAGAGACCTCTCTGGAAAAGCCATAAATTAAAATTATTTATAACCCTAACTTTGCAAAATGGAAACAGGTGACTCCATAAGTGGTTTCAGAAAGCACATTTTGAAATATTGGAAATATAAGTAATCAGCTTTCTAAAGACTCTCTCTGCATATGGTACATGGGACACTGTAACTGTTTGCCCCTGAGAAGCTGGATGTAGGGAGGAGCTAAGCTTGCACCAGGCAGCAGGGCAGCTACCACTCTTATCCAGGTGGGTAATTCATTGGGTATTCAGCCTGACTTTGGTCAACCTTGTCCTCATAGGTGCTGGTGTAGAAAGATCTTATAGATAGCCCTTGATATAGCACCTAAGTGAAATGAAATTAAAATTTACTAAAAAATAGATAAAAAATAAATAAATAAAAAACCACTAGGTTACTGGGCCCTGGTGTTCCCACAACTTGTTGGTAAGAACCAATGTAGGGGAATGTTAATGGTACCTGGATGGAAACACAGACTGTCTTTTGTTCAGGTCCTGACTTAGGGCTTCCATGATTTCTTATTCCATATAATGGGTATTCCCATTACTGTCCTCTATTTTGGCTAAATCTGTGAGAAAAGTTGGTGAGTTATTAGTTTTGATTTTGGTTTTTTTTCTTTACTACTGGAAACTTTTTCATTTACCTCTCAGAGCCAAAACATGATTAAGACAGTTAAGTGGGTGCAGGTTTCTCAAGATTCTATAGCCTAAATACGTTGCAGTATTCCATAGTTGGACTAAAAACTCTTCTGGAGGCCTGAGAAGTGACTACAAGTATGACTTTGTGAATTGTTGCCCGAAAATGTTGGATCTCCCACCGTGAATGTGAAAAGTTATAGGTCCTGAGATGATAACTGAGCTTTCTACAATAATCTTAGGACTCTACAAGAATTTTGACATCCTTGATTTTTTTTTTGCCTTTTCTTCTATAAAAATTTTAAGAATATTCTATTAAATGAAAATGCTTTCCCATTTCATCTTTACTTTAAGCAAATGATATGAAAATCTGGATTTATGCATATAAAAAATCAGAAAGTGACTCCTCTTCTAGAATGAATTCATAAATTCCTTTAAATCCCATTAAAAACAAATCTATTGAACACTTTCTCATTGCAAAGTACCCTATTAGATTCTCCTCATTTTGCTGTTTATTCACTTACTTGTTACATGTTTACCAAGAGCCTACCATGACTCAGGCACTATCCTGGCACTAGGAACACAGCCACTGACAAATTCTCACAAAGCTTACATTCTACTCTGGCTCTGTTTTTAAATTTCTGATTTACAGATGTCTTTGCAGGAACATGACTGTGGTATAAAGAAAGATACACTTAGACATTCCACTCTTGGTTTTTATCAAATTGAGGAAAGTCTGGCTCACAGATCAGGATATATTGATTTGCTATTGTAACCTGTCTGCTTACTAGCTGTGTAAATTTGGGAAAGACTGGGCACCATCTCCGTGCCCAGTCTCTAAATTGCAAAATGGAAATACTGGAAGTTCCCACCTCCAAGGATTGTTTTGGGAATTAAATGAGTTAACACAAAGCACTTAGATAAGTACTTAATAATGTTAGCTTCATTATATTATCATGACTACCTGTTGATGGCTACATCCCTTAAATGGAGACGTCATGTAATTGCTTCATATTCACCATCATTTATTATCTCTGAGTGACCAAAGTATCCATTATTTTGTATGCTTGCAAGTTTCAGTTGCAACAGCCATATTTTACTACCATAGGAAAGTTTTCAGTTGCCACATAAACGAAAGCTTCCACTTACACTACAAATCATATAAAATTCTTCTTATTTGATCTTGAGTCAATGGATATAGTGGTGTTAGGCAGTTTCCTTGTGTCCTCTGTTCTGCACATGCAATTGCTTCATTTATGATTTTTCTAAGTTATAGTCCATCGTCCCATAGTTATTTTTCTGGAAATTACACCATAGATAACAATTTTGACTTGATAGAGAAGGGCAGCAATTTTGCTGTTCCACAATGAAAGCAATACAAGCCTTTGATGATAATTATTCCTCTTGTACCTTCTCATGATAAAGAAAATCTTTCAATTGCACCTTTCAGGTGGTGTTTTGTCATTAGCTATAAGATGTTATATTTGAAGATTTCTGGGTCAGCATTGAATCATTTTATTTGGAAAAAAAAAGAAGGAAAAATGTTGAGACTGACAAAAATATATGTATTACCTTAATGTTGCCAGATTTGAATTTAGGTTTAACATTTCTTCCCTATGGGAAAGAGTATTTTGCTTAAATTTTCTTCAACTGTTACTTGCTCACTCCTTCTCAACTGTAGGAGCCAACGCATTTACAGGTTGCCAACACATTCATGAGCTACCAGAAACACATTATTAGCATGAGCCATTGCCACCAGCCTCACATATTCTCACCTGACAGGGAGACAGAGACCGGGTCTGTTCTGGGGACCACACTATTCAGCCCTTGTCTGCGTGTGAAGTTGTGATAGACACAACACAACGCATGTGGGCAGACATGGCCCTGCCTAATTAAAGTTCACTTCCCCAGGTAGATGATGATGACAGGTTCTCGACGTACGTCAAATCAACTCATAAATAAAAGTGGGCAAAGAGATCAGTGTCCTGGTGGTTAGAGGATGAAGAGATTGTTGGAGAAACAAATACTGTTCTTTTAATCATGCGGCAAGGAGTCTGTGGGGAATTGGGATTTCCTAACATGAAATGAAACAATGGGAAGGGAGGAAGAGCATACTGGGCAAAGGGAATGCTGTGGAGAACCCGTGTAGGTGTGGCATGCATAGCCGAAAGGAGCCTGAATGGATCTGCCTGCAAGGCACAGAATTGGAAGAAAGACGAGAAAGGAGGTAGTCTCCAGAGAACAGTGCTTTCAGCCTTTGAAGTAGAGGATGATACTCTTATACCCTACACTTTGTATTATCAGAATTCTCTCTTATTAGTATTAATTTTATATTTTTGTTTAACAAATCAGGTAGCTAAGGGTAGAGCAATGTATCATAGGCTGAAGGGCCTTGAAGCTTCCTTTCTGTCACAAATCTGATTCATCTGTGTGACAGTCATTGATAGGGTACCTACACATTTAATGCTTCCAGAATTAGATTTGGTTTTAATATTTATTCCTCCTGAAAAAAGAAATAAGTATTTTGTTTAAATATTCTTCCATTGTCTTAACTGAATTTAGTTTTAACGCTTCTTCTCTAAGAACAAATGTAAGTATGTCTTCGAGCTTCTTTTGAGGTCACGAAATAAGAAATGGTGAGATAGTAAGAAATACTGGTTGCCCTCAAGATACCAGCATCCTAATGAGGTGGAGACAGCAGCAATGAGTAAGAACTATATTAAAGTTATGAGCAAAGTGTTGTGGAAACCAGCGGCTGGTATAGCCAACTAACCAGCTGTGGAGAATCAGGGAAGCCACACAGAGTAACTTTCGAACTGGGTGGGGGAAAAAAGTAAGACTGTAAGGAGCTGGGCTGAGGGTGTGAGGCACTTCCTGGCAATGGAAGCAGCTCAGGCAAAGACACAAACAGGGTGTGAGGTGTTTGGAAAATGGTGAGAGTTTCAGTGTGACTGGATCAATGGGAAGCAAAACTGGAGAGTTACCGTGTGGACAGATGGGGCAGAACCACCTGTGTGATGGTCAAGAAAATGGATTTTATCCTATTGAGTGCAGGAAACCAATGCAGCACCTTAAGCACAGAGTCACACAGTCCAATCTGTTATAATGAAGAGAACTCGTGGCCATCTGGAAAGTGGTGCAATGGGGAGAGCAGAAAAATTAAAATGATTCTGGATAGTTGCTAATGAAAACACTCACCAGTTTCCTATGTGCGTAAAAACGAGGACAGGAATGTTTTCATTCTTCTTTGAAAGATGCTTTGGAACACTGAGGATGTGTTTCAAAATACAAATGTATTTAAAGATAAACATTATTTCAGTAAGAGATTGGTTTTTAAGTTTCACTAACAAAAATGATCCAGTGGTATAATTGTTAGAGTCTACCAAAATATTTTCTGGTTTACTTTTTAAATTATTAACAAGCTATTGATTTGTATGTAAGGGGAAATAATAGACTTATTTCCTCTAACAAAGGCAAAAAAAAAAATCAAACAGGATTTAAATATGAGAGAGAGAGAAGTAGAGCAGGCAAATGAAAAGTCATTTGGGAACACAAATTTTGATTTTCATACTTGGGGTACAATGCTGAGTAGCCGGCAGCCAGCAAAAAAGTCGATCAGGGGATTCTGCCCTTGAGCAGCCAAGTGGCTCATCAGAGGAAGCCATTTCAGTTGTTTGTTTATTCTCCAGAAGACCCAAGGGGTTTAACTTGAATGCTTACAGGACAGTCTTTGCATTCTGCATTATGTCCATCAGCGTATTCTTTGTCAGCACCTCCAGCCCTATGTAGGCCAGGTCCTCACAGTTTCCTTATTCAAATTGTCCACTGGTCATCAAAAAGGTAAATTAAAGAAGCCAAGGCAATCCAGTTTTAGATAAAAGTGCAAAGCAAAAAACAAAAAAACAAAAAAACAAAAAACATTTCCATTGTGGTAAGTGCAAGAAGTCTTGATTGGGCCTGCTTTGCCATCTGAAGACTGCCTCGCTACGCACTACCTCACCTTGTCCTCCACCAGTAGCAATCTTGCCATCTTGTCTTTCTTGAAGATGTGCCTTTGCTGGCTACTGTTAAGGTGACCAACTTTTTCTCTGGTTTCCTGTGTTGGCACTGAAAGTCCTGCTTCCTGAGAAGCCCCTCCGTCCTAGGCACAATGGGACAGTTGGTCATCTCAGTACTTTCCCCCGGGGATTGTAAGAATTAACTCCATGTTGCAATGGTAATAAGATATGTGAATGCTGCACCTTAAAGAGGTTCCTGGAAGCATCTTGCATTTTCTATCAAGTTCTTTCAGCAACTTTTTTATTGTGGCGAAATACACATTACATAAAATGTGCCATTTTAACCATTTTTATTTATTTCTCTTTCTTATTGAAGTATAACTAACATACAGTGTTATATTAGTTTCAGGTGTATTATATAATGATTCAACAATTTGATATATTACTCAGTGCTCATCAAGATAAGTGTACTCTTGATCCCATTTATCTATTTCACCTATCCTCCCACCCACCTCCCCTCTGGCAACCACCAGTTTGTTAGTTTGTTCTATGTATTTAAGAGTCTGGTTTTTTTGTCTCTAAATGTTTCCTAATTTAAAAAGCCAACCCAGTCTTTCATCTCAGCTTCTCATATTTCAGTTACCAATCCATGGTCAGAAATGGGAGAATTTCTGACAGAAGTTTTTTGGGACAGCTACTTGCCAGTGGTAGCCAATGCTATGGGCTTTTAAATGTAGGAGAAGCAGCAGGGGAGAGCTAACCTTTTTCCAAAGGAAACAGACACATCCTCAAACGATTACTTTTTATATTTCTTGAAACCATTTCTTTGGAATTTCTTGAAATCCACCAGTGTGTTGGGTTTCACTGACCTGTTCACTGTAAACATGGCCAGAGCTTATTTCCAGCTTGTATGTATGTACAGGCTCCTAAGCAAGTCTACCTCTAATCATTTATTATGTGGTTAATACAAGGAACAGGAAAGAGGGTAACTGCTTCTCCCTTTCCTCACTGCTCTTTCCCAGAAAGCAAGCACCCCTCCCCCCACATCCTGCACTGGTGCCTAGTACTGGGATTGCAGGTGCCAAGTGCTTTGCCTTTCCATCCCCTGCTTCACGTGGACACAGACCATGCTTGGAGCTCCCAAAAGCAGCGTGCCAGTGTCTGTCAGGAGGAGTGGCTGCCCCAGGCTAGCTGCATGCACTGAAGACTCCAGGTGCCAAAAGGAAGAGGGGAGCCCAGTTCAGAAGCAGGTGCCCCACATTGAAACAGCTTCAGCAGCACAAGCTTAGAAGCCTAGGTTTTAGCTTGACCAATTATTTTTCCGTTTTTTTTTTTTTTAAATTATTAGATTGAAGTCTTCAGGCCTTCTCTGAACTAGAATGTTTAAAATATGAACATTATGATAATTGGTAATTGTACAAGCACTTTGCAAACATCAAGTGCTTCATAAAGTTGAAATGATACTAAATTCAATGACAGGTTTATAGGCCTGAAGGCCCTCAGACCCACTATGCAGACATAAACAATTTTATTACATTTTTATTATTTTTAAATTCTAGCTAACTTCCTATGATAGTCAAGATTATGATGAGCACATAAGTCTCCTCTCAGTCTGCAGATATGTCTTATTAAGAAATCTTCCTCCCCAACTCTCTGGCACCCACAAATCCCTTGAAGATGACACACTGTGTAATCGATGTACCCCATGCCTCCATTAATTAGCCCATTAAGAATCTCTATCCTTTAGGGGCGCCTGGGTGGCGCAGTCGGTTAAGCGTCCGACTTCAGCCAGGTCACGATCTCGCGGTCCGTGAGTTCGAGCCCCGCGTCAGGCTCTGGGCTGATGGCTCAGAGCCTGGAGCCTGTTTCCGATTCTGTGTCTCCCTCTCTCTCTGCCCCTCCCCCGTTCATGCTCTGTCTCTCTCTGTCCCAAAAATAAATAAACGTTGAAAAAAAAATTTTTTAAATAAAAAAATAATAAAAAAAAAGAATCTCTATCCTTTAAATTCCTAGAAGCAAACTCAATCATGAAGACGTAGAAAAATTTGAACAAAACAGTTATTAGTAACAAAATTGAATCAGTAATCAAAAAACTCCCAACAAAGAAAAGTCCAGGACCAGATGGCTTCACAGGTGAATTCTACCAATTATTTAAAGAAGAATTAATACCTATTCTTCTCAAACTATTCCAATAAATACAAGAAGAAGGAAAACTTCTCAAATTCATTCTATGAGGTCAGCAATACCCTGATACCAGAACCAGAAAAAGACATTACAAAAAAAAGAAAACTACAGGACAATATACTTGATGAATATAGGTGCAAAAATCCTCACCAAATATTAGCAATCAAATCCAACAATATATTAAAAGAATCATTTGCCATGATCAAGAGGGATTTATTCTAGGGATGTAATGGTAGTTCAATATTTACAAATCAATCAGTGTGATACATCACATTAAAAAGAGGAAAGATGGGGCGCCTGGGTGGCGCAGTCGGTTAAGCATCCGACTTCAGCCAGGTCACGATCTCGCGGTCTGTGAGTTCGAGCCCCACGTCGGGCTCTGGGCTGATGGCTCGGAGCCTGGAGCCTGTTTCCGATTCTGAGTCTCCCTCTCTCTCTGCCCCTCTCCCGTTCATGCTCTGTCTCTCTCTGTCCCAAAAATAAATAAACGTTGAAAAAAAAATTTAAAAAAAAAGGAAAGATAGGGGCGCCTGGGTGGCTCAGTCGGTTAAGCGTCTGACTTCGGCTCAGGTCACGATCTCGCAGTCTGTGAGTTCGAGCCCGGCGTCGGGCTCTGTGCTGACTGCTCAGAGCCTGGAGCCTGTTTCAGATTCTGTGTCTCCCTCTCTCTCTGACCCTCCCCCATTCATGCTCTGTCTCTCTCTGTCTCAAAAATAAATCAACATTAAAAAAAATTTTTTAATAAAAAAAAGAGGAAAGATAAAAACCATATGACCATCTCAGTAGATGCAGAAAAAACATTTGACAAAATACAACATGATAAAAACTCTCAACAAAGTGCATTTAGAAGAAACAAATAACATAATAAAGGCCATGTATGAAAACCTCACAGCTAACATCATACTCAATAGTGAAAAAATGAAAGCATTCCCTATAAGGTCAGGAACAAGACAAGGATGTCCACTCTCACCCCTTTTATTCAACATAGTACTGGAAGTCCTAGCCATAGCCATAAGACAAGAAATGGAAATAAAAGGCATCCAAATTGGTAAGAAATAAGTAAAACTGTCATTATTTGCAGATGACATGATACTGTATAGAGAATACTCTGAAGACTCCAACAAAAAACTATCAGAACTAATGAAGAATTCAGTAAAGTTTCAGGATACAAAATTAATATACAGAAATCTGTTGTGTTTATACACAATAATAAATAGTAGAAGGAGAAAATAATTCCATTTACAATTGCACCAAAAAGAGTAACACATCTAGAAATAAATTTAATCAAGGAGGTGAATTACCTATACTCTGAAAACTTTAAGACACTAATGATAGAAATTGAAGATGACACAAACAAATGGAAAGATACACCATGCTCATGGACCAGAGGAATTGATATTGTTTAAATGTCCATATTACCCAAAGCAATCTATAGATTCAGTGCAATCCCTATGAAAATACCAATAGCATTTTTCACAGAACTAGAACAAACAATCCTAAAATTTGTATGGAACCACAAAAGACCTCAAATATCCAAAGCAATCTTGAGAAAGAAGAACAAAGCTGGAGGTATATAATTTGGGATTAGAAGATGTTCTACAAAGCTGTAGTAATAAACAATAGTATGGTACTGGCACAAAACTAGACACATAGATCAATGGAAAAGGATAGAGAGTCCAGAAACAAGCCCATGCCTGTATTGTCAATGAATGTATAACACCAGGGGTAAGAATATACAATGGGGAAAAGATTGCTTCTTCAATAAATGATGTTGGGAAAACATGACAGCTCCATGCAAAAGAATGAAACGAGACCACTTTTTTACACCATATACAAAAATAAACTCAAAATGAATTAAAGCCCTAAATGTGAAACCTGAAACCATAAAATTCCTAACAGAAAACATAGGCAGTAATCTCTTGGATATTGGCCTTAGCAACATATTTATGGATACATCTCCTCAGGCAAAGAAAACAAAAGCAAAAATAAACTATTGGGACTATATCAAAATGAAAAGCTTTTGCACAACAAAGGAAACTATCAACAAAACAAAAAAGCAACTTACGGAATGGAAGAAAATATTTGCAAATAATATATCCAATAAGGGGTTAATATTCAAAATATATAAAGAGCTTATACAACTCAACACCAAAAAAAAAAAATCTAATTAAAAAATGAGCAGAGGACCTGAATAGACATTTTTCCAAAGAACACATGTAGATTGCCAACAGACACATGAAAAGATGCTCAACATCACTAATCACCAAGGAAATGTAAATCAAAACCACAATGAGATATCACCTCATATCTGTCAGAATGTCTAGAATCAAAAAGACAAGAAATAACAAGTGTTGGTGAGGATGTGGAAGAAAGGGAATCCTCATGTACTGCTGGAGGGAACATATATTAGTACAACCTCTGTGGAAAACAATATAGAGGTCCCTCAAAAAATTGAAAATAGAAATACTGGGGCACCTTGGTGGCTCGGTCAATTAAGCAACCAACTCTTGATCTTGGCTCAGGTCATGGTCTCACGGTTCATGAGATTGAGCCCTGCATCGGGCTCTGTGCTGACAGCACGGAGCATGCTTGGGATTCTCTCTCTCCTCTGTCTGCATCTCTCTCTCTCTCTCTCTCTCTCTCTCTCTCTCTCTCTCTCTCTCCAAATAAATAAATTAATAAACTTTTTAAAAAAGGAAATAGAAATACCATATGATCCATTAATTCCACTACTGGGTAATTACCTTCAGAAAGTGAAAACACTAATTTGGAAAGATATATGCACCCCAATGTTTACTGCAGCATTATCTCCAATATAACCTTCCAATATATAACCTTCCAATATATAACCTTCCAAGGTTATGTATGTATGTGTGTATATATATATATATATATATATATATATATCCAATATATATCCAATATAACCTTCCAATATATAACCTTCCAAGATAAGGAAGCATTCCAAGTGTCCATCAATAGATAAGTGGATAAGGAAGATGTGGTATATATATACAGTGGAATATTACTCAGCCATAAAAAAGAATGAAATTTTGCCATTTGTGATGACATGGATAGACCTAGAGGGTATTATGTGATAAGTGAAATAAGTCAGAGAAAGACAAATGCTACAGGATTTCACTTAAATGTGGAATCTAAAAAACAAAGCAAATGAGCAAACAAAAAACCCACTCTTAAATACAGAGAAAAAAAAATTGTGGTTGCCAGAGGGAAGGTGGGTGATGAGATGGGTAAAAGAGGTAAAGGGTATTAAGAGGTACAAACTAACAGAGATAAAAAGTACAGCACAGGGAATATAGTCAATACTATTGTAGTAACATTGTATGGTGACTACATTTATTGTAGTGAGCATTGAGTAATAAATAGAAATGTTGAATCACTACACTATGTGCCTGAAATTTATATAAAATTGTATGTCAACTACAATTTAAAAAAAGAATCCCTAATCTTGCAAACCTCACTTACATGTGAAACCTAAAAAGTTCAAGCTCATGAAAGTAGAAAGTATAATGGTGGTTACCAGGGGCTGAGGTTTAGGGAAAATAGGAAGATGTTGGTCAAAGGTTATTAAGTTTCACTTATGCAGGATGAGTCAGTTATGAAAATCTAATGTGCAGCATGGTGACTATAGTTAATAATACTAAATCATATACTTAAAATGTTCTAATAAGATAGTTGGCCTTATATATTCTCACCGTACACACACATACACACACACACACACACACACACACACACACACACAAATAGTAACTATCTAAGGTGATGGATTTGTTAATTAGCTTGATGTGGTAATCACTTCATAATGTATTCATACATCTAAACATCATTTTGTACATCTTAAATGTATACAATTTTTATTTGTCAACTGTACCTCAGTAAAGCTGGGGGGGGGGGGGGGTTGGAAATAATCCCTATCCTTGACCTTCCAGCAAGTAGAAGCTAGTGCTCTTCCTTCCTGGCTTGGCCATTGTGAGAGCTGTTTGTGTTCCTGTTAGGAATTACTGATTAAATCCCTGATGAACATAGCTCTCTTGCTTGCTCAGTCTCTTGCAAATCTTTTAAAATGCTGTCTAGACCATTTGGAAGAAACAGATTAGCTTTAAACCAGAGTTTCCCAAACTACTGATCAGAACTCACTAACGGTTCTCAAAATCAATTTGGCAGGTTCCTAACCAGCACTTTTAATAAACAAAAGCACACTAGAGAAAATCTGAAGGGTGTATTGCAAAATTAGAAGTTAATACTATTTCATGAAATTTGTTTCAGAGGTGCGTGTGTGTGTGTGTGTGTGTGTGTGTGTGTGTGTATGCTCACACACGCATGACGTACGCACTGCTTTGTGATATATAATGTGTTTCTTAACTGAAGTCATGATCAAAAAGTTTTAATACTTGATCTAAGCTGACCTCAGGCCCTTATCCAGGAACTCCCAGGCCTCCTCACCTAATTGCTTTAAGTGCCAGGCAAGGTTGGAGGAGCTGTGAAGAGCTCAGAGGAGAGAGAGCCATAACTCTCCTGGATTATTTTGGAAGAGTTCATGGAGTCAGTGGGTCTGAGCTGGACTTTGAGGAAATGGTAGAATTGACAAGTAGCAGTTGGAGGGAGGCAGAGGAAAGGCCAGATGCAGGAGAGAGAAAAGCATCACAGAACTATAAAATAGAGTGAATTTGAAGATCTGGCCCCTAGACCTGCCTTGGACCCTCAGCTATGGAACCTCAGGTTCTAGACCTGCTCAGAACCAATATTTTCTAATCTGTGAAATGAGTATAATTGTATCTACCCCACTCAGCAACCATAATTTTTAAATGGAAAAAGGTTAAGTGAAACCATTTTGAAAACTATGAAGTATCAAATAAACACTAGCTAATGCTTATAAGTTTTTTAAGCAAAGCAAAGGTGAGAATGTGGGGAAGTATTATGTATGCTTGGGATAAAGTGAGGATGACAGCGTGGTACACTTAGCGTTGGGTATTAGAGAAGGGACTAAAAAGCCGTGTTTATGGAACTCCGTAAAGATTTTGAGTATCAGATGAAGGTGTCTGGATTTGATTCCATAGATAAGGGGGAATCTGATGATTTGTAGACATAGGAGTGACACAGAGTCTTGTTTTAGAAAGATTGATCTAACAGCATTGATTAGGGAGAAGTCACAAAGGCCTAAGTGATGGTTGTTGTGATAAGAATAGAGAGGAAAGAGATAGATTCTAGAAAATTCTAGCCCCAAATTAACAGAACCCAATGCTGTGTTACTAAGGGTATCGAGGCTGCAGAGAGAAGGGCCAGAGAGGTGTAGTTACAAGGAGGTGGGGGGCTCTGAGTGCCTGGGGCGGGGGGAGTAGTCCAGCCCTCCTCACTGTACATTTGCTTCTGCCAGTCACAGAGTGAAGGCAGGCAGACTACTCGAATGGAGAAGACAAGCAGTTTGTTCGCCCCAGGTGGAAACTTATTTATATGAGCCTGCTCTGTCTTCTTGCTGAGCCTATTCTTTGGGATAAACAAGCCACTCACCCAGCCTTGCCTCATAAATGGAGTTCTCTAGACCTCTGAGTGAACTCATTTTTTCTTCTGAGCTACTCCCCCTTAGTGAGATGCTCTGCCATTAATATCCTACTCAAAAAGAGGCAGAATGCTTATTTTAGTATTTCATAAAAATTCAGTCACATCAACCTGTCTTCTGTTTGTAGACTTTGCTTAAATTAACCTTCAGGTTAACTTATGTTATGAATACATCACTGATACTACATCCAACCAAGTGAAGTTCAAACTTATTGGTCTGGAGCAGCATGGAGTCAAATAAGTAGGTTTAAATCTTTGCCAATTACTAGCTGTGTGATACTGAGGAAGTTATTGAACTCTCTGAACTTTGATTTCCTAATCTTTAAAATGGGGATGGTGATCATGATAATACCTATTTTCAGGATTGTTGTAAGATTCGTGACATCAGACTTAGTAATTATACCTAACACAGAGCTTAGAAAAAAAAATAGGCCC
Organism: Herpailurus yagouaroundi; assembly: GCF_014898765.1. Classification (NCBI taxonomy): domain Eukaryota; kingdom Metazoa; phylum Chordata; class Mammalia; order Carnivora; family Felidae; genus Herpailurus; species Herpailurus yagouaroundi. The sequence goes on along the minus strand of NW_024412400.1, from coordinate 38,658,290 downwards.
TCAATAAAGGGCTGCTATCATTATTATTACTTAATGGAATCAATTAATGTGTTCCACCCTCCTTCATGATCATACACTATGGCTTTTCCCTAGTTCCAGGGGATGAGGCTTGCCCAGGTTCTGCCCAAGGAGAGGAGCTTCCAGGGCTGACCTTGAAACGCCTGCCTCTGTAGGAGCAAAAAGGCTCTCACAGCTCCTCTCTTCTCAAGTAAACACCTTTAAGCCCACCTACAGGCTTTTCAGGCAAAACAACTTTGTTCCAGCTCAACGGTGGTTGGTCTGAATATGCCACGTGTCCCCCACTGGGAGTAAACACATGGAGGTAGGACTACTGCATGTGTTTTCACCCTGGTCTCCCAGTAGCCAGGAGCAAGGCATTCAGAGCAGGGGAAGATGGAGTCCCTTGGCTGCAGTCAGCTGAGACCCGGGGCAGCTGGCTTCCTCCTGCCCCATGGTCAAGAGGATGGTTGGAGATCCCATCCGGCCATGAAATTGCCTGTTTTTCCATCATAAAATATGATGGCAAGCATTACACTCAAGCATCACTTTCAGTGAATAGAGTATTCCTTGTGAGAAAAGTCAGGTATTCTCTAGCTAAGCCAGAAACCATATTCAGTGAGCATGCCGTCAGGCCCCAGGGGTCACAAAGTAGCAAGATTATGAGTCAGAAATCCTGGTTTTGGACCCTGGTTTTGCTGAGTTTTTTTAACAAACCACACCAAGACTCAGTTTCCCCATCTGTACAGTACATGGAATGTACTTCCTATGCTTTAACAGTGAGAAAAACTCCCCTAATACATAGCGGTCTGCACACAAGTTCAGGAATCCCTGAGGCCTTGACCACTCATAATTCCCACAGAGTATCCTCCACGTTTTTTAATGGGCTTGGAAATTAGAGCTCGCTTTTCAGTCTTGTATGTCTATTTATGCTTTCAACCATATTGCACAATGCAAGTGCTTAAAACAATCCTTCATTGAGAATTTGGCCTAACAAAAGCCACTTTTATGAAAAGGAGTGTATATTCTTTCGTGGTATTGTGTGAAGAAAGGAAAGAGATGCCTGGCTCTCTGATGCACACTTGGAATCTGTTTTCCAGAAATAGGGCATACTTGTCATGTTTTTTTTCTTACAAACTCAACAGAATGTAATAGCCCATTTTGATGGCATATGGTTAATAAAGGTACTTTCTTAGACTCTGAGGAAGTAAATAATAGACATATTAACTTCCTATGATTCAATCACAGGAAGCATACATGAAAATGGAAGAGATAAATGGAATAAAATCCAATATGCCACCGCCAATAGCTGCTTACCCTCTCATCTAGCTTCCAGAATGGCCTGATTTTACCTCATTTCTGACAGAAACAAAGAAAGCAATCTTACATTGCTCCTGACAAGCCATGAACGCATCTTTTTTAAATGGCTCCTTAAATTGTCACTTTACAAATATTTTTTTCTAACTGGATCTTCTTCATCATGCTGGTTTTGGAGTAATCCTTTCAATTAGAAATAGCTGCTCACTCACAGGTTATCTATAAAATACATCCCAAGTGTTGGGAAGAAGTGTTGAAAAGCCAGCTCTCCTCAGTTAAATAAGGTGGCTATAGATAAGGGTGTCAGGTGACAACTCTGGTGGCCTTTTTTGTTTTAGCACAGACCAGGAGACATTTTTCTCTCTTTTCAGGTGGGGAAACTGAGGCTCAGCAAAGTTGAGGGCATGGGAAATCCCCATCCAGGGATTCCCTATCTTGTGCTTTATAACTCTAGACCTCAATTGGAAGTAGTTTCCATTTGATTTTGGATTAGCCAAAAAAGCCTACAATTTCTTATAACAAATTTCCTTTGGAGGAATTTCATTTTTACTCCTTCACTTATCTGAGCGATCTTCTTGATTTCCCCTTTTCGATTTCTCACACCTCCATTTGTTAACACAGACAAAACTATTCCTGCTCCTTTCTCACATTACCATCTGATTAAACCATACATAAAGCCCCTTTTCCATCAAAACTCTAAACTGTTGGTTGCCATGCTTGTGAAAGTTCCTAAGCCAGTACATGACCAAAGTCAATGACAGAATATACCTTTGGTGTGCCTTGCTGAGATAAATCTTATCCATCATCTCTTAGGCTCACAGATTGGCACATTCTGGACTTCTAGCAATTGCTTCAGTATAGGTCTTCTACGAGGTCCAAGTTCAGGTCCTTGAACTGTTCGATGCTTTTTGTTTATTTGAGGTTTATTTGAGGTGAGGAGAAAATTCCATTTCCTTTCATTTGCTTTTCCGGAATAACTAGTCATTTTCCTTTCTGGAAAAAACGAAAAGTTAGACTTGCCCTTGGCTGTGATATCACCTATTATGTAGTGAAGGAAATTGACAACAGTCATCTGAACATTTTTGTGGAGTTTGAATATAAAGTTCTTTCTCACTGTGTTTCTCTTGTGTTCTAATAGCTAGTGTTTTATTTATTTCCCTTTCATCTAAAGGTTTTAATAAAAACAATATATTTTAAAAAGCCACATAGTACAGAAAAAAATGAGGCTTTGGATGATTATTTTTAAGTATATTTTTTACAACACCACGTATCAGTTTTCTCTAGCAATTAGCTCAGCATTCATTTTACTGAAAATAATGGGAAAATTAAATGAGGTTCGCCTTTGAGTAAAGTTCTGGTTTTTATCTTCTCTCTCCATTTTTTTTCTTCATCTGGACTACAATTTTGTGTACACGATATTGTTCCTTTAACTTTAACAAATGAAGAGAGTATTTTTCCCACAAATTTATTATGCAGAGAGAGTTTTAACTGCCAGATAGGGAGAAATCTATATTCAGATAAGAATATATACAAGCCTGTGCTTGTCTTTGAAATTTGTTTTGTCTGTGCTTGGGCCCTCCTACAAATTTGAGGGGAGGGGAAGCAGTTAAATTAGACTTAGTTCTCTTTTGCCCTCTGGTGTAATCAAAAAGAAATTCTTTATAATCAGTGACTTTAAAGATATATAACTTTAAACAAGACATTATTTTTTCTTCTTCTATAGACAAACTATTAAGGGGACATATGAATAGATAATCTCCTTCTTCAACATGATAGAGATTCCAGTTCACTAAGATCTCCCTTTTCTCCATATTTCCTACATTGGAATCCATGCTCCATCACTTCAGTAACACCTTTGCAAGCACTTCTAGATTCCCCTGCCCATTCTTTTTGGTATATCCATCTGACAAAACCCCAAGCAGTGATGAACCCAACTCTCTGCTTCTGGGGGGGACCACATATGAGTAGCTGAGCCCTGTTATAGTTACACACCTGGGAGGACTGTTTCCCTTATAAATTACTGATCACCCACCTCAAACAGACCCGTACTGCCCAACTATTTTACCTCACGTCTGTCATAATTTTTATCTAATTATTTTTCATACCTAATCTGCTCTCCTCAAACTTCAACTCTCCAACTTCCCATCTCTCAACAAATGAGCTCACCCCCTACTTCACAGAGAATATAGACGCCATTAGGTGAGAACTCTCATCCATCTATCAAACATTAAAACTAACCTACTTCTATACTTTCTCTTTTCTTATAACATCAACCAATTCCTTCTCAACTAAAGCCTTTGAACTGGCTTTTAGGCATGATTACATCTTAATCATTTAACAGCAACATAAATAAAAGCTTCCAGTAACCCCATAACCCCTATGTCAATCATCTTCTATCACCTTCCCTTTCATAGTCAAACTTCTCAGAAAAGTTGACTATACCCAGTGTCTCCTTTGCGCTCCTTCTGTTCACACCTCAGACCACTTAGATCTGGCTTTCACCTCATCTGCTTTACTAAAGCAGCTTGTTACATAAACAACGACCAGCATATCCCTAAATTAGATGGATATTTTTCAGTTTTCTTTTGACATGTCTTCTTAGCAGCATGTGATACCATTGGTTGCTCCCTTCCTATTGTAATACTCTTTCTTTGCCTTGTCTTCCCTGACTCAACACTCTCTTTGAGTTTTTTTCCTACTTCTCTGGCCAGTTATTTCTAGACTCATCTTTCTCTATTCATTAATACTGGAGTTAATCAAGATTCCATCCAAGGCCCTCTTCTCTATCCCTAAATGATTCCATCTACAAGCTTAATTTAAAATAACATGAAAACAGAGGTGAGTCACAGATTTATAACCGTCAAACTCTAGACACATATATTCAATTTACTTGATATCTCCATTTGTATGCCTTAAAGACTCATCACTGTCAGTATACCCAAAACCAAACTCAAGAATCCTCTCCAAACCTAATCCCCATCCAGTGTCTCCTCTATTCTGTTATGGAAACAAAAAACTCAAGTGTTTTCCTGAATACTCTCTCTTTCATCCAGCTATTATGTAAATCATCCTTCACCAGTTTTACTACTTTCAGAATTTACGTTCAAGATAAACCCTTTAGACTGTTCTGATTGTTATTGTTTGGTTGAATTTTTTAAGAACTACATAACACCTTTTTTTTTCCCTCCGACACACTGAAACAAGAAAGAATTATAAATGGGAAATGATCTAAGTACAATACTGCAGAGTCAACTATTTTTTGAAAAAAACAATCACATGCTAGGAAACATTTTGTTTTTTAAAAGAGAAACATTAACAGTGGGCATCATTCTTGTTACTTTCTCAAGGTTAGAGTCACTAAACTCATAGAACTGAGACACATAAAGGACTGCAAGCTACACCAAGAATTTCAAAGGGTCTAAATGGATTAGTGACTTACCCTCTTAGATACATATATTGCTTACATTTGGAAGAGTTATAAAACAGCTTTAAAATGAATTTTCTGATCATAAAATATTGTAAATGGGCATCATCATCTTATTGGATTTTTCAGGAGATCTGTAACTTGGCCTATAAAATAGATGTCTCTTAATATATCTTAAAATTATTCTAAGTAGAAAACACTAAGAGTTCGAATGAGCATTTTATCCTATTCTAGATTATATACTAGTAAAGAGAGAGATTCTTCTGTAAAGCCTTGTAAGGATATAGAATGCATCAGGATAAATGCATCAGGATAGTGAATTATTGGGGAAAATATACGAGTTGCATTTTTGCAAATAAATGTTGCACCTATATTGAAAGCTTAATATCCATAGATTTCCCAGATAATATGCCTCCTTCTGCCAAAATACAAAACAACCTCCATCAGTTAATAATGAGCATGACTAATTATGAACCTGAACAACAGATGACATCAGAGAAAACTGGCATAAATTATCCCAAAATGAACTGTGAGTGAATCTGTCCATTTAATGAATCTAATTTACATGATTCTTCTCCCTGCTGTTCCTTTTGTAAATACTCTTTCATTTAAATAATTTTCAGCCCAAAAGCTAGAATCATAATTATTCTGGGAGTTATTGGTTTTGATGGGTAAGCCATTCTTTTAGCCATAACTTGCAAGCTGTTCAGATCATTGATCACTACACCTGGCTGTTAGTTTAGATATAATATTGCTCAGGTATTTGGCTCAGGACCTTGCTCAGAGCTCAGATCATAGACAGACTCCTTAAATGGGAACTCATAGGACGTAGAACCATGCTTCCAAGCCAGCACTGTTGGGTAAATGACCTTGGTGAAAATACAGACAAAAGTGCTTTCTTTTATACATAAGCATGAATCACCTTTGATACCATCTTAGTAGACATGCCACCTTCACAGCCCTCCAACTTCTAGAAGACCCTCTAAATTCATGCTGGGGGACACAATAGGGACTCCTGCATTTTCTTGCTGACTCTGAGACCACATTATGAAGCCATGTCACTGATTTGATCAACTACCACCTGTGGCAGCTCTCTCCTAGCTTTCGAAAATTACTTTTCATTCTTTACATCTTGCTAGAATATCTCATTCTGAGAACTGACTTACTCTTGCTGTCTATTCCCCCACTTTGCCTAGAAAAAAAAAAAAAAGAATTTTAAAAGAATACCCTTCTGTTCCTATCACCACAAAAGGAAAAATCAAAAGGTGGGGCTCCTGGGTGGCTCAGTCCGTTAAGTGTCCAACTTTGTCTCAGATCACAATCTCACAGTTCGTAAGTTTGAGCCCCACATCCGCTGCGCTGACAGCTCAGAGCCTGCTTTGGATTCTCTGTCTCTCTCTCTGTCTCTCTCTCTCTGCCCCTCCTCTCCCTGATCATGTGCTCGCTCGCTCTCTCTCTCTCTCTCTCTCAAAAATAAGCAAACTTTTTAAAAACTTAAAATCAAAAGGAATTTAATATTTCCTGTCACACATGTGCTCATGATCACACAATTAGTCTGCTTCATAATAAAGAGGAAAAAAGCCAAGTGGGGGGAAAAAATCCATAACTTCTTTTAGTATTAAGTCCAAGGGATACTCTGCACAGTCAAACCATCTATTAAGGTCAAAATCATAATCTCCTCCTCTGGGTGTCTAAACTACCCATATCAGTCATTTCAGTGACTAAATGAATAAAAACTAGAAAATAGGGTAGTTGCAGATTTGAGAAATAGTAGAAGTGCCAGTGCTATGGATGGCAATAGTACCACTTTATTATTACAGTCATTTTTATATTACTAGCATTTGAAGATTACATTAGCTAATATTTGAAGATTGTTTTTACAATTTGTTCAAAGAGAGATAAAATAGAAAGAAGAAATTATCTTTTCACAAAGAAAAAACGTGTGTGCGTGTGCGCAAGTGTGTGTGTGTGCATGCATGTGTGCTTGAACATGCGCTAGATACACCCTACCCAGCCTGAGAGATTAAATAGATCACCCAGTAGGTAGGAAAGGAAGCTAATTTTCAGTTTGCTTGCTTTTATGAAATAAGGTGATGTGTTATGATATTTACAAGAATTGCCTGATTTTAACAACTTTTTTGAGTTAATCTTGACAAATCTAGGTCCTAGCACTTGTTTGGCCTTGAAAATTATTTTATTTGTAGATATTGCTCTGGTTGCTACATAGGCAGTAACATTGGGTGGGGTATTTTAAATCTAATAAACAGAAATACATCAGCAATAACTTTGTAAATGGCCTCATGAGAAGAAATCCAGTAAATACTGGATCAGGGCCCACTGGTCATAAGGAAGCAGAAGTCCTGGTGTTTGTTTCATTGAGCAGTCCCTTCCAAAGGGGTCAACAGCAGCTTCAAAGATGGTCAGCAAAGCACTCAAATGTACTAAGTGTGAACCTTGGAAACATAGTTTTCATATTTACCTTTGCCTGCCTTCTTCCGAGATGACAGGAGAGCTAGGCCCTGCCCATGACATAGGTTCCCATAACATAGCTCTAAACATTCAGAAGTAGATTCACCAGGAATTAATATCACTGAGCTTTCAGGGTCCTTCACTTAAAGGAGCCCCTTTGTAAAAGATTTGTCCTGATTTTATTTTTGGAAGTTTATATCCTTTATATTAAGAAGGGGTGGGTATCCTTCAGGCTATACAAATTCTGGATCCAGTCCTGTCTATGTGGATAAGCATGCTAAAGAAAACATGATGAATATATGGTCTCACAGTAATACTAAGTATTACAATATATTATATCACTGTGAAAGATTTCAATCTCTAGCATTCATATGGCACCATTTTCTGCATTTGCTTATTGGATTAGTTCTAGTAAAAGAATATATTGTCAATTTACTTGACCAGGATTCAAAAATTCCTCAAGAAGTTTAATTTTCAATTTGGTACCCGAAGATGTTATTCCTCTCCACATCTCTTCCCAACCATTTTGCACCATTTCTCCTGCTCATAATACCATGGCAAGCAACTTGCCACCTCCTGAAAAGTGTGTTTAATTCACAGATGCCCAATAATGGTTTTTATAGGATATCCTCCAATACCTTTAATTCTTCAATACAAATTTGTATTGCACAGCTAAGACTGACCTAGAATGATTCTCTTGCCCTCCTTTGCAACACAGTGCAGTTATGAATTAATGATTGCTTTTAAACCCTATTCTGCAGCCACCAAACCACCCTTTAAAGTCTTTAACTTTAGGCATTGAAGGCTCCCAAACTGGTCACATCTCAGATGTACATTCTCATAACCAAGTTCATGGGAACTAGGCACCTGTGAGCCCTCAGCTCCAAAAGGCCTGCACAACAGAAGGACAAAAGAACAGTGAAAAAAATCCTAAATAATCCTAATTAAGGAAAATCCCCTCCCAATGATACCAAATTAATGCTACCCTGAGATAAACTCAGAGAAAAGAACTGATTGTATTCAATGTAAGTTCCAAAAGACATTTGGACAGATTTTATTCAACCTAAAGGAAGATGATGGGAGGGTTAGTTGGTAGAATTTTTTTAGGGATTTCTTAAAGAATTTCCCTAGAATTAAGTACCCTTTTCAGCTGTAATTATGATTCTGCTACCAGCAAGAATGATAACATTCAAATGAACTTAACTGCACAAAACATATAGAAATTAACACAAACTTTTGTGCTGATGACTAACAAGTTACAATAAACTTTCCATCTCTTTTTTACTTTCCTCATACTGATCCATGCATAGTACCATCTAGGAAAGAAGAAATGAAAGGATGCCTGCTAACAGGTTTTTGGACCTTAGGAGAATCTTTAGTGAATGAAGGAAGGTCTGAGCAGAAGACCTTTTCTGAGTATATTCTGAAATATAAACAGATGAATACATTAATTGTCAAGTCAATAATTATTATAAATTGCATCTGAGAAAGGATCGATGCCCCCTTTCCTGCAGAAATCTTGAAGGTGCAAACAGGGAGCACTGGGAAAGCTGCCAAAGACACAAACCAAAACCCTTTTGAGAGAGTCTCTTTGAAGACTTGACTAGCTAGAGAGTAGTTGAGATGGGTTCTCCTCTGGCTTTCCATTGAAAAATTCCGACCACCCAAGGCTTACCACAGCACCTGGCACATAGCAGGTGTTCTAGTATATGTCTAGTAAATGTTGAATCATCAGGTAATCAAAAAGGCCCTTTAGTTAAATGATAGTAAAAACACTGATGTATTCCACTGAGAAGTTTGTTCTATTTCAGGTTGGTGTTCAGCACTGTCTTTTGATTTCTGCCCACTCTTTTATTTATTGATTTGCTTTTCACTTAATTTTTGTGGCTCGCTGTGGTTGTGCACAGAATCTGGACCTAAGACCATATTAGGCTAGTCAAGCATGAAATTATAGTTTGTGGCTGACAATGCGCAAGGGTGCCCAAGAGACTAAGCATGATACGATAGTACTGAGGGCTTCTAACATGAATTTAATCAACCATGATTCCAGGTCACTTATTATTTTGTTTACAATGTCATGATGCAAAAGTTTTCATGTTGTATCCTTAATGCTTTTGAGATTTCTCATATGTATTAGTCTTTGACATGGTTGGGTTTTTTTCCATGTCAGTTAACACCTTTTTGGGAGCTATAATTGTATGTAGCACAGTCCCTAATTCAGGCAGCACATCCCTTGACAGAAGAAGTTGTCAGTCCCGGATTCATAATCATAATTGTAAGAACAGTGAATTGAGCAACAGTTGTTAACCCGAACCTAACGATCAGAACTGAATACACTGAAGATCAGCTTTGGAACAGGAATAGAAATCATCAGAGTAGATGTGATTGCTGAGAACTCCAGAGTGCACCTCAACAATCTGCACTTTTACTAATAACTATTTTTCACCAGGCACAGCAACAGCTTTCAACAATGTGGCAATATCATGTGATGGAAAGTCTTAAGACATCAGTAAAAAGGATCTGAAGAGTAATTTATTCATGTTAGAAACAGAGTCCTATGTCAGTGTAGAAGGGGGGAGTGGACATAAAGAAAGACGAAAAAGGGAAACGTGTGCATTGAGCAAGAATTAACCAACTGGGGACTCAAACAGAAGACCCTCACCCAGGGCTTGAAATGAATAGGTGAGCAAGAGAGCTAGAAACTGCATTTCTTTCCCCCAAACGCTCTGCTCATATGCAGCTGTGCTAATTGTAATTAATCACAGAGAGATGGCAGCCAATACATACGAACAGTGAAGGAGGCTGAGGGCACCTGTCCAAGGAGCCTCATGATGAACCTTCACACCAGGAGGGAGCCCTGAGAAGACTGTGAGATAGAGCAAGGTGGAATTCCAAGTGACTCACAAATGATTATTGATGATGATTAACAGTGAAACCACTGGTGGCAGATAGTGGCATGGGGAAGCCAAAATTCCATCCCTTCAGCTGTCTCATGTCGGAGGCATCAGTAAGACTCAAATCATGGAGTCTGAAGGTTTCCAGCACTCTCAACCACTCCTTGGCTATAATTCCAGCCAAGAATTGAGAAGAGAGGTGAGGACATTTTCAGATCACATGGCCTTATTTTATGGTAGAAGGTAGAGGTGGTGTAACATTGCAGAACTTAGGTCTTTGGATTTAAAACAATGGGTTCAGACCCCTGTCTCTTTCACTTACAACTGAGTCACCTGGGCAAGTCACTTAACTTTTTCAAATCTCTGCTTCCTAATCTTCAAAATTGGAAGAAGCTGTTGTTATAATGGTAAAGTGCCAAGCACCATGCCCTCATTCGTGATTATTTTAATAACTTGGAAGACTAGACATGCAATCCTCAGACTGTTTTTTTTTTTAAAAAACATAAAGGTGACTGATTGCCCTGGGCCATTCTCATTCTTGTCTTCTACCCCGTGGTTGCTGTGAGTGGAAGCAGGCACCTGTAAAGCCATCATCTGGTTTTGGGGTGTAGTCTGGTGTATCATTATTTTTAAAGACCTCTTTAAAAATATATGTATGTATGTCCCAAGATTTACACACACAATTCGGGCTGGAAATGAGTTAAACCAAAAAGAAACGATTAAACAGAGTTGACTGGCTCCTACTTGCTTCCTTTCTCCCTCTCTCTATGGGTTTCACAAAAGTGTTTGTTAAATATGACACTGCCCTGTCTGCCAGTCAGGATTTTCAGTCTGATGCAGAAAAACACACAGGCCAAATGGGGTCACAAATGTTTACAATAGCCTTCTCTATGCCGCATGCCTTCTGCAAACAGAAATATTACAGAAAACAGGATTCAGTTTTATTTATAATGAAGCCTCTTAAATATATTCAGGCATAACTGGGTTGACAGCCATAACACTTTGACACTGCAATCAAAATGAGAGCTCTTTTCTTCTTTGAAGCCCTCCAAGACCACTAAGATAACGTAGCCCCTTTTCAGCCTGGTGCAAGAAGTACACAATCACTCATCTTCAAATACACATGAGTGTACATTTTAATAAAACTATTTATTTAAAGGGACATCCATGCTGGTCTCTTAGATATAAAAGTCACTTAATTGGCAATCAATTGCTTCTTTTAGCCTTTCCCTTAAATATGGAAAGAAAAAAAAATAAAACCATGTGACTCACCTTCACGGGGTTTTGACTGGTTGCACTCTGGCCCTGACAAGAAGCAGTAATGAGTTGTGACTTTCAAAGCACCAAGGAAGATGCTCCTCTACCAACAGAGAGGACACAGGTTTAGGAAGAAAAGGACATGGGGCCAGGGTCACCATAGGCTGGGAATTCCCCATTCTTTGGTTCCCCAGGAACCTTTATTGGGGTTTATCAAGCTACCTCTAAAGTGGGGCAGCTCAGAATTCCCTCGGGCTTCGGTTATATGGTCATATTACTGGCCCTTCCCCTGATGATTCAGATTCGGGCAGCCTGGGGGTAGAAGGATCTATATGTTTAACCACCAGCCAAGGGGATTCTTCTGTAGCAGGCTGACAGGAAAGCTCTGGGAAAGTCCAGAAGTTCTGTGAAAGAGCTGTCCTGTCAGATTCAAGTACAGCTTGACTACTATGCCCATTTTACAGACAATAACACTGAGACTCAAAGTCATAAAGCAAGTAAGGGGCCAAACTCGGTCATGAACCCAAACCTGTCAGAGTCTAGACTCCATATTTCACCCCACTATGAGATAGTCCTTCCAGTGCAGCAGGTGACTCAGTCTTAACACAGTTCCTCTGCCGTGGCATCTATGACTTTGCAGCATGTCAGCTTCCAATAGCTCTCTGCTGATATATGCTGTTGAAATCTAGTAACCAGGATTGTTAAATCAGAAACCTTATCTTTAAAGCCATTTGAAGTCCACTGGCCATTGAGTAAGGACCTGCAGGTAGATCCAGACCTCTCCTGAGAATCGAGTCCATGGGCTTTTTGACAACTCTTTTCAGCTATGTTCAGGCCACTTTTTCCAAACATGTGCAGGATCAAAATTGGATTTCCGGTTGATTAAAACTGAAAGTAGTCCAAATGATTGACATATGCAAATGTTTTACCCAGAGATTCCTTAGATCTAGTGCTCTTCACACCAATTATAGCCTTTATTTTTCAAATGAAATTAATAAAAGCAAAACTTCTCTGGTTGAAAATGGAATGAATATCCTAAAGTCTAAAGTCCAATTCCCTCTTCCATCTTCGTCTCCTCCTCATGACCTCCACTTAGGTCCCCTCTTACCCACCAAGGAATCTGGGTGATCCACAGAACATCGCTGAGAAGTCAAGGTCCTAGGGTCTCCTTCCAATGATAAAAAAGCAAATGTTAATGAAATGTATGAGATTTTGCCAACAGAATAAATCATAACACATACATAAAATACCCCTTCCTTGGCTCTGTCGCTATGAATTAGTATGATCTGACAGATGAAGGCATTAGACTTGGAGTTAGGAATTCTGCACTCTGTCATACGTTCCACTGCTGGCATCTATACTATCAGGGCAAGCCATGGGCCTGGCTGAGTGACATGCCCCTCTCTGAGCCCAACCTTCATGGCTTATCACCCAAGCCAGGAAGTAGCCTGCCGACTTGTAGATGAGATACAGATTGTTTAATTAGACACACATCATGGATGCTGGCTATATAGCTGCATTGGTTTTGTAGAGATTCTAGAATTGAAGTTTCAAACCAAGTAAGAACTTAATGTTTACCATGAATACTACCACTAGTTTCCTGCTTCTTAGTACTGAAATGACCCAAATAATTAGGCAGACATTGAGCATTATTTGGTTGCTAAATAACAATTGGTAAAACCCAAATTTTATAGATACTTGTGAAAGGACATTTAAAATGGGTGGGTATATCTCTTAATTTTAGATGTGTCTTTGTACTGTTTGTACACAGGAATCACAACCACACAAATGCACCTAGTCAGGCCTATGACGTGATGTGTATACAAGTAGAATTTGAGCCAAATAGAACACAAAGTGAAAGCACTTTTCCTGATGGGTGGGAATAACCATATCCTGACCCAGAGAGAAATGCTTATGTTCTTAACAGTCTTCCCCCCAAGACTATAGTAGGTGTAAAATCACCTATTTCCTGGGCCAAAGGGCCAGCCCAGCCTGCTTCACAGCAAAAGTACTCAAGTTTTAGTTTCTGAACATGAATTTGATCATACCCAAAAGTAACAACACACTCCCCAACTGCTATTATTTCTTCTAATATATTTGCTGTGTTTTGTATGTGATTTAAATAAAAGACCTTATAGTAATAAGAAGGAGTAAAAAGAATATAACTTTTGGCATCAGATTGCCTTATGATCTTAAGTTACTTAAAGTCTCTGAGACTTGGTTGCCTCAGCTGTAAATTGAGGATAGTAAACACATACTGAGAGGATTAATGTGGGGATTAAAGGAAATGATATATCTATATATAAGTCAATAGACAGAAGACACCAAGAAAGCACAGTTCTTATTAGTAGTATTTGAGTAAAGACCAAACAATGGCAAATCCTTTCCTATCTTCCCCAAATCATCTTCTCTCCTATCTAAGCTCATACTGAAAAAGAATAAAACCTCTTTTGTTTAATAAATATTCTCATTAACTAATACCCAGACAAGATATCTTAACCCTTGGGCACACATGAATCACTTGGATTCATTGGTTTAGGGTGGGACCTAAGTATCAGATATTTTATTAATTTTTTAAATTTTTTTTTATTTTTTAGAGAGAGAGCATGAGTGGGGGAGGGGGCAGAGGGAGAGAGAGAATTTTTTGCCTTTTTTTCAACAAATATCTTTTTTTAATATAAATTTATTTTTTTTAATTCAAGTTAGTTAACATACAGTGTAGTATTGGTATCAGGAATTGAACCCAGTGATTCATCATTTACGTATAACACCTAGTGCTCATCCCAGCAAGTGCTCTCCTTAATGCCCAACACCCATTTAGCCCATCCCCCCTCCCACCTCTCCTCTAGCAGCCCCCAGTTAGTTCTCTGTAATTCAAGAGTCTCTTATGGTTTGCTTCCATATCTATGTTTTTATTTAAATTCAAGCGAGTTAAGCATACAGTGTAGTCTTGGCTTCAGGAGTAGAACCCAGTGATTCATCTCTTACATATGACACCCAGTGCTCATCCTGAAAAGTGCCCTCCTTAATGCCCATCACCCATTTAACCCATCCCTTTACCCACCCCCGTTCCAGAAGCCCTCATTTTGTTCTCTGCATTTAAGAGTCTCTTACGGTTTACCTCCCTCTCTGTTTTTATCTTATTTTTCCTTTCCTTCCCCTCTGTTCATCTGTTGAGTTTCTCAAATTCCACATATGAGTGAAATCACATATCTTTCTCTGACTGGCTTAAAGCAAAATAAGTAGAAGATATTTTTAACAAGCACGTGAGTATTTCAATGTGCATCTGGGTTGAAAACCAATGGCTTAAACTATTAAATAGCTTACTATTAGTTTTCCTGATTCAAGAGTCTCCCCACTCCAATTTATGCTCTAGTGCACTTAGTAAAAGAGTCTCTCCAACAATCAAATCCAACCTTGTCATTCCTATATTTAAAACCCTTAGGGGCGCCTGGGTGGCGCAGTCGGTTAAGCGTCCGACTTCAGCCAGGTCACGATCTCGCGGTCCCTGAGTTCTAGCCCCGCGTCAGGCTCTGGGCTGATGGCTCAGAGCCTAGAGCCTGTTTCCGATTCTGTGTCTCCCTCTCTCTCTGACCCTCCCCCGTTCATGCTCTGTCTCTCTCTGTCCCAAAAATAAATAAACATTGGAAAAAAAAATTTTTAAACCCTTAGTTAGCTTCCTTTGCCTGTAGCAAAGATGGTGAATATATTTCTTCTCTTATGGACCAGTTCCAGTAGGTTGGTGGTGACTTCCACAGTCTTTTGTAGAGAAGGATTGTATGGGTTGTCCTGGGCTCAGCAGAAAAGAACACCATTCATGGCAGATTGAGAACATCTGTCATGAGGATAGAAAATGCAGAATTCTGGGATTTGCCATCCCCAATGTATGGAATACAGCTACAACTCTAACATGGCATAGGAGATCTTGCACATGTTATTTCTCTAGCTGCATTTCCTGCCTATGAGGCCACAAGCTATATTCAGAGCTGATTTCTTATTTTTCCTCCCAAACACGAATCCTTAATTCCATGACTTGGCTCACACTATTCCTTTGCTAGGAATGGCCTTGTCCTTCTTTCCTCCTCACTTAATCCCCTAATCCTTCTTCAAGATTCAGGCTGAATGTCACCTTTTCTGGGAGAATTTCTATGAATATGCCAGATATAATTAGTCTCTCTCTCCATCTCCATGCTTGTGAAGCATTTTCCTCCTATCTTTATAACTGACTTTGTCATAATACCATATGGTGATTTACTCTATGTTTACATATTCAAGTCCCTGAATATATGATGCACATTGTTAATGTTCAGTAAATGTTGATGAATGAATGAATGAATGAACGAATGGACTCCTTTACTGCACATACTATCACTTACTCATGTTTGTTTCCTGGTGCCCTGCTAGTAACTGACACATAGTAGGAATTCAGGGGTTGCTGAGTGACTTCACTGAGTCAGTGTCTACAGGCTCTGCTGCCACCCATATGGCACAGTGATCTGGGCTCATTCTGAGTCACAAATCACAATCTGCCAGAAAACTTCCATCTGGAGAGATCGCTCCCTGCAGCAGCCTTTCCTTTCAGTCTTTAGGCCTGTTTTGTTCCTTATTCAACAGGAAATAATTGAATGCTAGCACTGACTCAAAAATAACTCGGGAAGCTATAAAAATTGTAAAAGGTCTATTAGTAATATTGTGCAGGATACTTCATGGCAGCCCTGCAGAGGGCCATGCACCTAGTTTCCAGGGTTTCTGTTTGCATTTATGTTGTGCTTGCTCTACTTATCCAAGTGGTCAAGGCAGCCCACCAGCCCTCACAAATCTCTCATGTGCAACTCGGTCTTGTGGACTGCTCAGTGCATCTAAACCTATCAGCTGGCTATGTGTGGAATAAAGGGAAAATGCTCAGGGTATGCTCAGAATTATCCCTGATCAGGTAATGTTGTGCAGAAGAAATGTTACATCCGTTCTTTCTCGCCCCATCCCACCTGAAGCAGAAGTGTTATACTCTCTCTACTGAAGGTGAAATTCTGCCCTTAAAGATTTCTTCTGTAAGCATAATGCTGAGATGCACAAAGAGTTAAGCTTTCTCCATTCCGTGTGGTTTACTCATTTAAATCGGCATCGCTACAGAGCAGAAACTATTTTAGCTCTATGCATAAGTGGAATATCTAATATAGAATTACATTATAATGAAATATGCATTAATGCAAGCCTCATAAAATGCTTTTCATGTTCTGCAGGCATCCAAAAGCTGAAAATGCCTATAATCTTATTTTACTTGCTGCTCAAATGATGATACATCAGGTTAATACACTTAATTAAAAGTCACTTTTGAAACGTTCGAAGGGACAGTTAATTCACTATTGACATTTGCTGTAACACAGTTAAGCATTGTGGAAACAAGACAATGGGATATGTGCCTCCCTCTAGGAACAAAAGGACAATATTTTATGATTTTCAGGAAACAGCATGTGCTTGACACCCAAGAAGGTGCAACTAACCATGTCCTAAAATATTTGCCATTAATAATAAATTTTTGCTTAAAGAGACATTCTCAAAATAATATCCAACCACTTCTCTACTTGTAAATGAAAATTAATGAGAAAGAGATATTTCCCAGTGCCATTTATTCCACATTTTGGATCTTACTACTTGGCTGTTGGGCACATTCCTCAGAAATGGCCAAAGACTGCCTGAAGCCTGTCCCTCTTAGCTTCTGATGAGCTAGCTGTCCCCAGTGTTGAATGTGAGATTTGAAGCTAATAAAGTCCCCTCCCTGCCACTTGGCACTGAATTTAAAATAAAAAGACTGACCGTATTCCATTCACAAACGGCTTGACTTCCCATTTATGAAGCTTTATCTTTTTATTCTCCTGCTCCAAAGTCCACGTTGGTTTAAAATGCAGCTGGGCGGTTCCCAGCACATCAGCGCTCTTGCGGATGATTCTGGCCTGTCCAAAGGCTTGCCATGTCTCACTTTACTGTCTCTGTCTCCCACACCCTGGAGTTCAAAGCCTGGCCACATTCTGCTTCCCATGAATTGCACCTACAGCGTTTCACAAGTATTTCGAAGGCTCTTTCTTGGGATTTTCTCTTAATTACCCCCCCTCCCCCCCCCACCCCGTATTCTGGAGAAAAAACACAGAGCCAGGCCTGCGGGCAGTGTAGGTGCGGAAGAAAAGCTGGGGGACCAGTGAGCCTCTGAGACCCGGCAGGTACCAAGCCCAGGGACCGAGACCGGGGCCCCGAGGCCCTGCCAATGAGGACCCTAATGTCCCTGCCGAAGAGAAGGGCATTTCCAAGAGGGGGGACGGCTGGGCGCTCAGAAATGGGGATGGAACGGGAATGGGGCTCCTTCCTAGGGGCAAGCGAGTTGACCCCGAGGCGAGAGGAGCCGCCTGCCAGGCCAGTGAGTCCACGGAGCAGAGTGAGATGGACGCACAGGTGTCCAGCACGCCTGCAGTGTGAGCGCCATGGGTAGTTGCGAGCCAGATTCACCTATATCATCCACACACACATGCCAAGAACTTGATGGGAAATCAAAATTGCTTTTGCTAATCAGTGATTTCAAATTTCCTGTCAATAGAGATCTGTGCCACCAACACCCATAAAGGAAACCCCCTTTACGTCTTCTACAAGTTACTTATTTTTCATTTTGGCTATTTTATTCCTCGTGGCTCTACCGAGTTCCCTGTTCTGGCCCTGGTATCAGGTTCTCACCTTTCTTTATTCACCCATCAACTTCCTTACTACCACTTCCACCCCAAGTGCGCGCGCGCGCACACACACACACACAATTTTCAAGGGACAGTAAATTACCAGATCTGTAAGGCTGTCCTAAATAGGGAACATTCCTCATATCACAGAATTTACTGTATTATAGAGCAATGTGTCCGTTTGGGTTATGGCTGCACTGAGGCTCAGAAACCGCTCCCTGTTCTTAAGTGGCTGGATACTTGAAAGTCAGCTGTTTGTCTACCTGACCCTTTTAGAACAAATGCTACATTTAAAGGTCAACTTCAGTGGAAAGTTTGGAGCCTACATGAGGCAATAAGGTTATATTTTCAAGGCTCCTTAACAATATCCTTAAAGGGTCAAATGTGGTCAAGCAAAGTTGATGCAGATATGGAACAGCATAAAACAGGCCTACATACTGTCAGGCAGGCAAGAACAGCGTCACCAAGAGGAGAAACCCATGTAGTGTTGTAGCAATCCTTGGGGTCCATAGCAGATAGGAGAATGGATCAAGTTAATCAGGGACAACAACCCAAAAATGCTCCAGCAGCTAAAAATAACTTGTGATTTAAAAACAAAACAAAACAAGAACAACACCAACAAAAAATGGAGTGGTCTTATGTATAACATCCGGAAGCTAGGAAAGTTCAAGCAAATTACCTCCAGGTTCAAGAATGATAAAATTATTTCCAGGTGGAGAGTTGGAAGTTCTGATAAGGAGATCACAGGGAACTGGGTTTTGAATACTGTGTAGGGCTTTGAATCAAGGAGCTGGAAGAAGGGGAATGTGTCAAGCATGATCAGGGACATCTAGACTCCAGTGTTATATCGGCATCCCATTAAGATGGCAGGAGAATTTCTCCTGTTTCTTTATGGTTCACTGTTGCAATTTTTTCAGGCTGTTCAGAATAATTAAGCAGAATAATCTTCAATATCTGCAAATATCTTAAGACCATAGGGATGATAAACTACTTTGTATTTTTTTTAATTTACCAGACTTTATTTTTTTTTATGTTTATTTATTTTTGACAGAGAAAGAAAGCACTAGTGGGACGGGCAGAGAGAGAGGGAGAGAGAGGATCTGAAGTGGGCTCTGCACCAGAGATCCCAACATGAGGCTCAAACTCACAAACCATGTGATCATGACCTGAGCCGAAGTTGGATGCTTAACCAACTGAGCCACCCAGGTGCCCCTAGACTTTATTTTTCAGAGAAGTTTTAGGTTTACAGAATTTTGAGCAGAAAGTACAGAGTTCCCATATACTGCATCTCTGCACCGTTTCACCTATTGTTAACATTTTGTGTTAGTGTGGTACATTTGTTACCGTTCATGAGCCAATACTGGTATGCTATTATTAACTAAAGCTTACAGTTTACATTGGGTTCATTCTCTGTGTTGTACAAAGGCAAATGAGGGGATCAGAGGAAAATACTTCTAAGTTCAAATGATAGGAAACAGGAAAAGCCTCAGGGCACAAAAAATCGAGTCTTTGGGTTTTATTCTACGGGTTTAGACCAATATATAATGACATGGATCCACCATGTCATAGTACCATATGTAATAGTTTATTTTTTAACAAAAACTCAGATTTCCTGGTATCTATCTACTCTTGGTTAGTTAAGATCCATGTAGACAGGGAAAATAGTACTTGTACATACAGCAGAAATATTCAAATAGAAAAACTCACCCTGTTGACATGCATTCCACGAGAAGAGAGGAAGCTTTCAGAACCCATGTTTTCTCAGTAAGAATAGCTTACCCAGGTTTGCAACTTTTAGTGGAACATGTAAGTTGGGGACAGGGCTAGGTAGCAGTCAAAGAGTTTATTTTTTTTTTCAACGTTTATTTATTTTTGTGACAGAGACAGAGCATGAACAGGGGAGGGGCAGAGAGAGAGGGAGACACAGAATCGGAAACAGGCTCCAGGCTCTGAGCCATCAGCCCAGAGCCTGACGCAGGGCTGGAACTCACGGACCGCGAGATCGTGACCTGGCTGAAGTCGGACGCTTAACCGACTGCGCCACCCAGGCGCCCCGTAAAGAGTTTAGAACAAATTTAGAAGAATTGACATGGCTACCCACAAAAGTTACTGTGTGTGCTTGATTTTTTCCCTAGGTAGCCTGGGAAATCTAGTCACTACCACATTGCAGAACGGTGTGGGAACACCAAACTTTGGGGGTCAGAATGTTTTGTTCATCCTAATTTACAATCAGAGTATTATCCCCAAGTACACTGAACAGGAAAGATGTTAGAGGGTATTTCTATATCTTGAGTAGCTGGCCATAGATGGAAGATGTTTGTGGAAGAACTAAGAATAGTGAAGGGGAGAGGGGGCACAGGAGGGGGGGCAGAGAAAATACTTCTAAGTTCAAATGATAGGAAACAATAAAAGCCTCAAGGCACAAAAAAATAGAATCAATCTACTAGTAGTAATAAGAGGAGATGGGAAAATAAAACAGACAAAAGCTATGTCTCCTTATCCTCTTGAATTAAAATTCATATTTATCCCACATGGCACCATGCTAAAGGTCTTCTTGTGCACTGTCTGATCTAGTGTCTAGGTTGGCTTTTTCCCCCACATTTTAAAAGTTTTCTCACCCTCCTTTACTACCATTGCCCAAGTCTGCTTTTATGAATTTTTTTCTTTAACTGTAGGAGGCGGTGATTTTTTAAGAGAGGAATTTTAGCACTCATTTGGATTTATCATCTGCCATTTCTGGAGAATTTAAACTTCCTTCTTTCTGTTCTGTCTGAAAGAGCCTCCACAAGTTGAGTTCTGGTTGAAATTCTAGGGGAATATGTTTCCAGTTCCCCACTGAACTCTTAGAATACTTGCAAGGACCATTTCTGAGCTTTTTCAACTGGAATTATCCTAAGACTTATTTCTGAATGTGTGTCTGCTGACAGATTCAAGAAGATCGTTACTGCTGAGGAAAAAAAATTTTATTTTACTGCAAGATAGATGAGTGCCTCTATCACCATTTGTAAGAACTATGAGCACAAAACAAGAGAAAATGGGCCCCTGAAGGAGAGACGTGTGACCATTGATTTTAAGTGCACCAAGATATACTACCTCATTGACCCTACAATATTTATTTAGTACCTACTAAGTGCCAGGCACTGTACTAGGTGTGAGGATAGAACACATGGCCCCTGTTGTCACATAGCTTACAGCCTAAAATCTAGCAAGGTGAAAAACAAAAATCAAATCAAGCAGGTGGAATAATTACACAATTGGTCATTGTTTGCCATGTCAGGGAAAGGCTTTCTGAAACTGAAAATGAGCTCGCTTGAACTGATAGAAGAGGGTCCCAGGCAGAAGGAACACCATATGCGAAAGCAGGGAAAGCCAGTGAGGGAAGATAGGTCATGCAGGTCCTGTCGGCCAGACTAAGTTGTATATATTTTATTCTAAGTGAAGTAGGCATCCATCAAAGGGTTTTAAGCAGGGAAGCAATTTGCTTTTGTACAGCTCACTCCTGTTGTGCTATGGAGAATTGTAGGACAGTGAGCATAGCATCTGAAGGTCAGAAGGTTGTTTACACTGGTGCAGCAAGAGACAAGGGTGGCCTAGACGCAAGGAATTGTGATGCTTTGAGATGTAGCCTGGAAGTAGAATCACAGGACTTTCATGCATTTGGTATGGGGAGCAGGGTGAGGGAAAAGGAAAAGATTGACTTCCGTGTTTCTGACCTGAGCAACCACGTGGTGATCCCAGTTACAGAGATAGGAAGGACTGGCTGGCGGCAGGGAAGACTTGAGAATTCATTTCAGACACGTTAAGTTTGAGATTAGCCAATGGAGATGGTAGGTAGCCCGTTGGATACATAAGTCTAGAGCTCAGAAAAAAATATAAAAATATATGGATATGTATCTATACACATACATATGATTTTTTAACCTCTAGGTACTATTGAAAGCCATGGATGAGACCAGCTAGAGAGATGGTGTTTGGGGGAAGAGAGAAGTTCTCAGGACAGACCCTCCAGGGACACCACTATTTAGACCTAGAGAGAGGGATGGGATTCAGCAAAGAAGATTGCAAAGGAGAGGCCCATGAGTAGGAAGGTGGAAGCAAGGTCCTGAGAGTCAGGTAGGGGAGTGTGTGGAGGAGAATGTACAGTGTGCTGGTAGGGCTGAGGGACACAGAGAGGAGTCCTTTGGACTTGGCAACACAGATGTCATTGATCTTCACAAAATCAGTGGAGTGGCAGGTGCAACAGATAGTGGGGGTAGATTGAGGAGTGAATAAAAATGAGGAAAAAGAGACAATAAACATAAATTAACTTTTTGAGGGAGCTCTAAAAGGAAGTAAATAGATGGGGCAAGGTGTAGAGGGAAGTGAAATACGGGAGATACTAGATCATGTTTGTATGTAGCTGATGGAAATGATTCAATAGGAAGGAAGATATCAGTGATAAAGAGTGAATAAAAAAGGAATTCCCTGAAAATGTGTCAGAGGATACAATCCAGATCCCATGAGGAGTTACTGGCTTTTGTGGGGGGTGTTGTCAAACACATGGAAGAAAGACAAATAGAGCTTGCAGCCCAGACAGGTAGGAGTATGATAGGGGGTTGGGGAGGGGGAGATGAGGTGGTTCCCTTCTGTTACAGCTGATGGCTCCCCTTTTTTGCAGTAGAGTATGCGGTGAGGTCATTGGCTGGCAACAAGGATAGAACAGGACTAGAGGAGAGAAAAGCAAGTCATTTTAAGGGAGGAAAAGCAAGTCTTCTAAACACACACACACACACATACACACACACACACACACACACACACACACACACACACACACACAGAGATAATTGGGTATCTGGCAGGGTTAAGTACCCAGTTGAGGTTTGTTACCATGACTCAGTTGAACAGTTTTCTCCAATGCTGTCCAGAAGAGGATCATTCTTACTTCTTCCAGGAAAAGTCCTTTTACTTGCCAGAAAATGTGTCCCTGTTCAGGCACTAACATTAGGTGGCTTCAGCAATGCCTACCAGGACTAGAATCTCTCCCTGAAATGAAACCCAAACACTACACAGGTGCCTGGGAATAAGAGATAGCCAGCAAGTGCTGACAGAATATGAAACACATGTAGGGAGGGATTTCTTCTTTTTTTCCCTATACCCTTCAAAGTAGTCATTTCTCCAATAATTGAGTCCAAACACAGTCAAAATCTCCTTTCACTACACATCGAAGATTTATACATTTTTTTCTTTCCATTATTGCTAAAAACTTTTTATTGAATTTTTGTGAATATTCACATACACATACATAAAGGCACACAGAGAAGTTGCACACGCGAATAGAAAAACCAATACCAAGTGGTATCAGGGCTTCAACCATAAGAAAACAGATTATTCCTTCTTAAAGCAATACATTAAACCAAAATGCATTTTGACTCCTAAGAACCAATTGAGGGCATATCTGTACATTCCAGAACATGCACAAGTGATGGCTGATATGTCCTGTGTTTGTTTGCCCCAAGCTGATCCTATAGGCAGAGATCAGGTCTGCAGGATTCACTTTAAACAGTTACTGACAAGGCACCAATAGATCTTCTGCAACTGTCCCTTTTAGTGCTGCCACAGATGGTACTAACTGCCATTAGGCTGTGGGCTTCCAAAGGTTGGAAACCACCACGGAGCCCAAGGGCATGTTGTGTCTTATGGAACTGGCCAAGACCTTCCAGGAGTGTCTGTGCTGCTCCATTTCTCCTGCCCACAGCATCTCTGCCCTTAGAAAAGTTAAGGAAGACTTTTATGCTGACTTGCATATGTGACATGTAAGACAGGGTCCAGCCTTGGGAGCCTGCGGTCTGAGACAGAAGATCAAAAGGACAGCCAGGTTGACCTTGCCAGAGGAAAACCTGACCTGACAGTAAGCTCTGCCTGAACTGAGGCCAAGGACAAGGTTTTGGGTTATAGAGGGTGAGGAAATCAGAGACATGGTTGACTATGTTCCACATATCTATTAACAAATACCTACCAAAGCCAGTATTTCAGGTATTTTCTGGAACTCAAAGCTCTGATTACTTAAGCGCTGTGTTAGTTATTTTACATGTATTTTCCCATTTAATCCTTACACAAAGTACTTCTTATAGGAGAGGAGAATCTGGAGTTGGGGCAGGTTAATTGACACAATGACATGACCAATGAGGACAAATTTAACCAGAGCCGATGGAGAGCAGGCTCAGAACTGTTCTCACCATTGTGGAAAAAAATGGAGGCTTATTTTTTATTTCTTTTACTGGTCAGTGAGAAGAGACAGAAATACACAAGAAAGAAAATAGCAAGTCGCCTATAATCTGACCAACCAGAGTAAAAGATCTGGGGAATTTTTGCTTATTTTCCAAAGAAGGTTTTTAATGAAAGAAGTGACATTAGTTTAAGATTAAGCTGACAGTAGTGGACGAGGTGGGAAAAACAGCCTTTCAGAGGCTACAGTGAGAGCCTTAATGCAGACTAACAGAGATGCAGCTACCATTTACCGAGCATCCACACTGTATCATCACAGCCCTAGTCCTTTTACATCTATGCACTCCTCGAAACCGTGATATGCAGGTATTGCTTCCAGAAGTGGAGGAACCCACCCAATGGGAGTCACACACGAGTGAGAGGAAGGCCCCTGAATGCAGCTGGAGCCCAGGTTGGTCTGCCTGGATAGTGCTTTCTCAGGGGCTGTGTTGTTGGAGCTTCAAGGACCCAAGCAGGCCGTGAGGATGGGGAGGAAGACTTAGACCAGGTTTACATGTTGCCTGAGAAGCAGTGCAGTGAACCTATAGTGCTCCCACTTGTTTGTTAAGTCTTATTCGAGGAAGACTGATGCCGTTCTCCTGCCCTCATCTCTGCCCCCACCCAGGAGAGCAGGAGTTTTAAGTTGAGCAAGGGAGAAAGGTGATGATAACAACAAAGGACAGCAAAGGGAAGTAGCTTTCACCTGGATTGTCACCTCTACCAGCAAGAGCAGACTGATAAATGTAATGCAAAGAAAAATGGAGACATCGGGACCAAGTATATTTTCTAATTAAATAATTAGAAAATTAGGTAACCATTCATTTTCTTAGCCTGACAAACTGAAGACTGACATAAGCCAACTTCAAGAAACCATTTTTAAAATATTCGTATGCTCAAGGTGCATATATGTATTACAAATGGAGCCATATGCCAGAAACAAAGCAAATGTAACCATCTTTTATGATCACCATTGTATACAACATGCCAGACACTGGTCTGATAGACTTCTTTTTTCTTTTAATCTATAGGTATCCTATTTTGTCCTAATAAACACCTTAAAAGTAACCCTTAGAATTTCTGGCGTGAAGACACACAAAAAAAGGAAGGCCTAGATCCACTGAGGAAGAACTAGTTCACAGGCAAAAAGAGGTACAGGTCTTGCCTCCTCTTTCCCTGGCTGTATTAGTCAAGGATCTTCAGAGAAACAGAATAAATAGACTATATATAAAAAGATTTATTTTAAGGAATTGGCTCACATGGTTATGGAGGTTGAGAAGTCTCAAAATCCACAGTCAGCATGCTGGAGACCCAGGAGAGATGATGGTATAAATTCCAGTCTGGAGGCCACTAGGATCAAGACGCAGGAAGAGTCAATGTTTCAGGTGAAGTCCAAAGTCACCAAAAGGCCAGCTCAAAGCCAGCCAGGCAGGAGGAATTCCCTCTTATTTCTGGGAGGTTCAGCTTTTTGTCCTATTTAGGCTTTCAACTGGTTGGTTGGAGCCCATCCACATTGGGTAGGGCATTCTACTTTATTCATTCTACATATTCAAATGTTAATGTCATCCAGAAACACTCTCACGGACATACCCAATATAATGTTTGACCAGATAACTCAACACCTTATAGCCCAGTCAAGTTGACATATAAAATTAACCATCACACTGGTAAACTATGTAAATTAAGGAAAAAGAGTCAGATGAGATCCACCAAAAGGTCAGATCTACTGTGTTCCCAAAAGCTGGAGGCCAGGACTCCTTTGCACCCCCTTTCTCTTCTGAGAAGTCAGTGGAAGGGTCAAGTGGATTCCCCTTTTGACAGCTGGGATGGGGGAGAAGATGATCCACCTAGAGCAGAGCATAGTTTCCTAATGTGGAATCCAGGGCCTAAAGGCATCATCAAGATGTTGTGTGGATGTTCACCTGCCTGGGGAGAGACTCCATAACATCATCAGACCATCAAAGAATCTGTCACCTAAACAAGTCTAAGAATCACTGCTCCAGAGTGAGTAGAGTCTTATTAAGGATCTAAAATTCAGAATCAAGAACCATTGACATTCCAAAAATATTTGAATTGAATTTGTAAATATTCCTTACAAGAAGAAATATACTTCAGAACAATGTATGTACTATTTCAGCTGACTCTTTGGGCCTTAGTGATTAAAATTAATGTGAGGGGAATTGTCCTAACACACACCTGACACACAGACCATAGTACCTCTGGCAGACCCCTTTGTCTCTCTGGAAACAGAAAATCTAGGGCACACAAAGCAAGAACTTAAAGCTCCAAAGTGAAGGGCAACCAAAGAACAAAGAGTTAGACCTGCTGAGTGAAGCTAACCGTGGGATGTGAAGGACTTTGGGTGGCCATATTCGAAGACCAGATAGACAGACAAGGATCAGGAGGCTCTTTGGCACAAAGGGAAAGCCTCTGTAGATTGCACACGCTTCCCCTCTCTTTCCATCTTTATCCATTACCTCTCTGACAAATCTGCTATGATTAAAAACACACTGCTTTGCTCTTCTGTGGAAGCCATAAGTAAACTATTAAGCAAAGGTAAGAAGTCTTCTCATCTCATTCCCCAAAGGGTCTCTTTGATCTGTAATAACATTCACACATTAGCTTCCTAGGGTTTTTGTAACAAAGTACCACAAACTGGGTGGCTTAAAACAACAAAAGTGTATTCTTTCACAGTTCTGAAAGCCCAGTGTTTGAAA
Organism: Herpailurus yagouaroundi; assembly: GCF_014898765.1. Lineage (NCBI taxonomy): Eukaryota > Metazoa > Chordata > Mammalia > Carnivora > Felidae > Herpailurus > Herpailurus yagouaroundi. The sequence goes on along the minus strand of NW_024412400.1, from coordinate 38,631,256 downwards.
ACAAGGCATCAGCAGGGTCATGCTCCCTCCAAAGGCTCCAAGGAAAAATCCGTCCTTGCCTCTTCTAGCTTCTGGTGGTTACTGTCAGATAATCTTTGGTATTCTTTGACTTGCAGATGCTTCACTCCAGTCTCTGTCTTTGTCTTCACGTCATCTTTGCCCTGTTTGCCTGTGTCTCTGTGTACAAACATCCCTCTTCTTACAGACATGTCAGTCGTCATAATTAGGGCCCACCCTAATCCAGTATGACCTCATCTTAACTTGATGACATCTGCAAAGAACCTATTTCCAGATAAGGTCACATTCACAAGTACCAGGGGTTAGAACTTGAATGTATCTTTTGGGGGGAGACACAATTAAACCCACAACAATTCAGGTTGTGAATTGTGAAACTTCCTCTTCTTCCAAGCAGGTGTTTGTTGCCATTGGAGTGATAGTGTATAGAGGATGGGCAATAATTCGCTCAAGCAATATTCACTGAGCAACTACTGTGCACCAGGCCAGTCCCAGGCACTGAGGATACCGCACTGAATAAGGGGAACAACGTGCCTGGCTGGCCTCCTGGAGCTCACAGTGCAGTGGAGAGAAGCAGAGTATGAACTAACAAAGAAGCAGAATAAATTTGGAGAGTGATGAGAACCGTCATCCCAGCTGCTCCAAGGTGGCCATCCGGGTAGCAGAGAACTAAGTGGACCTCCAATAGACAAATAGCTCATGTGTATAGGGCATGCTGTGGTAAAAATCTTGAAGCACTGGACCCAGGTGACAGCACCAGCCCATACAATATGCCAGAAAAGCAAAGGAATAGCCAAGGACTTCCAACCCATTTCAGAGTCAGGAAAATAGAATCACAAAATGGGAAGGCATTTGCCCATAGTCCCTCTAGGCCTACACTCTCTCTGCTACCATTTTTGCCCTGAGAATCTTGCAGATGTTTCTTGCAAGTTTTCAAATTTGGATTTCAGCAGAAATCCTTAGTGGCTTGTCACCATTGCCACTTAGCTTTCTCTCCACTACGTCCATCCTTTAGGAATTTGTGACTTGCAACAGGCTGCAAATGTCAGCTGGGGGGGAAAGATAAATGATAATAATACACTGGGAGTTGTAGCCTCTTTGCGAATTCACAGAAGCTGTTTCCAGAAAAGCATTGCCTGCTAATTAAACAAACTCCTTTCTTCTGACAGATAAAAACATGGGGGAAGATCTTATCCCATCAGTTAGAGGGCAGCCACTGCCCTGTGAAATGGCCTCTTTTTCTAAGGGATTAGACTTCTCAGGACAAGCAGGAAAAAGCTTTTACAATAGGCAGAGCTCTGATCTTCAAGGTACTTGGCAAACATTAACTAATTAATCTACCTACAACCTGTGGGTAGGTATCATTCATTAGCTACTGTTTGTAGATGGGAAACATGAGGCAACAGCCAAAGTGGTTTTGACAAGGTCAAAAAGAGAATTTGTGGACACCCAAAGTGAGATCCAAGGAAGCCTCTGCCCTGGGCTGCCCAGAACCCACCCTGGGGACCAGAGCCTCTGTTTTGCATACATTCTCAAACTATTAAACTGCCCCTCGTCTTCTCCATCAATTCATGTACAAGGCACGTGAGTTCCAGCATGCCTAGCCATCGATCGGGTCTGCAATGAGTAAGCTCCCGTTTTATCAGGTGCCATTTCAGGAGGACCAATTTATGACAATTTCCATTACCTTTACATAATGGATACTTTATTTTAGTTTGACAATTATAAGAAATCAAATTTATGTATTATAAGAAACTGAGGTCAAGATAAGAGACCTTGCCAGAGACCCAGAGCAAGTGACATATGAAACCAGAAGACAACTGAAAACCAGCCTTACTGTACTAACTCCTTTATTTAGTGGCATCACAATCTATGCCTTCTCCCCCACCTTCCCACTCCCTTCTCTAGCTTGCCAGTCCCTCTCTAGCAAGGTCAAAATCATGTCCCTCTCTCCCAAAAAGACTTCAATTCACATTAGCATCTCCTCGTGTCTCTAACTCCCTTTGTCCTGCCTCTGTCCTATGCAACTAGTTTCAAGAATCCTGGCAAGAATAGGGGTGCCTGGATGGCTCAGTTGGTTAAGTGTCCAACTCTTGATCTCGGCTCAGGTCATGATCTTTGGTTCATGAGTTCAAGCTCTGCATTGGGCTCTGCGCTAACAGTGGGCCTACTTGGAATTCTCTCTCCCTATCTCTCTGCTCCTCTCTCTCTCAAAGTAAATAAACTTTAAAAACAATTATGGTGACAACTGCACTTGGGTAGATGGGGCGTCTTATACCTTATCCTCAGGCAGATGGCATAACTGAGTATCGCAGGCTGAATAAAGACAGGAATGACAACTGAGATGCTACCCCATTTCAGGGAGAACTGGCGGGGACTCTGGCAAGTCCAGAGTTTGTACCCCATGAAGGGCAGCTGCTTGCAACTGACAATTGTTTTGTTTTATTTGATCCAATGGCTACTTCTAGACGGTTGACTCTTAACACTTACTGGCTAAGGTCTGGGTATAGTTACAAGTCCTGCTTGACTGCACTGTGAATTGTGAACAAGCAAACTGCTTTTCCTCTCCATGTTTGTTTTCTCATGAGAAAAATGTACCTAATCACATTTCTCTCATATTTACTTCACAGGGTTAATTGATTGTTACTTTGAGTTCCTCAAAGAAATAACACAAAATTGCTTGCTTATCTTATTCTAAAAATTACAGTGATGACAGCTTCTTCCTAATACAGTTTTAATTTATTTCTCATGTTCCCTTTGAAAAACCCAGTCTTGATTTGTTGAAAGAAGGGTGAAATTCATTAGGAGCATTTATTAGTTAATGGCGAAACAACCTTAGGTATAGTTTTTGAAAGTAGATTGAGAAAAAGTAAAAAAACAAAAATAAAAACAAAAACAAAAAACCAGGCAACTATATATCAACATCTCACTGCACTGCTGATGGTTGTAACAATCTTACAAATCCCTTTGGGTGGCAAAGACCTACAAAGATACTGGGATGGAGCAAGAAGGAAGAAAATGGAACACAGAACATTTCAAATCTCTAGAAATAAATAATAAATTTTGTACATACTGCTTTCTTTCAAAGAAGGAAAATAGATGTCTGCTTTCTCCAGTTCCCAGAGTGTTATATCTTGGAAAAAAACTGGTGGGAAGTGTGGTTCAGCAAATCTCATTTATCAACCCCCTAAAAGACCTCACACCCTCCTGCTGGTATGGGAATCAGGAGGATTGTGACTAAGGAAAGTCTTTTGATCTGGGTAACACTGAGATATCCAATCTGAGAGAAAAGCAAAAGGCAAATGGGGTAGGAGTTCTCCCTGCCACGGGCTCAGGAAGAGCCTCACTGACATGTGCATGGGCAGCAAGCCCCTCAGGCGGGAGCCCAGCTCTGAGAAAGGCTGCCCGAGCAATGCACACCGTGTTCTCATCTCACTGCGTGCCCGATATCTGACTGGACAGAGGGAGTGGGCAAATTCCTGCCTTATTTCTTTTCTCCTTCAGAGGCAGATAATTAGTGACTTTAATCACTGAGGGATCTGCATTAGGTTGGTAATTTGAAGGGAGATCATTTGTTTTTCTCTTGGAAGAAATCTGCAGGAGAGATTTATCTGCATTAGTTATAATGGTGAATGCTTACTGAATGTTGGCTCTGTTTCAGGCCCTGTTGCTGGCACTTTGCAAGTATTAACTTATTTAGTCCTCACAACAATCCTAGGATCAGAACTAAGATTGAATCCTGTACCCACCACTTGGTATTTCTGTGTTACTGTGCCCATGCAAGCTACTTAACCTCTCTGAGCCTCAGTTTGTTCATCTGTGAAATGGATATAATGATAGCTCCTTCCTGGGAGGGTTGTTGGGGGAATCACATGAAGTAACACTTGCAAACAGTTTTAAGTGCTCAACATGAATTTTGTCTTAATATTGTCAATATCATCCTTCTCTACTCCTTCCCTGGTGTGTCCATTCTATGTTGCTGATTCCAGCAGAACTGATTTTCCTCAACTCTTCTATTTTTGATCCTTATGAGATAGTCAGGATTTTAGCAAATGTCTGGAATGCATCACTATATATTTATAAGCCTGATATGGGGTCAACCAGTTATTTTCTTTTTTTTTTTTTTTTTTTTTTTGAAAAGAAATCTATTTTATTCCTCTTTGCACAGAGCGGTACATGAAGGTGGCTATCTCCTGACTCCATATATCTCTGATAAAAAATGCCCCCTCGAATATGCCCCATTATTTGCCCTACTCCAGTCTTGGAGAAGTGGCAATTAGTGGGTGGGGCAGAAGGCTTAAGTCTCAGGAAAGCTTTTTTGAGACATTTTTCTGGGAAGTTTTGGGTCAAGGGGAAGGATTAGACCCAAGAGTGGGTGTTCATTCCTCCATCTTCCTGAGAAAATCCAAATCCCAAAGGTTTTCTGAATAAAGACACCTCTCTCAGCGACCCAGGGAGGGAACCCAGACCTACTGCCTGGATATAAGGCTGAGGCAGAGAGAAGACAGGGTTATGTGGGCAGAGAAGGGAAACCAAGTATTTTCTTAGCACTGTGCCTACCAGTGTCAGTGCAGTTTAAAAGTACACCTCCAAGGCAGTCACTGCATGGATATTGTCTGCTTGGCACTTTGTTGCAGACCAGCTCTTCTCAGAAGTCCCGCAATGTAGGTGAGGTCCTTTTGCCACCAAATTTGGTAATAACTGCCCATCCCATACACTCCCAGAGATTCTCATTAGCCCCCCTCAGAGCACCGAACACAAGGGGCTCTGAACAAGGTGAACAAAGTTGCCTGTTTACTTTCTGTCTCCCACACTAGAATAGGAGCAAGTTTGAAGGCAGACTATGTTATAATTAAGGTTATATCCCCATTGGCTAACAGACTTCTTGACATGTAGTAATTGCACATCATAAATGTTGGGTGGTTGAAACAATGAAACAAAATAAAATTTTCCCGTGTGGTCATATTTGCCATCTTGTGGGTGGCAAGTGGTTTTCAATATCTAAAGATTGGGGGTTGGGGGAGGGATGTTTTCACCTGTGTGATTTCATCATTTCCTCCTCCTATCTTAACTGTAAACCCTCCAACTCCCCAAACCCAATACCCCTCTAACTTGACTTCCTCAGCCAAGAATAATCCAACCTTGTCTACTCAGAAACTCAAATACATATTTTAGAACCCTCTAGATGAAGCTTTGGGCAAGGGTACATCTCGGTGTTATCTTCCCCTTTCTGCCTCCTGATTTCTTTTCACCAGCCGAAGACCCTTCCTGGCTACTATTTGGAGGTCTTTTCTCTCTGTCTAGATCCCACACTCCATCTTTTCCAGTACCTTCCACAAAGCAGGGCCAAGGGATCACGTTCATTCTACCAGTGCACAATTAATGTATACTTTAGCATTACCCCGGGGAAGCATTAAACACTCAGTTTAATTCTGCTCAAGTGGGAATTCTTCCAATTAAAAAAGATAATGTAAAAGCCTAAACTTGGTATAGACAATAAGTAAGTGTCATGATGTCTCCTTGGCCAAAGGACAGGCAACCCCTAGGTCTTTTTTATCTTACGGTTCCCAAACCATGATTCTTACACATGGTTTTAAACAAAACTAGGTAGGAAAGTGACTAAGTGGCATCTTCCAATTCTTGTCGGGGAGTCACATGGATGTTTGGCTAAGGCCAGCCATGTACTTACTCTGTGTGCTAAGCAGCAGTGGAAAGACAATGGGCTACTAAGGTTTGTTTTGTGCCATGTAGCAATCCATCAACTCTTGAAACACAAAGATGCTTTATAGAGCTGAACAGAACAGAATCTTCCCAGATGGAGTGTGTTGCTGCTAGAGGCTCTCACCACCCATCAGCCCTGTCAGGATGAGCCAACTATATCTTTGCAAAGATCTAATTTTAGAGAGATCAGAGCTTGGTAATATGTGCCCAGTATAATGGGAATAAAATGTGACTTCCATTAGTTAGATGACCAGAAGATGTACTATAACTTGTCTTTGCTGAGGCCTATAGCTGACGCATTTTAAATTTAATTTATTCTAAGAAATTGATTTTCTTTATTTGATTTGCCTCCCCTATCAGGCTTTCTACTAAGACTACTCATTGTATGGTCATTAATAACCACAGGACTCTCTGAAATTTCCTTGAGTATCACACCTTGGGGTTATTTGTTTCTGCGAATTAAACTCTTAATTCTCTAATGAGAACATTTTGGAAAACCAAACAGTATTTTATGTTTAACTTTCCAGGTGCTTTAGCACCTTTTAAGGCTAATGGAAATAGCACTGTCCACGAGCCTATCAGCTACTCACTTTTGACTGTCATAATAGACCACTTCTGAGAGCCCCCAGGGCTGCTCTGAGGATGTGGCTCCTGCCCGAAAGCCTGGCTGCCTCTGTCTCGGGCGGCGGCATTTTACTTCCAGTTTTGCAGACAGTGCCAGGGCATTTGCTGGAGGCCAGTTAAAACTAGTGACAAGCAGCCAGCAGGAAAGAATTGGTATGCATTTCATCTCAGTGATGTGGGGGACTGTAGCTTCCAGGAGGGCTGGCCAGTGGGGAAAAGCAGAACTAAAGGAGATCTTTTTGGTCTTCAGCTGGAGAAAGTCTTTCCTTCGACCAGTTTAGAATGATTTAGAATGATTCATTTCCATGGTGTTTTGTTTTAAATTCTGAGTTCATTTGTAGTGATACTTGCTAATCAATTTTAAGTGGAAACAGCTGCTGTGTGTCACTCACACAGTCCCCACTTCCAGCCCCGGAAAACTATAATTCAAACCAGTCTGTCCCCACCCCCAAACTAACTCATAATGCTCATTCATATGGCTCCGTCTGCCAGGTTCCTTATTTCTATTCCCTGGGGTCAGCCCTGTGTGGGGACAGGCCAGAGGGAGAAGGGCCAGCACAATGTGAGGAGAGGCTGGTGAGCAGGAGGGAGCGTGGGATCCCAACATATAGTGAAATAGAGCAATTCATGATCTCAGCAGCAGGGGAAAGAAGGGTGATCTTCATATGATAGCCACGTTTCTCCCTCCATTTGTCCAATATATTCTTACTGAAAAGTTACTCTGTGCTAACAAACTATGCTGCCTGCTAAGGATGGAAATGGGAAGAGGCAGACCCTGTTCTCAAGAAGCTCATGGTCCAGTGGGGAGACAGACACTTTCAAAGTCATAACTAAGGGAATTAATTGCTATGATGGAGGTGGGCATAAGGACAAGGTGACTGAATTCCCTCTCCACTCCACCCATGCACCCCCCCCCCCCCCCCCGTTCTTGGTCCCACAAAGAGGCAGGTCCTGGCAGCATTGTCAGCTCCACACCTGGGCCTGGCCTGGTCACCCCCTGGGGATGGGCTCCGCCCATGTGGAATCAAGGGGGAATGTGCTCCCCTCTGCCCCCCTGCTCTGTGCTGCAGCACTTCCCACTTTGAAAGCCAGCATAGCAGCCAAGGCCTTTCTGTAGGACAGTCTAGGGGAAGAGAGACATGCTGTCTTGCCCCTCTACCCAGAAGGGAACAAGAAGAAAGACCCACGTGTTCCCTAAAAGCCAAGCAGTCAAAAAATTGTGAACTTTCACTACTTCATTGCTCTCAGGACGAGGGTTTCTCTATCTGTAGAATGGGAATAACACTTGGAACATTTTAAGAGAATCCAGGGAGAAAATAGAACTATTGACATGCTGGTGAGACAGCCTGAAGAAATCTTATGGTTTCTGGCCATTGTTGTTGTGTTTGTTTTTTTTTTTTTCATTCATTCATTCATTCATTCATTCATTCATTTGAGAGAGAGAGAGAAAGAGTGCAAGTTAGAGAGGGGCAGAGAAAGAGGGACACACAGAATCCCAGGCAGGCTCCAGGCTCCGAGCCATCAGCACAGAGCCTGATGCGAGGCTAGAACCTATGAGCTGTGACCTGAGCCGAAGTCCGATGCTCAACTGACTAAGCCACTCAGGTGCTCCTGATTTCTGATCATTGTGGCTGCCAGGATTGAGCAGGGCTATGGCTTAGGTGACTTTTTCAATCTCAAACCAGCTGCTTACTGGGTGTGTTCTGTGAATCACATGTGGAGCTATTTTCCTATGGCTGTAGGGGGAGGAACAAACATTAAAAGAAAAAAAATAAGTACGGATAGGATTTAAGCTTCGGGTTGGAACCCTTCACCATCAATGAGCCCCTGTCCTCCATGAGAAGCTGTGTGGCCTTAGAATCAGCAAGACACTGAACCGCAGTTCTTCCATTCACAATGGATCCAAGGCTCCATTTCCTCAACTACAAAAGCAGCAACACCCAAACCTACCTTGAAGGGCCTTCCTGAGGCTCACCTGTGAGGGTTCATGTAGAAGACTTTGGTATGGTGCTTGGTCCACAGTAGAAGCTTAATTAATTATAGCTTTTTAGTTTTTTTAACCTCCTTGGCCTTTGTTCTGTTTCTTGGGTAATATCACTAGCTTCATCAAAGAATAAGATGAATTAGTTAGCTCTCTTGCCCAGAGAATGACCCAAAGGAGGGTATTTGAAGAGAGCATGTTCTCTGGGACAGAAGATTGGGGAAGTCTTTGAGTCAGCATCATACAGCAGGGGTTATCACAGAGTGTGAGCTTCCATCTTAGTCTGAGCAATGGTCAGAGGTATGAGGAGGAGGATGTCAGTCTCCAAATGCCTGATATTATTAGAAAGTAGTGACCAGCTACACTGAAGTAAGATGCAATATGAAGGACTCAGTTTCAAGACAGAAAAATTTCTAGGAACCTGGGGTTGCTGTTCCAAAGAATGAATTGTCCAAAGGAAGGTGTAGAATATTACTTCTCTGTCAGCTGTGTAAGACAGGATGGGTTTTCACCTACTAGAAAGAAAAGCAGGAACAAATGATTTCTTTGGGCTGGTGAGCTAGTGTCCAATTTGGAAAGGCCACGCTTACTGTACTGGTGTGACATCAAGCATCTTACCTGCTTCTTGTCTTTGGGACAGATTCAGAGATAGTCACATGGAGACTGGAGCAAAGATTTAAGAAGAGCCTCTTTCCAGACAAGTGCTCACGTTGCTGGAAACGGTGAGGCCAGACCTTTTGTAGGAGTGCTTTGGTGACATTACAACTGAGGGTCAACTTTTTGGCAACCACTTCAGTTTTCCTCCAAAGTTTATTCCTGCTCCTTTGATTTGCTACTTGATGGAGCCTTGCTACACTGCATTTTCAACCATCCACCATCCCCATACCCACGCATCCACACATCACTTCTTGTTCAGCAAACGACAGAAGTAGATTACATCATATCCTATGACATTGTGAGAGGGCAATTGAGTATTTTCCTGGGGTGTGATTCTCTGTAACTTAAAAAAGATTTAACAGACCAAATTGTCAGTATTCAGACTTTGTTCCCCCCTGAAGATTGGAGCTTAAAAAAAGAAAGATTGGAACTTAATACTTTGTTTCACCTTCCGGTAGACAAATAGAATATGTCTCATCCCTCAAAAGTACTAGCTCATTTAGTTTTTCCCCATCAGGTAAAGAAATGTGATATATTTTCAACATATTTTCAAAATATATCAAACTTGGAAAGATCTCAAAGAAATGAAAAATATGGAATGGCAATCGTCACTTTTCAGTCTCACAATGTTCAGGGATGGTATTCAGTACACGGGGGAGCAAACTCATCCAGAGCCATAGGTAGAGACAAAAGAACATTCAGAACATTGTTTCTTTCCCCGCCATTGTCAACACAATCAGAAAAGACATTTTTCCCAATATTTTTATTTTATGTAATCAGATCTGCCATGTCACCTGCTTCTAATACAACTTTACTTAGTCCTAATCCTCCTCATTACTGTTGTTTAGTTCTGCAAGGTAACATGTGTAGTTATCGGTACAAGAAGCACTTAACCTGCCCAGGAGTAAAGTCTGCTTTCACCTGAGTCCTACAGAAGAATTTACCACCACCTGAAAAAATTTAATTATGATATGATAGAAAGAGAATTTTGAATCAGAATAAGAAGTCCCAGGGTCAAGCCCTTACATCTGCCACTTCTTTGTCTGCCCTTGAGAAGGTCATTCTTCCCAGTGCTTTTAATTTCTCTATCTGTAAAAATAAGAACACATGCCTCACACAGCAGACATTTGGGATAGATGAGGTGATGTGTTCTCAGTAACTAAGTGCTACACAAATGTATGATAAAGCATGATATTTCAATGGTTTTATTCCATTAAAGTTCCAGGCTAACCAAAACAGAGGGTCATAACCACTAGGAAACGCAAACACATTAGTTTATTAATGCAAAATATATTTGATCCCATGCCAAAAATAATATGCCGTGTCATTTCACCAGTCATGTAAGGTCTTCCCTAGATGGACCCAAATTATCAAAACATGGACTGTCAAGGCATATTCATTTTGGTTTCTGGCTATCAGGGGTACTTCACTATCTTTTCTGCTCACTGAGACATTCTTCCCTTTCTGGAGAAAGTATAAACCCTCCTACACAAGACAAAGATGCTGGGCAGCTAAGAAGAGAGACTTGTTTTTAAAGAAAAGACCACCATTTCCCACTGACTTTGTGGGGCAGGTAAGAAGCCACTTTCAGTCTTGGCTGAACTGGATGGGAAAGGTTCTCTGGATATCAAGTTGTTTATACAGAGAGTCTTCCCTTTTACAACCTCGGCAGCTCACTTAACCTTTCTGGGCACCCATTTCCTGATCTCTAAAATAAGAGGCCTAAGGACATCCGACATCCTCCCGAATAAACAATCCAGTTTGACTTAAGGATGTTTTTAGCCCTGAAGAATTTTAGGCCCAGAAAATTTTCTCTAGAACTTAAATTTTCATTCTGATTTTCTATCCATGAAAATTTTGGTCACCTGTGTTATTAGTGTTCACACAATCTCATGAGCATATGAGGGTCACCATGGCACAAATTCTTCTGGATATACCAATTCTCATCACTGCCCTCTCTGCACACACAGGATTATGCCCACTAGCTTTCTTGGCCCTCTAAGGAATGTTCCATCCACCTACACAACTACAACTCCATCTCTGCAACTCTACTGTCTCTTCAGTCTCTAGGAAGCATCCCCGTGCCAGGATAGTGGGCAGGAAGCAGAAAGTATCCAATTCTGAAGTAGATGCAAACCCAGATTCTAAACTGAGATTTTTTTTGAAGCGTAAGACTTTCTGGTTTTATTTGTAAAGGCCTCTCCACCCCTGCATTTCACTCCAAGCTTCTTGAAGCTCTCATGTTGACCTGATACCTAGTGAAAATTCATAGCAACCCCAGATATATGTGAATTTCTTCTAGAAAAGAGATTATTACACAACCTTATGGAAAAGGAAGAAAGTACTCACTGGAAATTGTTCTTAGTTTACAAACATTATTCTCAGGCATTGGTTGGCAAATCATAGTTCCTTAGAATTTGAGCCTTTGGACTTCCTTTCTAAGCTGTTTGAAATGGAGAAAATGGCATATTGCCCTAAATCTTAATGAATGCCAAGGGTGGCACCAAAAAACTCCTTCCAGTTGACTTGGAACATCTGTCAGTTCAGTAACATTGCAGCAAAAGAAGGATGGATTAAACTAAGAGAAGAACATAAAATTACAGTCTTCACTCCCATTAAAACAATACATGTTTTGTCTGGCCCTCAGCCAATTTGTGTGAGAAGTACAACTTTATATTAAAAAATAAATTACTCAAAAAGCAAGCTGGATCCATTGTCCAGCTGAGGATCCTTGGTGAAAGGACCAGCACAGACAAGGGTAGGCATGATTTTAGGAAGCAACAGGATTTTCAGAGACAGAGACTTTTTTAAATTCTTATCCTTGGGAAAAGCTCAAAAATTTCCAACTACCAGGCACATGACCAGATGCCCATGGAGAGGTCTAGTAGGAGTTCACATGGACCAGGCCCAAGAAATGGCTGAGAACATTCTTTCCCTCTGTCCAACCTTTTCTTTTATGGGAATTAGATATCCCCTAGAGACCAGTTGTGATAGGAGGTAACAAAAGGTTAAGAAGATGTGCCATTAAAGGAACATCTGCTAATTCTCTCAGAGCACAGAAACATGCTGAGAGGGTCTGAGAATCCTACACTCAAATGGGAAGAGAGGAAACCCTTGTCCTTACTAAATAGAAAATACTAGAGAAATCATGAACTAGGTCAGATGTCCTAGGGTTTGAGGAAAATGGGGACATACTTGAAAAAAAAAATTCATCGAGTGAGCCCAAATGGAAAGCTTTTTTTTTTCTTTTCTACTTCCTCTTTATTTTTATAAGAAAATTTTTAGGAAAGAATAATTGCAAAGTACAATTATAAAGGTACTCTCTGGTGTTTCCTGAGGCAAGATAGAAACAGTATATTACTGTGGAGGATCTGGGTTTGATTCCCACACTTCTCCAACTCATTATGGCTTCAAGTGAGGTGTTCAGCTGCCCCAAGCCTTAGACTGCTCAGGTATAAAATGGGTTGACTTTTGAATTAAAAGAACTTTAGAAATATTCTAAGAACGCTTGATTTATTCAGGGTTGGAGGGAGAGAGATTCTTTGATAAGAATGGAACTTGAAGGCCAAATAGAATCTCAGAAAACCCAGGGAGGAAGAAACTGCTTTCCAAAGAACATTAAGACCTTGCTCATATGTATAAATGTCACGGAGTTGGCCGAAACAAATTTAGAGCTGGTAAGCTCTTTAGAGATTTCCCGCAATCCCCATGTTTTATAGAGGGAAAACTCTGAGCCTAGAGAAGCTGAAGTGACTTACAAAAGATTACTGAATTCACGTTACTGTCAAGGTAAGAATTCAGGTGTCTGTTCTGGGAGAGGCTGAGCAAGTGAGGGGGAAACAGGATCAGACCTCAGAAACAATTACCACCATCTTCTGAACATTATCCCTGAAACAGGCATCATGCCCAGTGCTGTTGATGCTTTGGGCCACTGAATCCTCACAACTTTGAATGAGAGGTGTGATCATCTACTTCCAGGCCCAGCTTCATAGGCTTGAGAGGATTGGAGCCACAGAGAGCCTCATTCAGAAGGGCTCCGTGCTCTGTGGACACCATCTTGAAATTCTTAGTAATTTTTGAACAAGGGACCCCACATTTTCATTTTATACTGAGTCCCACAAATTATATGGCTAGTCTTCATTATCTCTATATTGTAGATACATCAACCAACAGAGGCTTAGAGAAATTAAATGACTTGCTCTTGGTGCTAGTCACTCTCAAAGATAGGGATGCAGACACATGAAGTCAGCAGGCAGTATGAAGGTGGACCTAAGGAAGTCTATATGGATGCTGTGCTTTCAGAACTCTTTTGGGATTTCCCTTCCTCTAATGGCCTCAGATCTCTCTGTGCTCTGAGTAGGGTGACCAACCATACCAGCTGGGGGATTTCCAGGACGTGGGATTTTCAGTGCTAAAATTGGGAAAGTTTTGGGTAAACCAGGATGAGTTGATTACCCTACTGCTGAGTCCCAGGCATGGGGCTCCAGAAGCTTCCCAGCCTTCATCTGTTATGCCATGTCCTGTGCCTTCTGGGCCACATGCAGGTGTCCAAAGGCAGGGCCCATCCGGAGGACAGACTAGAGACCTTGATCAGGCAGAGTGTGGGCAGTCAACTGGCTATGATTGTGAGACTGGGACCAGGCAAATGAATACACAAAGACAAGTCCGCCCAGGAAAAGACAAGCTGCAGTTTGTATTTAGAGACCCAAGCCAGGCTGAAGACAGCATGGGTGCAGACAGCCAAGAGCAGAAGGCAATGGGCTGGAGCAATGCCCCAGGGTGCAGGCTCAAGGGGTCGTCAGCTAACTCACTCTATGACAATGGGCACATCACTTACTTTGCTGCATCTAAATGTCCTCATTCAAAACATAAGGGACGCAATACTAGCTTCATGAGATCATTGTCAAGATGAGAGATTTTATATATATGTGTGTATGTATATATATATATATATACACACACACACATATATATATTTATATATATTTATAAAATACAATTCAGTATGGCCACACTGAAAGTCTCAATTTATGTTTGTTTAATTTCATAAATATTTATAGAACCCTATTATGAGCCAGGCTCTGTGGGCAGAACTGGGATACCTTCAGTTCTTATGGGAATAACCAGTGGTGTGCTCATAAATGTTTAACAACCAGCTCTCTGGGGGAAAAGTTAAAAACTGTTTTATAGTATATGCTAATTTATAAGGTAAAAATCCTCCCACCGTTGGTTGATGTCAGTCTACTAACGTGAGGTCACTGAATACAGAGTTGGGAAGAGTGCTTATCTGCTCTAGGGAGCCTGTCCCAGCAGAGCCCTGAGTTACTTGTTATTATAAAGAACAAACTACCCATAATTATTATAGAAGAGGAAAGGGGGAAACAGGTCAACATAACTTTGGATAGAGAGTAGGGAGGACCCCCTTGAGGAAGTAAGATTCCTTCTGAGATATAACCAGGGGAAGGAGTCAGCATGCTTGCAGGTCAGGAGAAAAGAGAGGAAGAAAGAGGCAAGCATATTTGAGAAAGGTCTGGAACAGGGAAAGACAAGGTGGGGAGGAGCAGAGACCAGACAGTGTAGGAGCCAAGTTCACCAGGTTCCAGTGCTGGGTTTTATGCTAAGGAAGCCATACTTTAGAATCATCACTCTGACTGAAGTGTAGGGAATGTGTTGAGGGACAAAGGACAAGCAGGGAGAGCAGGCCATGGCAATACCCCAAGCAGAAGATGCTGGTGTCCTGAGGTTTTTTAGCTGGAAGCAGGTGGATGCTGACGTGATGGCAAAAGGGGGCCAGGTCCTCTGGGGAGCCCTCAGCCTTCTGCCAACAAACCACTGCTTTCCTGTTCAGCGCTCCTACTATGACCCCACAACCCCCCCCGTGGTGCTTCCGAGGTGCATTTGAATCTTTCAGGAAGAAAGTGAGGCTAGAGTAAGACAGTAAGGAAAACAATGTCCATATTTCTTATGATCACATTTTAGGTTGTTATTCTAAGGAATTCCATTTTTATGATTTTTTGATCATATGCACAAAGAGAAAAAAAACAAATGTTCATAATCTGATTAAATTGCTGATTAGAATATAGCACAAAAGGAGGTTTTCTGAGACTGCTTTGTCCATTCTCAGATAAATATGAATTTGACAAACAGCAAATATTCTTCTCCAGCACTTGACAGCTGAGAAAGTGAGACAGGCCAGGAAAAGAGATGAGGAGGTACTTGTGTGACTTGAACTGTGACTCCTGCCAGCCCACTTCTGGTTAAAGACATAATTTTTATCTTCACATATTTATTTTTTAATGAGGTGATGGGCAGTTAGTTTTGATCAGGGGCTTTAAAATAGAATTGACCTTCACTAACCAGTTGTGTCAAATTTGTCCAAAGCATTTCCTTGAGAGCTTTCTACCCTATGTAGAGTATTTGTATTTTCATTGGCTGCCTCTTCCCTAGACTTTCTCTTCCTATCAGTTTGCTCTCCCCCAGCACCCCTGTCGTAAAGAGAGTGAAACCCAAGCAGTTGTGAACCTTTACCAAAGCAACAAAAATTGCCTTCAGTACTTTAAGATCACATAGACCTGGTTCAGATTCTCGTTTCACCACTTATGAGATATACTTAACTTCTCTGAACCTCAGTTTCTCAGCTGTAAAATGGTGTTGCCTACCTCATATGGTTGTCAAGAGGAATACATGAGGTAAAGAATATAAAGTGCTTAGCACTCAGTACTTCTAGTGTTGTCATCATCACCACCAGTCGCTGCTGCAGCCTCACAAAATAATTGTGATTCAATAAGAGGTTTAGGAGAAGGACCAGACACCACCTTCTAGAACATGGTGAGAAGCAGCAGGAGAAATGCCTCATGGAGCTTCTCAAACAATTGCCCTCAGATCTCTCCCTTTCCCACCCTACCCAAAAGGCATACATCAGTTGGCACTTAGGAATCGCAAGCACGTGGATATTGATATAAAAGCTGTGATTTTGCCTGTGCGAAGGAAAGGGGAATCTTTTTCCTAATCCCCAGATTTTAATTTTGACATCTGGTCCAGGATCAGATATCAAAATATAAAATATTCTTGAAAGTTATTATTCATAGACATAAATCAATTAGTTGACCCAGTTATAAAGTTAAAAGCAGAGCTGAGCAGTCACCAGCAGGAGGAGCTAGAAGGCCAGTGTGTGTGTGTGTGTGTGTGTGTGTGTGTGTGTGTGTGTTTAAGGGGGAATTTGTGGGGCTGGAATTGTGACCTAAGGGTGGGGATAATTTTCACTTTGGCTTGCAGGTACACAGTCAACCTTTGGAAAGATCTGTGTGTTAAAACTAAGGTGTTTAAAGCCACCAGACTTAAAGAAGGGGAGGATATTAAACCAACGTTTTTAAAAATTACTAATAGACAATGGATTTTAAATGTCTCAGGGAACATTTGGGGAAGAGTCATTATTATTCACATTTTCTTTATTGAGAGAAGCCTCAAAGAGTCTCAGCCTTATCAGCAGTGATAAGAGTAATTTATTGGCTTCTCTGAAGACAGACGTTGGATATCTCATTATGAGACACTTGGCTGGACTTTTATCAAGTCTATCAACTTGAAACCAAGTTCTTGACTGAGGCCTGCATGTCTTCAAATTGAAGCCAAGTGCAAAAGGCACCAACATCCCCTTATCCCAAGTGCCTCTCTTATAAAACTCCAGATGATTAGCAGACTTTGGTTTCCTCTCGGTTTTGTGGCTTAGACTCATGGTACATCCCCTGTTCACCCAAGTGTTTCTTGCTGCTGGAGTTAAAACAAAGTCACTTCCCAGGTATGGGCATTAAAAGGGGGATGGGGAAGCTGTTTCCTTGAATGGCTCCAGCAACCAGAGATTCACAAGATCAACCTCATCAGGGATTTTCAAGGCCCTTTCTCTTTTCTCCCTGAGGCCATCTCAGTTTAGTAGAATTTTCACTTGTGTATGAGAGACAAGAAAAGGATAAAAACATTGAAGAATGTCGATTTTGTTATCATAAACAAACCTGGTATGAAGTTATGTTGAAGGAACAGACCAAAACAAGTGGATACAACTTGGCTTCCAAGTCTGCCATAGCAGTGGGCCACTAAGAATTGACGTGGCTACGGTCTTCCCATGGGGATCTTAGAGACAGTTGAGCCCTCTTCCCCCCGATTTTCCCCCTAGCCTTCTTTCAGCTGACAATAGACATGTTTTCTGGAACTCAGTGCCAATAAATGCCCAATGGAGCATTTTGGTTTAGCTTTCTAAAGACTAATCTGACATGAATAAAGTCCTTCCACTAAGAAATGAAAGAACTAGGTTTTTTTAAATCATATTTTTGGAAGCCCAAAGAGCACTATCAAGGCTAGCCTTGAATCTAGTCCTTTTTGGCTTCTGAGTGAGGTGAGATGAGCCTCGCAAGTTCTGTAAGGGAAATCTCACGGAGGTCACTCAGACCTGAGGTGTGGTTTAACACAACAAAATGGAGTCAAATTCTGGTTCTGTCATTAACTGTGGGACACAGAACAGTTCACTTATAAATACACCTTTGAGGATGAGTTTGCTCATATATAAAAAGCAATGAATCATACCTTTCCAGAGTAATCGTTCTCAAATGCAGAGCTCATGTCTTATCCCTGCTTAACACCAGACACTCCCTATTTCATAGAACATCTGGTTCTGAGCCTGGCATTCAAGTTCCTTCATAACATGGCCCTTCTTACCTGTTCTAACCTTATTTCCATCACTCAGCCCCTCTTGACTGCCTTTTACATGAGCATTCCAAAAATACTGTGTATCTTAACTTTGCCCACCTCTGCTCCTTTGCACCTGCTATTCCCATCCCTGCAGAAGGCCTCTCCCTTCATTCCACTTTTCCCCGCCTAAAAAGAACACCTGGAACAGGGAAATTTTTGCTCATCTTTGAAAAGTCAGTTCCAATATCACTTTCTATGAAAAACTTTCCCCAAACACTGCTCTACCCACACACCCACCCCCAGCACACACAGAGAGCTTCTCCTTGGAATCTCGGGCTCTGTGATACTAGTCTTGTTTGCTCTTACCTGTACCCTTCTCTAATTCATCTGCCCATGACCCTCATGGGCCCCTTTTTCTAATCTGCACAAAGGCTGTGAATGGGCTGGCAGAGGCCCTGGAGGAACAGGAAGGTAGCCTAGATGGCCGTGCGCAGAAGTCAGGAAGGGAACTGCCTGGATATGCAGTTGTGGCTCTGTGGGGGAAGGGCAGGATATGGTAGAAAGGAAGGGCAGGAAAGGCTGCCAAGGGGTTGTCTGTGGTGTTAGTAGTGGCTGTCTGGGGCTCAGCTGAGGTGCATTTGTACCACGGGAGGGCCTCTGCTCTCTTGTGGAGGATAATTGAGAACAAGGAGTATTATGCAATTTGAACATCCAATTCCAGAAAACGTGATAATCCCTGATCGTGACCCACTTCACTTGTACCAGTTTGGCTTTTCCCTCCAGGCCTCTCTCAGGCCAGAGCCACAGTGGGCTGTCCTCGGTACAGAGAAAGAGTCCTGTCCCCTGGAGGTCCTGTCCCCTGTGACAGCCCTCCCTCTCTCCCCACCCCTTCTTCCCAGCTTCTGCTCCTCTCCCTCTACCTTCAGCTTCCCTTAGGCCCTCCTCTCACTATCCTTATTTCTTTCTCTCTGTCATTTTTTACTCTTTCTCTGGCTGTTTCAGGGGCCTTCTTACTCTCCTCACTCCACACACACCTCCCTCAGACATCCAGGCCTCTCCCACATCTCCTTCATTGGGCTTTTTCAGCCCTTTACTTCATTCCCTTTACTCTTTATTAGTATCAATTCCTTATTTTCTCCTTTTTGCCTTTAATATTGTTTCCTTCCTGTTTTCTGGAAGCCGTTGGCTCTTCTGTACTATCTTATTTTCTTTCTTTCTACCGCCTCATTCACTTGTCCGAAAGGCACCTCTTAAGCACGTAAGGGCAGTGCACTAAGTGCTGATGAAACAACAATTCATGAGCCCATTTCATTAAGCTGGAGTTCAGACAATCATCCAGAAGCATGGGCTGGGCCACCAGGTGGACTACACAGACAAGTGAAGGACGTTTCCGCTGGGGGATTGAGAAGAACACTAACTGGGTACAGTCAGCGTTCTCAGCACAGCTTTAAAAAACCATTTCTGCTTTCTTGCTAATTTCTATGAATTTCTGGGTTATGTTAAGCCTAAACCTTGTGTGAATAGAACAGGAAGTAGTTGGTACCATTAAAAGAGGGAACACATAGAAAACTATAGTTCAAATGGGACAGATTTTCAAGACTCACAAATGTGCATTTGCATAAATGTCCAAACTTAGTCAGCAAATCACAACAGTTTAGGAGACGTGCAGCAGGAATGTTTTTGAAGTCACATCTGACCATAAACCAGTCCTGTGGTCACTGTGTGGGATTAGCCAGGTTTTGCAAAGGAGGAAATATGGAAAATGAACATGAAAAGATTTCCCAAGGTCACACTGAAGGCAGTGGTGAAAGGGATTAGGAGCTGAATGCTCTCTCGGGCCTATTTCTGAGCTACTAGACAACACAGCTTCCTGAATGCAGATGTTAAACAGGTTTTTGCCTTTAAAATAAGAGTAAAACATGTTCTTATTTTGGCCATATTTCAGTGCAAATCTCCTAGGGAAGAGGGGGGTCCATGTGAAGGGAAATTAATTATTTGAAGCTTCTGGAATATGAATCACTCCAATTTCTCCCTGTGCCTTACTAAAGAGTGCTTTAGACTTCAGAGAGAGGTTCTCAAACTTTGCTGCTTATTAGATGAGAGCTTTTAAAAACCCTAATGCTCAGACTTCATCCAGACCAAGTCAGAATCTCTGGAAGCAGGACCCAAACATCATTTTTTTTAAATTCTCCAATACACAGCCAACTTTGAGAAGCTGCACCTTGGGATCACCTGGGAAGCCTCAACCATTGTACCCTGTCCCCAGAGACTGTGGTTTAATTGCTTTGGAGAATGGCCTGGGGTTGTTGAAAGATCACCGAATGATTCCAATATGCAAACCAGTTCGGGAACGGCTGTTCAAGAGTCCTGCTACTCAGAGTGTAGCTCTGTGGACCAGGTATCATTTGAGAGCTGTCTAGAAATGGAAAATCTTGGGGGTGGCTCAGTCGGTTACATATACAACTTCAGCTCACGAGTCCAGGCTCTGCATTGGGCTCTGTGCTGTCAGCACAGCACCAGTTTAGATACTTTCTCTCCCTCTTTCTCTGCCCTCTCCCCACACTGCACATGCACACACATGCTCTCCCTCTCAAAAATAAATAAACATTAAAAAATTAAAAAGAAAAGAAATGCAGAATCTCAGGCCCCACCCCAGACCAGAGGAAATAGAGCCTGCATTTTAACAAGGTCCTCCCTCAGGTGATCTGGATGCATATTAGAGATTGAGAATCATGCTTTTAGAGCACTCCCCACTTCAAAAAAAATTTTTTTTTAACTTTTTACATTTCTAAACAGGGAAGGTTTATCCCCTTCTTCCAATAAGGTACAGGATAGGCCCAAAGAGTGAATCGCAGAATTTTAGAGATGGAAATAATAATGCATTCATTTGATATCCACCAGAAAACTATGATACAGGTACAAGCCCTGTGCCAATTTCACAGCTGACCAAACTGAGGCTGACTCCTTAGTGAACAGCTGCAAGACCACATGGAAAGGCAGAAGGAGTACTTAACCTAAGATTTCCAGAACACGAAAGCACATGCTCTTAACCACTTGGTCAGACTTTCGCAGCCTGTATGCCAAACACTCTGGATATGTTACAGATGTACCATGATATTGATCCCCTCAGCGGCCCCTATCAGCCCAGCAGGGCCTGGGGTGGCCACCCCCTAGAGAAAAAAAGATTAGGAAACTCTGCTCTAAATTACACTTTTTCCAAATCATACTTTTTGTGTCTTGTCCAACAAAGAAGCTGTGTCTCCTAGGGCTCAAGTAACTGACTTGCCTACGGTCATGCAGCTACTTAAAAACACTACAGGCCCAGAGCCCAGGAGTCTCCACTGCCTGCGTGCCTCCTCCCACTAAGTGGTGTTTCTTCTTCAGCTGTGGTACCCAGACCAGGAACGTCACCATCTTCTGGGAATCATAAGAAATGCAAATGTTCAGGTCCCACACAGCAAGCTGTCTTAGCAAGCCCTCCAGGCGATCCTGCTGTCTGGTCTGCTTGTTTGAGAACCAGCGTGCTAAGGCAAGCAGCCCGGATGGCCTTGCCAGTGCGCGGGCTTGCAGCTCCTGTGCTTGAGTCCCTGCTACAGCTGCAGCTTCTCTGCAAAATAAAGGTTTCTTAAGGGGCTTAGCTTTGAACTAAGCTGAAATTTACATGCTGATTTAATCTTCTTAGGGCCTTCTTTACCTCTCAGAAAAGAGCTGTAATGCTTTAGAAAAGAGAAAGTAAATGATGGATAACAGATAAAATATTAAACACTCTTTCCATGCCTTCAACCCACTTTCTGCTAGGACAGCAAATACATGGCCATCGGAAACGGAGAATGAAACTGACATTCCTTGAACACATACTGTGTGCTAAGCATCAGGCATACAGTGATGCAAGCATGCATCATCTCAATGAATGCAGTGATCCCTGTCTAAAAAATAGGGAAACTGAGGCTCAGAGAGATGAAGTGATTTGCCTAAGATTATAAAGTAGCAATGGCAGCCCCAGGGTTTGTCTCACCGCCCATGCTCTTGTATTCCTTGCCCTCCAGCAAGAAAGGTAAAGAGTTTAGGACACACGCATTACCTGCAACGATTGGTTTCCAAATTTCTCAGAGCAAGCTCCCAAAACGGATCCATCTACTCAGAGCCCCCAGGATGCCTAACTTAACAGCATTTTCCTGCATTCTGTGTTTTCACTGCACTATGGAAGCTGCTCTCAAAGTGTAAGAATAAACCAGCCAAGGAATTCATTCAGCCGTGCTTGAGCACCCTGAAACACTTAGAAATTTATTCCTCAGGACACCTGGGTGGCTCAGTCATTGAGCCTCCTACTTCGGCTCAGGTCACGATCTCACGGTTTGTGGGTTCAAGCCCCACTTCGGGCTCTGTAATGATACTTCAGAACCTGGAGCCTGCTTAGGATTCTGTCTCCCTCTCTCTGCCCTTCCCCTACTTGTGTTTTCTCTCTCTTTCTCTCTCTCTGTCTCTCTCTCAAAAATAAATAAACATTAAATTTTTTTTTAAAAGAAAAGAAATTTATTCCTAACTGGCAGTATCTGTCCCAAGGCAGCAGGTCCTCTGTTGCCAATGCCCTGCTAGCAGCCTTGAGTTTGGCTCTTCAGAAGACCAGGGAAGCTCTTTGCCACATCCTGAACTTGAGAAATGAATCCCCAAGAGAAAGAAACACACCAAGATAGTGCTAGTGAGCCACATCCTCTCCACCTCCCCAGTAAGAGCTCATGTTCCTGCTACGAAATGCAACAAGGCTCAGAGCTATAATCCAATAAAGTAGAGCAAAAAGGACACTGACTAACTCAAGCACAGAAGCAAACAGACACCTGGGGAAGGACCAGCGTTGGGCTGTAAATCCATACAGACTCCCTTCCCTGTTTGCCCAGCACCTACCCAGCACAAGCTCTAAACACCCACTTTCTAGTCCTGTTCATCCACAAGGTGGACACACAGTGGTTAACCTGAACCCTGCGATGAGGCTTCAACACTTGGTCCAAACAGATAAACCCTGCAGAGAACTCAGCAGGCAAAACAAAAGTTGTGTCTCACCTTTCTCATTCATGCAAGGAGAAAGCCATTCTCCACTGTGAGTAATTTTGATTGAACTTCATGCTTTTGCCGAAATGCAGGTTACTTCTGTAAAGGCCCCCACAGACCGCGTTCCCTCTTGTTTGAGGCCGAGTCAGGCCCGGGACTCTTTGAAAACCAAAGGTTTTCAAAGCCCAAAGGTTACTATTTACTTGCCACTATTGGGACTCCAGGATCCACTCCTCATTCCCCATTCCAAGTGCATGTACCGCCACCATAGTTGACACTCGATTAAAATCAAGAAAAAAGTGATTCAGACATGATGGGCAATGCCATATTATTTCAGGCTCTTGAAACCGGAGTGACAATGGAACGACCCACAATAGTAGCCAAATGCCTGAAAGCGCAGGGGCCTCACTTCTCAGTAGGGAAAGAAAGGTGCCAACAGCAGCTGCGTGAAGGAGTGTTGGGGGTGGAGGAGGAGCCCTTGCAAATTTTGCTCAATTGTTCCTCTTCACATTATGAAAAGATGTTGCTATGTAATTATAATAGTGTTGGAAATGGTCTGAAGCACAATCAAAAATCACTTGGCTAAAGAAAGCATGAAAGGGAGGGGGAAATGGTCTAGAAAAGGGTATAGGTGGCTAGGTTAGCTGTGAAGATGGATATGAGAGGTTGTGGCTACATTGTCTGTTATAGCGTCCTCTGTGGAGTGGTAGGGGGAAGCAGAATTTCTTTAAAGAAGGTTTTCAAGACTGCCTTAGGGTCAGTTAACATATATAGAGCATAATATCATGGACTATTTTATTTAACCTTCCCCAAATCATTCACCATTCCCACACAACAGAAGAGGAATCTGAGGTTCAGAATGGTTAATGGGCTAGCCGGAGATCACAGAACTGATCAGTGACATGGTAGTTTCTTGAATGCAAGTCTGTACTCTTCGAGCTGCTACTGTTCTCTGTATCATGAAACCCACCTAAAGGTGCCTACAGGGACAAGGCAGGCAGTACAGATAAGGAGAGCTACCAGATTTGAGAGGGGAAAAAAAGTAAAAGCAATCGACATGTGGCTTCATCGGGTTGGTGGGGGCTATGGCAAAGTGGAGAATTACAGACAACATCTAAAGTGAACAGCTGGGACTCAGAAGCAAGGGATTGTTACCTTTCAGGAGTGCAGACTCAACTGCCAGATCTGCTGATTGTTCAAGAAAAGCTGGGAGTCAGATTTTTAGATAAGCTTTTGTTTTAATGTTAGCTCAAAAAAATCTTAAACATCAGACGTTTGCCTGTTCCATCAACAGGAAAAACAAAACCTACCTGCAAACCAAATTCAGCTCCTGGACTGCCAGAGGTAATCTCAAGCTTTTTCTAAACCAATAATATCAAATCATTACATTTTGGCATACGTAGGACCTCAGTGATCTTCTGGTCAGCTCCTCTACCGTGCAGATGAAAATGTTACAAGTTATAAGCACAAACTGAAATTGTAAATAATAATCTTAATGATAATGTTATTTTAGACATAATTCCATTTCCCACATGGGCCATGTGCAGAAAGAGCATAGCATGTTGTCCCACAAAGGCTGGAATCCAGTCCTGCTAAATAGGAGCTGTGTGACCTTACACAAGTAACTTAACTGCTCTGAGCACCCAATTTCTTCATGTGCAAAATGGAAACATTGCATGTAAATTACAAATCCATAAGAATTAATTAAGAAAATTATTAGGGGTGCCTGGGTGGCTCAGTGGGTTGAGCATTCAACTCTTGATTTTGGCTCAGGTCATGATCCCAAGGTAGTAGGATTGAACCCCCCACGTAGAGCTCCACCCTGAGTGTGGAGCCTGCTTGAGATTCTCTCTCCCTCTGCCCCTCTCCCCTGCTCACGTTCTCTCGCTCTCTCTCTCTGCCTCTCAAATAAAATTTAAAAATAATAAAATAAGGCAATTATTAGAAGTTATAGTATATAAGGCCTGTTGGTCAAGGCCTTCACGGTTGCTACTGCCCATCCTTCTCCCATCCACCCAGCCTTGTCTCTGAATTTCTTTTCTTTTAGTATTTGGACAGCCCATTTAGAATCCAGCCAATTTCCTTATAAAGTTCATGTAAAATAGAAGCTGGAATTTCTAATTTTATCTGATGCAGACTCCTCCACTAGATTTCTCTGCTTCCTTGTCACACACTTACTAAGTACCTTGTTGGGCAATAGTCTTGCCTTGTCAAGCTTGGAAAATGCACTGTAAGGATGTGAGGCTTACCTGACTCTAGAGGAAAAACCCAGATTGTTTTCTTTCCTGAGTGGGAAAAACCCAGTTCTTCCCTACTGTGTTTCATTCTTGTGAGCCCCTTTTACTACTCACATAGCACACCACTTCTCTTACTTCTGGTCACCACATGTGTGGTGGTTTTTCCACAACAACAAGCAAGTCTCAGACACCAGCTGGATATCCACAGTTAAAATGACACTGTGTACCCAGAGATAGCATCAGATCCCACAGGGAAAGGCTCAGTCCCACAAGACTGCCCCCCACCTTCAGATACCAGTCACAAGTCCAAGCAGTCACCCGCGTTTCTAATCAACCAGCTACAGATCAGAGATTCCAGTGACCCCTCCTCAGGTTCAATGCATTTGCTAGAAAGGTTCACAGAACTCAGGAAAACACTTAACATAGGTTTACCAGTTTGTTAAAGGTTTTGGTAAAGGATACAGATGAATAGACAGATGAAAGGTACATAGGGTGAGTTCTTGGAGCACAGAACCCGAGCACAGAAGCTTTTGTTCCCGTGGAGCTGGGGTACGTCACACTCCCCATGTGGATGTGTTCACCAACTTGGAAACTCTCCAAACCCCCTGCTATTGGGATTTTATGGAGGCTACCTCACGTAGACATGACCAATTATTAGCTCCATTTTGAGCCCCTCTCCCCACTCTGGAGAGTGAAGGGTGGAGCTGAAAATTCCAAGCTTCTAATCATGGCTTGGTCTTTCTGGTGACCAGCCCCCATCAGGGAGCCTACCCAGAGTTGCCTCATTAGAACAAGAAATGTTCCTAGTGCTCTTATCACTTAGGAATTTATAAGAGTTTTAGGAGCCCTGGGTCAGGGCCAGGGCAAAGACAAATATTAGGACAAGTGGTACTCCTAGAACTCTTATCACTTAGGAAGATACAAAGTATCAGGAGCCCTGGGTCAGGATCCCAGTGGGGAGTGGAGAGGAGACAGAGACCAACGTACATATTTTCTATTATCTCACACCTACTATAGGCATTTGCCAGTTGAAAGCAGGCAGAAAACCAAACTCCTACATTCTCTCCCCCTTCCTCCATCAGTTGCCTATATTCAGCGTGTTCTTTCCCACTGTAAACACCAACAATTACAAGAGAAGGTAGGCAATTTGGGTTTAGTTTTTTTTAGTTTACCTGAGGTTAAGTGAATCCCACAGCAATGACAAATCAATACTGTATTTGGCCAAATAGACATTATTAAAGCATCCAGATTAAATGAAATATAAATAATAGTCCATTGATTTTTTTATCCAACTTTGTGATTTAGTTTACAAGAAACAATTATTCTCAATACACCAAGAACTTGACTTGGCTGAGTGTATTCTACAATATTTTATAGGAATTTATGTTTTATCATCCCATCTTATTTGTTCTGTTTGTTTTTACACAAGTGTATAAGCAAATAAGTTTATAAAATTTTTCTTTTCTTTTTTTTTTTACTCTGGTCCCAGTTGAATGCTTGATGTGAACAATAAATACCTCCTGCAAGGGTAACAGAGAAATTTAAGACATTGACTTTTGCTAAAAGATAAAATTCTTCAGTATGAATAAATACTGTAGGAATCATATTTTAAAATCTGATCATGGGGATTAAACCAACTTCCAATTCTGAGACTGCCCAGTGCTCGAGTGTCACATTGTTCAGGAATTTACAATTCCAGGCCAAATATGACTCAGATAAGCTCTCGTGATTGACGCTAACCTACTAAAATTCACAACCACCAACCTCGGTCTCAGATCACATTCAACAACAGAAAGCGAACTTGCACGATGCCCAGTCCTCAGGTGGATTCCATCTTGAAGATCCTTTTTCCCATAAGCACTGAGGATACTGAAGGCAATTATCAGGAAAATGTCAATTATGCCAATAACAGAACAGCCATAGAATGATAAACAGCATGAATTAGCCTCCCCTTCTCAGCCATTTCTAAAAATACCTATTCATGACCATTTTCCTATCTAAAGGTGTGATAGCAAAGCTAACTTTATGCACATACTATTGATTTTTGGCAGAATGAAGTCAAATAATACTAAAACAAGTATAAGAATGAGGAATACGTGCAGATACACATATCTGCCAGGCCACTTGTTAAACTCTGCCTGAACCAGTGCATACAAGTAGGTCATTGAAAGTCAATGCAAACCGGGGCAGCTCCCCTGGCAGGAGACATTAACCTGCAGGAGGAATCTTGCAGACAAGTGATACATTTTAGCCAAGCAGCTATATGTTTTATTTATGAATTGATATAAGCATAGAGATATATGGGGAGAGGAATGCACATAATATGTATCCTTAAACACACTCCAAAATAAAGACAGATGAGAAGAGAAATGCATACCCACACATTCACCAATTTAAATGGGGGGGGGGGGGTCCTCCATCTCCAACCCCTCCAAAAAAAAAAAAAACCATAAAGGAAAGAAAGAAATCAGAGCTCTAATTACAGCTCTGGGACCTATAGTGTGGTTAGTGGCTTCTATTTTGTCCCCCAGGAGATGTAACATTAACCAGCCCCAGGCTCCTGTCTCAGTTAAGATCACCTTTGCTGTAGCCAGGGCAGTGACCTCAAGCACAGAGGGATCTGGGGACTCACATATGCCACTTGGTCCAAAAGGCACCAGGGTCTTGCAATTTGGGAAAAGGATCCTGAAGGGGACAGATTTCTCTTCCTAGGTGTTTACTTAGGTGTGAACCCCATTTGAGACAGTGGGACGTACATTTGCTTTGTCACAAAATGTGAGGTCAGGACAAACCTTCAAGATCATCTAATGCACACCCCTCATCTTACAGCTCTAGGATGTCCTCCAGCTACAAGGGCTGTTCCACAAACACAGGAAAGCACAAACAGAGGATCTTCGTGTGGCCAGGAGGAGGCAGGATACAGCAGAAAGCACATGGGCTCTGGAACTAGGCCAAGTTGGGTTCCAGTCACAGATGAAGGCATTAAGCCAAATTCCCTAACCTTTCTGATCTGGTTTACTCAGCTATACATGGAAATGACAGTGTAAGTCTACCAGTTGTCACCACTAGTTCAGAAATCCAAACTGCCCTGAAATCCAAAGTGCTTCCAATCCATGTGATAGCAAAGTCAGCCGAGACTGAACTTAATCAGAGGTAAAATCTAACCTAAAGTGACAAGGCTACATATCATCCTTATTTATTCCATGGCAGCCAAGCACCATGCCAGGGCCTGGTACAGGGGATTCTAAGCCAAACAGAAGGCCTCTGGCTCTGTGTTCTCCGTGTGCTCAATGGAGGGGCTTCTGCTGCTTTGAAACTCCTGGCTCTTGCCTGCTGTTCCAGTTGGAGTAGCAGGTAGGCCAGGAAGGAGCCCAGAGGATGACCCTTGTTTGTGAGAGCAAAGGAACCTATGTGAGAGTCCCCTCAAGCCCTACCCTCCCTGGCTCAGAGCAGAGGTGCGGGTGACAGTCTCTTCAGCTGGACTCGCTTTGCCAGCTCATATTGGCTCAACTACAAAATTTCACTGTGGCATTTCTTGATTTTTTGTCCCCCTTTCAGAAAGGAAAGTGGAAAAAGAGGCTTGTAGCTTCATGGAATTTTTTCATTCTGTAATAAATAATAAATTTGAAAGAAGGAATAGTATCTCAAAAGAAAAAAAAAATCAATGTTACACTGCAAAAAACCTCTTCAAGAGAGACTTTTTAAACCTGTGCTGTGGGAGCTGGGTTGCACTTGTGATTGCTTTATTTTTCTCTCCATTACTGGGTAGTTTTAAGTTAGTTTGTGCTTTTCTTTCCTGATGTCTCAAAGCCAAGATCCTCAGCCTTTTCCTTTCTGAATGCTGACCCATAAGGTTTCCTTCCAGTGCTGGAGAGAACACCTGGCTTTGGTACACCATCGAGGACAGCCTCACAAGTGAGAGTCCAGTGAGAAATATAATGTGTAGTAGAGGGGGCAAGGTCCTGCTCAATGTAAGCCCTGCCACCTGGGCTTCTGCCACACAAGCTGCATCGCTTTGAGACCAGGAGAGTGTTAGTCAGCAGGAACCATCTAAGCAAACATCACCAAGTAAGACTAAGCCTCATCAACTTAGCATTTTGGTGAACAGACACTGACAGTCAAATCCTGTGGGAGTGGACGCTGGGAGGGTGTGATGGAAACAAGGTGTGAGGCCAAGGAGGGCACTGCTCAAAAGGAGGGTGACAGGGAGTGAAAGATAAGCTCCACCAGCCTCACTGGTCATCTTTAGGCAAGTCAGCACCCTCCCTATTGCTAAGGTACCTGTGATGCTGCAGTGCAGGGTTACCCGGATTCCCTCAACCCCAAGCTCTTGTGTCCTCAGTTGAATCCATGGCATTCTAGTCCACATGCAACAAACACTTTTTGAGCATTGATTATGTGTCAGGTCCCAGTCTAGGCAATGGGAAGACATAAATAAAGCACAGCCCTTACCCTGAGGGACTCAAAGCTTTCACCTGCCTAAAGATGTGTGGGCAATATGATTTTATTAATTCCCAAAGTGGGTCTAGGAGTCTAGGAGACAGAAGTCTAGGAGAGAGAAGAGGTAAGGAGGATAGGTCCTATCTAAATTTGAGAAACACTGCTTACTTTACAGTGTAGAAGGGTCTCAGCCATAAAGAGATGTGCTTAATTTCGTGACTTATTTAGACCCAGAATCCATTTATCATGTAATGTGTCTTAACATCATAAGGTGCTTAATCTGCCATGAAACATACTTTGGGACCCAACCCATCTGCTTCGTTTCATCTAGATGTGCCTTAGAATTCAGAATTTGGGGGGTGTTATCAAGGTAAACTAGTACACCCCCTCTCTATGCAATTTGTGATGGCTGAAGACTTCTTCAGAGAGGAAACAGAGAATATCTAGCTCCATTAGACATCCATGCCTGCCAGCAGGGTTTGAGGACTAATGTTTTCCCATCTGACTCTGGAGACTGGGACCGGGTGACTAGACTCCAACTTGTTTCAGCCTTATTTGTCCCTTCGCTCATTTGTTTAACAAAAAAATATATGTACTGAGAACCTTTTATGGAAGTAACTACATTGAAACTGGGTATTCTCTGTCATCTGAGAACTTGCAGACTACCTGGTAGCGGGAGGGGAGGACTGACCAGTTGACAGGCAATTTGAAGGTGTGATAAATGCCATAATCAGGGTGACCATACATCCTGGTTTGCCTGGGTCAGTCCCAATTTACACCTGTTGTCCATGCATAATATGTACAGGTGCCCCCTTTTACTCCCATGAGTGTCCTAGCTTTGACAATAGATTACACAGCCCCCCTAGTTATAGTGGGTTCAGGATGTAGAAGTTCAGAGGAGGGAGAGTCACAGTGAGCTTCTCAGAGGCCTTGACACCTGAGTTGAGTCCTGAGTAACTGAGGAGGAAGAACTAGCCAGGGACAGTGGAAGACTCAGCACTCAGGTGGAGGAAACAGAAGTGCAAAGAATAAGAGAAGACAGGACTCAGCACATGCAATTACATTTCAAGAGGCAGGAGATGGGTCTCAAAGGGCCCGGTTTAGACTCCTCAGGGCCACAGGAAGCTTTCAGTAGGGTTGTAGGTAGGGAAGTACCATAATCTAGTCAACATTGCAGAAGAACCACTCTGGCTGCGAATGGAGGCAGGCAGTGAGCTGGGCCTGCTCAGCAGAACCCCAATACCAGTGAGGAGACTGTTGCAGCCACTGGGAAGAGAGGTGCTGGCAGCCTGGGTGACAGCAGCAAGTTGTGGGCTAGAGAGAAGTGGATGGATGGATGGATGGATGGATGGACAGACAGACGGACGGACAGGGAAGTCTTTGGCAGGTGGAATAGACAGAATTTGGTAACTGATTGATCAATTGTGATGTAGAAGTGAGAAAACAGAGTTGAAGGTCAGACCCATGCTTGAGCTTGAGCATGACAGTGCATGATGGAGCTTTTAATGAGACAGGGAGCATGGGGGGAAGAACAGGTCTTGGGGAGATGGAGACAAGGAAGTCAATTTCGGTCAGAACAAATGTGAGGTGCCCTTGCTGTGTCTTGGCCTTTTTTTCCAGAGCTTCAGAGCTGATAGGGTGAAGACAAAGGAACATTTTTTAAAACTATTCAGAAACATTCTTGAAACTGAATAAAACAAAAAGCCAAGTCAAAGGGTACCAGAGCAGCCTTGTTACTGGCACGACATATCACTGGCTGCTGTTGTTTGGGAGGCAGTAAAATTAAGCCTCCAACACCAAGCTCTTCTGTTTGGCCCTACAACAGAGCAGGTGTAGAAGCATCCCTCCACCCACCCTTCATACAGAACCCTCTGCCTCCAGCCTGTGCTACCACTGACAACCCAGCTGAGCAGACCAGCAGCTATCAAGTGGCCCTAGTCCTTCTTCAGGCTGAGGCAGGCTCACATTCTGACAATGGAACGCTCTCCAAGCCATTTATCAGACCTCTGAGCCTTCCACCAGCAGTGGCAGTTCTCTTGCAACCACATCCTTGCCATCTCTGGGGGCATGATGCAAGTTGGATGAGGGCAGAAGCAAGGGTATTTGGTTTGCTTTTGGCCAGAAAGGATCAGAGCTTTAAATTGCCATGACAGCCCTTGGATCTTCCAAAGTCATTTAAAATTCTCTACTTGATTGTCTGGCCATTGTGGCTTTAGGCTCTTGGCTCAAAGTGTATTGGTATTAGTCATGTGGGTTATGGTCTGAGAAGTTAAAATGACTGCATGTGTGTAATGATTCTACTCTTTCCACACAAAGAACAAGAATTGCTTCATGGAACGTCACTGGCAACAGGACTCTGCTCAGCAGTGACGCAGTAGCAGGAGGCATCCCGTCTAGAGCAGTGATGAAATCATCTCACTCAAAACTGTCTGGTTCAGGGACTGGAATGAGCTTATTGTCTGGAACCCTGAGCCATCTGCAGATGTATTACTCACCCCCCACCCCCACCCCAGAGGCTTCCTGTCGGAATCCAGAGGGCCGACCTTTGCATGCAAGCAAGAAAATTTCAAATTCAGGTCTCATTTCTTAAGTTGTTACAGTGACCCAGGGCCAAGGAACATCTTTTAAAGGACACCTGGAAAGAATTCCTGGCCCTGAAAATGCACATCAGTAGGACCTGAACTGTGTATTTCTATTTCACTCAGCAGACCCAGGAAACCTGTGGGCATTTGTATTTTATAAAGTGTGATGTGTTCTTCGGGTTTTGTCATAATGGGAGTCTAGGCTTAGCTTTTTAGTCCATGCTCTCTCTGTGTATAGCTGGAATTACAATCATCATAATCAAGCATTTAAGCAAACAAAAATAATCATTTGAAAGCTATTTTCCATAAGCTCTTTAGTTCTCAATTCACTACAATTCTCTTCAGAAGGCAATGTTCCTTTTTTTCCTATTGTAGTACTGTCCACAGTAGAAGCAATGACCAGTTCTCCACACATAAAATTAATTCCATTTCAGATTTTCTGAATAAAAACAAATCGATCAAAAGCCTAAATTTGTTTTTCTTCCAAGAAGGCATTTTTTTTGGTACAGGCAAAAATCTACTTGTGAACACCATCCTAGTTATACTTAAAAGTAAGCACTTCATATAATTTTGAGCCCTCCTGGAAAACCCAAATTGTTTTCTCTTGGAATGTTTTAATCTCTAAAATCCCCTTTGGGGTCCACGTCATGCAATTCTCTTAACCCAGGCCATTTCTAATTAAAGTGCAAAGGTCCATAAATGCAATGATTCTATAAACTCACTATTATTCCATTACCACTGAGGGACAAGGTGCTGAGCAGAAAATGAGGAAATGATTGTACTCGCCTGTAGGAATAGCAGCAATGGGAATTATTCCAAACCCTGAGGGAATAGCTATAGAGCCAGTTCCTTCATTGTGTAGGCCAAGAGAGAAAATTTGCAAGGATAACTCAAAACAGTGGACAATCTGCTCCAGGTTCTTTCAACTTCAGGAACCTGTGAATCATAAAAATGAAACACAAAACTCACACCAGAAGCTAGCAATGGGAAGCACAGGAAAAGAACTCCCAGAGTATAAAGAAGGGGTGAAAGAATTTTTCCTCTCAATCTGTAGCACCCTTTGATGTCTGCCCCTTGAAAGGCTATTTTTTGAGTCCTCCAATAAATCAGTTTGCTTTATTAGCAGTCTCCTAAATTGGCAAAGAAAAATTTTGTGCCCAAAGTATGAGCTGGCCAAGTCAAAGGTCAAGCACCGAAGAAGAAATGTCAGCCTTGCCACCTCTTCCGAGTCAACACCAACTGCCCATCGAGAGCTACCTTGCTGTGAGTTCTAGGGCCTTCCCTGCTTGCCAGCAATTATCCCCATCTCACGCCAGCCCAGCTATCAGGACAGAGAAGGACCTGAGAGATGGAGATGGTGACCCACACCTTGTGAGGTCCAGAAATAGGGAAGCCACATTTTGCTTTAAGACTTCTAATGATGTGGGTTATAATGACTCAAAGGTGACCTGCACTGGCCCCGGCTTTCACAGTCTGTCAGACACTCTGCAGTTTGATTCTGAAGAGTTTGGAGTTAATCTGTTATTTGCTTCCTGATTGGGGGGGGGGCGGGGGGACACCAGAAGATACCATTCTGATGGTTATATGCAGTCACTGAAATCTGCTGCGGTGGCTTTCCAGCTCCACTTAAATCTAGAACTGCATCCCTAAACTGGGAAATACCAATGGGAGATAAAGAATATCACTCCACACTGCAAAACAATATAACCTTACCCTGAGCAAGAACACTCTGTGAGTCCCCAGCTGAAAGGAAGTTTGGGAGCTGGAGGGGATGTTACCAAGTGGTAAACTTCAGTGATCAGTGGGGACCTTGGGCACGGCCTGTACTGACAATGCCTTAGCTTCCTTTCAAAATTTTAGATTTACTCGGAGGGCTCTGAATGGTGTCAGGAGTCCCGCAGCCCCACAGAAATCAACAGAAAGAGTCCTGGAACACTTGGCTTAGCTTCCTCCAAATTCTCAAGAAGGTCACAGAGCTTCTATGTCTAGCGGTGCCGTGCACACGGGCCCAGGGCCTTGCCTTGGCTCTCAGGCAGGTGCTAGGAAGGTTTATTGAGACCCTCACGCCTTCTCTACCACGACCACCTCCAGAGTACACACACACCTTTCTTTGCAAACACTCTTAAAATTGGCAACAAAAAAAGAAATTCAATTAGGAGAAAATTATAACTGTTATTCCGTCAGCAGATGGCATGTGTAATGTGAAAATTCTCCAAGCTTCCACAGTCACCAATTTTTGAAAGCCCTTGACCTCTCTTTTGTTGGATGAAAGAGAAAAGAATCTTTCAGTTCTGCTTGCGTTACTAACCTCTATATTCAAAACTCTCCTGGGTTCTGGGCTACAAGCCACATCTCATACTCTCTCAACTGTGTATCCAATTCCTAAAATGCTTGAAACACTACTGCTTATGAATGGAAACTCAAAACTATAAGAGAAACCGGGGATGGTGAGAGACCTCAGTTCCTCTTTTACAGCATCCCTATTTTCCTTTCCTCTTCCTCAAACAACCAGTGATACATGGGACAAAATGTTAAAAATCCAACCTTTGCAAATGGAAATCTCCAGGAAATTCTCTCATGGCAAATACCAAATGGTGGGCAATTCTCCCAACCCAAGCCCGTGAGTCTTGGCACAAAGTTTCTGGGCTACAGTCACCTATTGGCGTGATGGCCTCAGGTGCGAATGGTGCCGAAGAAGCCTCAGAGAATTCAGAAAAGTGCAGGTCTTTTCTAAGACCTCCTACGAGTCACCTCTCATGACTCTTTTCAAGTCCATTGAGCTCCAGAATCAAAGAGATAGAGAGTCAATCTGGCAGTACAGCAGCCTGAGTTCACCTCCTGGCTTTACCACTACTTAGCTGTGTGGCCATGGGATGGCTCCTTTGTCTCCCTGTGCCTCAGTTTCCTCACCCATAAAATGGGAATAATGAAAGAGGTACCCCCTAGGATTAAAGGAGATCATTCATGTAAAGTGCTTAACACAGAACTTTCAACATACTTAGTGTTTAATAAATGCTAGACACAGTTAACACTGCAATTCTGAGCCAGAGGGTCAAAGAGGGGTAAATTTACTGCTTTTTATTCTAGCTCAGGTCAGAAACTCAACTACGTTACATAGAATTTGAAATCAGGAGGTAAGAATAGCAGGAACTCCTCTATACTATAGAAAGGCCCATTGAGGAGCACCTGGGTGGCTCAATCAGTTGAGCGTCCGACTCTTGGTTTCAGCTCAGGTCATGATCTCAGTTTCATGCCCTGCATCAGGCCTTGTGCTGGCAGCGTGGGGCCTGCTTGGGATTCTCTGTCTCCTTCTGTCTTCACCCCTCCCGCATTCGCATGCTCTGTCTCTCTCAAAAATAAATAAAAGCTTGAAAAAAAAGAAAGGCCCATTAATATCAGCATATATTTATTTTCCTATCCCTTTTTGTAGTTAATCAGCAGGGATTGCAAGGATATTTGAAACCTCACATACAGCCAAAGGATGTGACTGTCTGTATCTCACTCATGTGATCAACAGAAAGTTTTAGTAGGTTTGGCAGCTCACCCACAAATGATCACTTCAGTGTGGGGTGGGGGGAAGCCCTGAAAGCAAGGACCCGTCCACCATTGCAGAGTGGTTTCCATGGGCTTCAAATTTTTGTCTAAACACTAAGATGGAAATCTCCAAAGACCTAGTTTCCTTACCAGATTCTGATTCCTAAGATTCAGGTTGAGCTGGAAATGCCCTCAAAGTAATCTCATTTCTGAGAAACGGCCAATACTTCCTACCCATGACCACTACTGAGTAGCAGAGGAATGTAAATGAGGGAAAACTCTCCATACTGCTAAAATATTTAGAGAGGAATTCTGACTGAAGGTCACAATCAATTCAGCCTTCCCAGTTCCTCGGGGTGATTTCAAATTGGGTTTCAAAAAGAGGCCAAGAGCCAAATCCCACAGAAATTTCTGGAGCTGGCATTAAATGAATCTTGCACAGAACTCCTAGCAGCGGGTAGATATTAACAAGGAGAAAAGAACAATTATCGTTTGGGACTCCAAGTGCCACTTTATGTCACTTTAAAGAATGAATAGACTTCCAGCTCCACTCAGCTGTCTGCTCACAATTACAAAGCAATGGTAAATAATCATGGCAAATGGAAGGTTTGATTTAGGAGAGTGAGATTGTATAACGACTCAGTGCTTTCTCTTCCTTTTCTGTGGCAAGCGGGACAGCTCCTGCCACCGGTTTGGCATACATCCAGATCTGTGACTTACAAAAAAAAAAAAGACCGGGGGGGGGGGGGGGCGCCTGGAACTGTTTGTTAAAGCAGACACACAAACACACAGAACAAACCTACCAAAACATTTTTTATTATTTTTACAAGGGGAGAATAACCATATTATGAGACATGGTTTAACTTGCTCTCCAGTGGGTTTTCCTAGCCAAAGGATCATATTTGTCCAGGCCAATAAAATTTCTGACTGGTTTTAATAGAAAGTACGTCTTTCCATTTTCTCAGTACATTGGTTTCTGAGTACGCCATCTGAGCTCTGCTCCTGAGAAGATGTATTGATATGGCAGATATGGGCAGTACTTCTTTCCTTTTGCACCCATAATTCACTAGAAGGGGAAGGCAGGTTTTATACTTGCTCTGAAAGAGGTCTAGACCCTGAACAGTGAAGACTTTGATCTAGGGCCCAAAAGCATCTTATCCAAACATGCATTCATTTAATCTTGCAACTCAAGAGTGACGGACCCTTCCAAAGTGGTTCAGGAGGACCAAAGGGACAGGGTTGGGGCACACAGAAGGGACTTGCAAGTATGCCCAAGGAGCCAGTTATCTGTGATACCCAGTCTCAGGAGAGAAGCTTTGCCTTTCAGAGAGGCAGGAGGGGTAATGTAAAGCATTCCTAAGGCAGGCCGTCTCCTCTCAGGGCTTTCCAGGGGAGTGAGGTTTTGTACACTGGAAAACGTAACAGCAAAGGAGAGCCGCCTTGGGAGATCCAGGCAGACTGGAATCTCTGGCTGCAGTTTTTCCCACCTTTCCTTCCAGGGGCCAGTCCAACCCTACTCCTCTCTCTCACCCCATCCCTAGGACTCCCATCCAGTGTCATTTCCCATGACTTTATTTCTTGCCAACTAAATCCCAAATAAGGTTTAGGCTTTAGATAATACCTTTCCCAAAATAATTTACATGTTAACGGAAAACCTTAAAGGCTTTTCAAATCTCAGTAAAATTCAGTAAACATCGATTAGGAAGGCTCATTTCTGCTTATGGGGCATTAATCACTGCAGATACAAAAAGGAATGAGAAAATGTTCCTCCCTCAAGGAGCTCACAGTCTAACAGGAGAGGAGATGTATAGTCCAAAAATCCTGATATATTATCATCAAGGTAATCAGAGAGGTCTGAGTGAAAGCCTGTGGGAGCCCCAGTGAAAAAATCCTGTAGTTAGAATACAGGGATAGACACAAAGAGGAACTATTTGCATTGAGCTGTATGCCCATTAGGACTGTGTTTGGCTGCATATAACAGAAAAATCTAAATAACCATGGCTTAATCAAAATAGAAGTTTTCATCTCATGTAAAAGAAGCATTAGACAATATAAAGCTGGTAATAGATTTCCATGATGTCATCAGTATTTCTCTGATCCTTCTGTCTTTCTCCTTTATAGTCCTGAGTATACAGCTTCTGCCCTCAAGTGTACCTTATAGATTCTATATGGCTGCAGGAACTCCAGACAGCTCTTTTAAGTTCCAGGCAAGAATGGAGAAACATCAAATTTGATGCTGTCTTTAAGGAGCTTCTCTAGAAATTCTACCCAACAAACTTTTTCCATTTCACTTGCCATTCAATCTGCTGAGGAAATAGAACCTCCTTCTGTTGTAAGGAGGAAAGGGAGACTGGATATTGGCTAGGCAAATACTAGCAATCTATTCCACAGGATTTAAAGAATAAACAGGTATCCCTGAAAGACAAAGTAAGGAAGGACATCCTCAGTAGTGGAAGTAGAACATTCAAAGATAAAAATCTGTAAAGTATTTAGTGGATATGGGAACTGTGGCAGCCTAGAATGGCCTTCCATGTCAACCTTAGTAAATCAACCTTGTTTTGTTGTTGTTTTTTTAAGTCAATGGATTTTCTAATTTTGGGTATGTACTGTGGTTATTGTTCATAGGAAACCTTTTATCTGGATGGACTTTTGTGAAAAAACTAAAAGAGAAGCAGCTTAGCTCAAGATGAGATTGGAGGAGAACGATAATAACCATAGGGGAGGGAATGGTAAATGCTAGAAGAGACGTAAATAAAAGATAAATGGGATTTCAGAGGCAGTGACAGTTGAGCTGTGTCAGAACGGATTTAAGATTTCCAAGTGCCAGCTGAAAAGAAAAGTTGTTCAAATGGAGGGAATAGCATATGCAAAGGCCCAGAAACATAGTGATACATAAATGGGAATTGTTGCTTTATTTTATTTATCAGGAGCTAAGGTTTGTGAAAGAGTGTGGGGAATAAGGTTGGAAAAGTAAGTGGGATGAGATCAACAGAGGGCAATGAAGTTCAAGTGTCAAGAATATGAGACCTGAGTCTGGAGTCATGTACATCTCAAAGGCAAAATCACACAGAAAAGGTAAGTCCATTACTCAGTCACCTTTGGACCTAGTCTCTGGTGCGTCCCCCACTGAAGCAACTGTAACCTAACTCTCTAGGACCCTAGTCACACAACCACTTAGCCCTTATTCCTGAAGTCCACCAACTCCAGAAATTAGGACCCTGAGGACAGACAGTGGTCGTCTATGTTCTCCCTCCACTATGGAGAGTCCTCTCTCCGTCTCTATTTTGGGGTTATCGATGTGGCAGATGCTTTGGGAAAATGATTTGCAAACTGTATGAGGCTACCCATAACGGGTTGGAACCAGCATTTCTAAACAACAAATGAAATGGAAGAGAAGCAGTGTATTAGTCAGAACAGGATAGACTATACCATGGTAACAAACATTTCCCAAATCTCAGTGGCCCATCAAGCAGTTTATTTCTCTCTCACTTAAAGGCCACAAAGGATGTGGATGACTCTTTACAGCCACTATCCTCCACATGACAATTCAGTGATCCAAGCAGCTTTGATCTGTGGCTCCACTATCTCAGCCTGAGGCCTCCTTGGGTCATGGTAGCAGGGAAGAAGTCAACAAGGTTGCATGCAGGCCCTACAGAATTATGGCTTAATCAAAATAGAGGTCTTCAGTCTATGTTTCCATGTAAAAGTGACACTAGTCACTTAGAACCATACACATTGGCTAAAATTAGTCATATAGCTACCCCCACCCCTCCTTCAAGGAAGCTGATATACCTACTTCAGGTACCTGAAAAAGGAGGAGGATTGGATATTGGTGCACACTAGCTGTATCTAGTATAAGCATAACAGAAGACAGGTGGAATGGAATGGGGTAAGATAGAATAGGGTAGGGGATAGGATTGGATAGGGAATAGGAATAGATCCAAGTGCATCGTAGAAGTATTTTTAGTGTTATATATGTATGATTGAGCAGATGTTAGGGCATGTACTGAGTGGCAATTGTAAAATGTATTTCCAGGTAGGGGGTGGAGGTAAAGAAAAAAAAAATTGAAAGTGATTGCATCTGAGAGAAAAATGTGCCTGGAGAGGGGAATGAGATTATTTATGACACGTGACCCTGTAACAACAAAGAGCTCTCCTCTTGTATCTCCTCAGTCAAAGGAAATAAAGCTTCTAATGTCTCCTGAACGGGCTTCATTTTATAGCTCAAAAATAACCTAATGTCACATACCCTGATGCCCACACCTATAACAAACTCAGTGGGTTACAGCAGCCAGCATTTCTGGGGTAGGGATGGGAGAGGGAGGGAGAGAGAAAGAAAAGGTTTTGTCTTCCTCAAAGAGCCACAGGGCATGCATTCTACTGAGTTTGCTAAAAGGTCAGAGAAGGTGTCCTTAGAGTATTGGAAGGTTAGAATGGCCTCAAGGACAACCATGGCCCAGAGAAACAAATGTGATGATGAGAAAGAGGTGCTCTAAGGTGATCTTAAAGCAAACACATTCTGAGCAAGCGCCTCATTCTTACAGACAGGTCATTCCTGTCCTGTTAGGGTCCTATGAGGACCTTCACAATGTAAATGCTCCACAGAAATCCTGCTGTCAGGAAACAACGAGCAATGCCTCCCTGGGCACCCTGTGTGGGGGCACTGCTCCAAGAATAGAAGGGAATCTTCTGAGAGAAAGTTTGCAATATTTGTCTCAGGGCTCCAGCAACCAGCACAAGAAATATTATGAAATCTGTAGGATATGTGATGGGTGTTTCATGAGTAAATTGACTTGGGGATGTTTGAAATATATTTCTAATACTCACAAAACTCCTTAAGGGATACAGTAAAAGAATAATAATAATGTTAACTAATATTTATTGAGTGCTTATTATGTGCCCTAAACTGTGCTAAAAATTGTATCTATTTTCATCTCACTTAATCTTCTTCCCTGTGAGGTCACTATTGTAAGCTATTTTCATTTTAGGGATGACAAAAATGAGGCTCAAAGAGTTTAGGAAATTTTCCCACTCATAGATAATAAGTAGCAAAGCTATGATTCACACCCAGCCTGTCTTTTTAACTACTATGAAAAAAATTAAAAATGAACCGAAGACTTGGGATTTTTCAGAAGAAGCAGGATGTTATGGGCCAAATTACTCCTAAAAAAAAAAAAGATATATTGAAGTCCTAACCCCTAGTACCTTGAAATGTAACCTAATTTGGAAATAGGTTCATTGTAGATGTAATAATTAAGGTGAAGTCATACTGGAATGGGATGGGTCCAGTTTGCTTATAAGAAAACTTCAAGGGGCGCCTGGGTGGCGCAGTCGGTTAAGCGTCCGACTTCAGCCAGGTCACGATCTCGCGGTCCGTGAGTTCGAGCCCCGCGTCGGGCTCTGGGCTGATGGCTCGGAGCCTGGAGCCTGTTTCCGATTCTGTGTCTCCCTCTCTCTCTGCCCCTCGCCCGTTCATGCTCTGTCTCTCTGTCCCAAAAATAAATAAACGTTGAAAAAAAATGTTAAAAAAAAAGAAAACTTCAATCATGCGAAGTGACAGGGAAAACAACATGGGAAGATGAAGTTAGAGATGGGAGTAACACAGCTACAAGCCAACAAGCACCAAGAATTGCTGGCCCTAACCAGGGAGAAAGGCATGGGACAGAGCCCTCAGACAGCACCAAGCCTGCCAATACCTTGATCTCAGACTTCCAGCCTCCAGAACTGTGAAACAATACATTTCTGTTGTTTAAGCCATGTGGTTTGTGGTATTTTGCTATGGCAGTCCTGGGAAACAAATACACAAGGTAATTGCAATCGCTAAATAGTTACCCAACCAACACCTAACATAGCACCATGTGTCTTATTAGAAATGAGAAAATCAAGGCGTAAAGAGTTGGAGACTTTTGCTCGAATTGAGAAACAATCACAGCAGCCAGAACCTCAGCCATCTGTATTTGGTGTCTGCTATCTCCCTTTCCATGAAAGTATTGAAGGTAGTTTTTACTTTAACTTCATGCTCTGAGAGTCCTGACCCATAGGCTCCACTTGCCGATACAGAATGGACTGTTCCTATTTCCCCAGGGGTAGAAGATGAGAACAGTTATGCATTCCCAAGGAATCCCTGTCCATGCTTACATGGAGACCAGTCCCCCTCAGACACACACTCTTCTGGGACTTGAGAGAGGGCTAGGGCGGGGCTGGCCACCTATGTCTTAAATGTGAATACTGGGGTAGCCAGCTGAGACTCCAGCATTCATAAAACCATATGCAATCAATGCTGGAGGAAGAAATCAAGTAGAAATTTCCCTCCAAACCAGAGTGAAGACTTGGAATGCTGGAGTAGAAACTTCCCAAAGCCCAGTTCTCTGACACACCGCCAGGGAGGTGACCCATAAAGGTCTGTTGTCAAATCATTGTGAGCTGACAGAGGGGGTCTGGATCTGGGTGGCAGTTCCTTTAACCAGAGGCCACTAAAAGCCAAGACCTATTCCATGTGAATAGCAGCAACATTTTACTCCAGAACTCTTTTCTCTCAAAACAACTTGAGCCAAATGTAGCATTCCGTGTGGC
Source organism: Herpailurus yagouaroundi (assembly GCF_014898765.1). Lineage (NCBI taxonomy): Eukaryota > Metazoa > Chordata > Mammalia > Carnivora > Felidae > Herpailurus > Herpailurus yagouaroundi. The sequence goes on along the minus strand of NW_024412400.1, from coordinate 38,589,167 downwards.
ACAGTGAATTTCAAATGCATGTGATAGTCAGGAAAAATCACTGGAAATCTGTTGATCTCCTGTGTCCAAAGAGAAAGTTCTTGAGGACACAATAGTAGGAGAAAAAAACAATAATAAAGGTGATATAAATATTATTATTATTATTATTATTATTATTATTATTATTATACTATGCAGTTCATAAATGTGGCACCTCCACATCCAGAGTCCTTCATGAGACCAGATGCCATTCTTCTCTGCATCACTTAGACCGGTGGTTTTTAGGGGATTGGTAAAATGCAGATTAGTAGAACTCCCACCCAAGCAGGTCATAGTCAAGGACCTGGGAATCTGCATTTTAACAAGCAAAATAGGAAATTCCAGTGCAAATGGTCAAGTAACCACACTTGGAGAAAACCCCAGGTTTAGACTTTCTTTTCTATTAAGAACTAAGACTGTGGATCAAATGAGCTCTCAGGTTTATCTCCGGCCTCATGATTCCAACATTCCCCTTGTTTATTTGATGTCCACTTGCCCTACTTATGTTGGTTGCTTCGGCATCCTACCACTCTTGTATTTCCTTTAAACTTTCCACAAACTCCACTGCCCTTTTTCTGTCTCTGGATTGTCTGTCTGGAACCAAAGAACCAATAGAATTATCTTAACATTTGATAGGTAGATCTTAGAGATATCACTGAGAAAACCAACTTCCAATACAAATAGTGTAAAAAGTACCCCACTTTATCAGCCTTTAGTCTGTCCTCATTCTTAATACTTAATTGCTCCTGACCAGAGTTTCCTAGCTCAGGACCTCTAGAGGAGCATGGATGCATTTCAAGACCTCTGGGAACACTTTGAAATGTCATGTGAAATTGTATGCAAATGATGAGCATGTGGGCAAATTTTCAAAGCTCTCAGTCCAAGGCCAGGAAGGTGAAGAACCACTTCTCCATTCTGGGAAGCATCAACAGCAGTCTTTCAATCCCTCCAAATGCCTACGTAAAAATAGGCAGAATAATTAGATAATAAAACCAAAAATCCATGGACACATTCAAATCAAAACTAGTTTTGAGAAAACAAGTTTTCTCACAAAGCCCAAGTTACAAGTGAGTAGAGACAAACCACCATTAACACAAGTGTCTGTGAAGGGGGGAAAAGGAAGCAATTAGGGTAGTATGTGATGGACCTGAAAACAGAAGAACTCCTAAATAGTCAATAGTATTTCCTGAAGAGGGTAGTTGGGCTAATTTGATAAACATCTCTGAAACTAGAGTGGGAGTGGGGGTGGGGGTATTGCCCTCTCTACCAGGAGTAAATGAAAGGTCCCAGTAAGAAGGACTGAAGGGCTGGAGCAGTCAGGAGCTCTCAAAATGGATCCACCAGGGTACCCTTCAAGATCAGGGTCCTGCACTCAAGAGTAGCTACCCGGAGTAAAATCAAAATTGAGCTGGACAAAGACAATAGTGACGAAGGAAAGACAAGGTCCAGATCAGCTGAGGAGGAAAACAGATGAGAAAATCTCATGCTTACCACTATGTAAAAACAACAGAGGAGAGAGCCCTATGAAGTTGAAAAAGCTTTCCTGAATAGTGCCTCCTTCTATAAGTTAAGGAAAACTAATTTTAGATTAAAAAAAAACAACAACAGAAAAGTACAGAAGTCAAATCCCATAGAGAGTTATTGTAAGAAAAAAAGGAGATAACAGAATAATATCCCTATTGACAGTCAAAGCATGCCAGAGGGACATGCCACAACTAGGTCAACACTATAATATGCTATAATAAAACAAGTTAAAACAGTAAGAAAATGATGACATAAAGGAACAACATGAATCAGAATTAGAAAAAAACCCTGAAAGTAATTTAAAATGAAGAAAAAGCTCATATCAGAAATGAATAGTAAATTAGAAGAAATAAAAAAGTAAATAAACACAACAGATAATACCTTATAGTAGGTTAAAGGAAAGAAAAAAATTTTACATCAAACAGAAATGAAGAAAAAGATAAAAAGGATTCAAGGGAAAGTGACAAATATTGAAGATAGCCAAAGATTAAACATCCAGAAAATAGGAGTCTCTGAGGAAAAAAAAGCAAAGCAAAGAAACAGAACAAGTATTAATGCAGGAGAACTTTGCTGAAATACAACACATTTAAAACATTTGGAACTACCCATTTTAAAGATCACACCATGTACCTGAGACTATCAACCTAGAACAACCAACATCAGAAAAAATTTACTAAAATTAATGAACTTTAAATAAAATGTCTTTTTGGCATCTAGAAAAAAAGCCCATGTGGTTTATAAAGAAAAGAAAATTGTATTTGCGTTATGTTTTTCAGTAGCAACTACTTATGTCAAAAAAAAAAAAACAACTAGAAACATATGTAAGATAATCAAATAAGGAAAGTGATAAGCCAATCATTTTGTTTCCAGAAAAACAGAGTTTCAAAATATAAAAGGCACAATTTGGTATCAGTATTCAAGAACTCAAGAATTTTTCCATGAGTTCTTCCTGAGGAATCTAATAAAAAACAAGCTTCAAACAATCAAAATGACTAGAAAAACATTGACATAAGGCAGGAAGGTGAGCATTAAGTATATAGTTACCCAGGGAGCTAGGACTAAACAAGAGCTAAGAGAGAGGGTGTAGGATGTAATGGCTATATGATCTAACAATGTGGATATAGTATAACTACATATAGTTGCACAATAGGGTTTTTTTTTTTTAATGAGAGGTTAGAATATAGGGAGGATATGCAGAAGTTTTTTAAAGTATCATGTAATTTTTATGGTGGTTCTATCAGTATTATTATTCTGAGACTACTATATATTTAATAAAGGATAAAACAAATGAGTAATTATGGACTATTCTAATTCTACCATTCCTTATGTCCTTGAGAATCAGAACATGAATCTTGAACTTGAATTGGACGTATCCATAGTAACTCATGAGATATATAACCAGTGGCATGTTGAAGCTGGTCTGCACTAACTGGTGAGAACAGATTGTACACATCTTGTCCCAACTCCACATTCAGGGACTTCATGTTGACATATTGAAATCAGCCATAATGGGAGTGTTTATACCATGGAAACTGGGAAATGCTACAAATCTAGCTTTAAAAAAAAAAAAAAAAAAAAGAGTTGTTGAACACTTAACAGTACCTTACTATAAACTGTAACCCTTGGCACCCAGATTTTGCTGTTAAAATACCATTTCTCACTAAAAGAAATCAGAGAATTTCAGAGAAATGGTTGGTTTGAGGTCAGAAACAAGCAATGTTCAAGATGAGCCTAGAACAAGTTGTCATACAGATGAGAAAGAAGCTATCAAAGATACTGGCATCATGTCAATAGGACTCAGGAGTCAGTTTGAAAAGACTCCCATTGACCAACTATGGGTCAGTTTGCATTTCAACAATGATAATAATTGCAATCAAATTCATTTAAATTCATTACTTTATAATGATATTTAAACAAAGAATCAGTCCTTTTCAGAGGATGATAACCAAACATCTGGAAAACTGATAAATAGATGGAATAAATCAGGCATTTATCTTGTCTTTCCTATTTTGACTATTCACTGAATATCTCAATAGAATAAATGAAAAATGTCTCTTTATAAAAGGATTCTACTAATAAAATAATAAAAAATATATAATTAGAATTTCACTATTCTCAATCCCCAGTGAGCAAATAGATATAGGCATTACACATTAGAGGCTGCTCAAATCACACCAAGAGGCACAACCAGATATGAGGTGCCTTTCTCAGTCTTGCCAACGGGATGGAAGAGAATCTGAATCCAATCTCTGGATCCAGCTAGGAACTTACAGGAAGTACCAATGGCAGAGGAACATGCTGGGCAGCACCTGAGTTTGCAATCAGCAAAATTCAGACTATGGGAAGTCCACAGGTCAAATTGCTTAGGTTCTTCAGCAGATAAATTTTAAAGAAGTTAAAAGGGTGGAGGAGGAATCTACAGATTAAAAGAAATAACACATTTAATGGGGCACCTGGGTGGCTCAGTCGGCTGAGTGTCTGACTTCAGCTCAGGTCATGATCTCGCGGTTCGTGAGTTCGAGTCCCGCATCGGGCTCTGTGCTGACAGCTCAGAGCCTGGAGCCTACTTTGGATTCTGTGTCTCCCTCTCTCTCTGCCCCTCCCCTGCTCATGCTCTGTCTCTCCCTCTCTCTCAAAAATAAACAAACATTAAAGGGGAAAAAAAGCTCAAGGAAGTGATTAGTGTACAAATCAGGATTGTAGTTCTTTGTGGGGAGAGAATGGAGTTTGCATTAGGATGAGATACCTGGAAGGGGCCTCAGGTCTGGGTAACAAAATTCTGTTTCCTGGTCTGGGTGATTTCCTTGCTTTATAACGATCCATTAGGCTATATATTGGATTGGTGAGGTTTGATGTATCCCTTTTCCATTCTACAATATAAATATTTTGTTAAATAATAATAAAGTTCCTGCCCTCAAGGAGCTTAGAGGAAGATGGAGATGTAAACAATTAGCTTCCAGACAATGTGATAAATGCTACCAGAGAGATAGATACACATTGCTACAGAACAGCCATGGAACTGAAGCAGCTCAGCATGGCATGTCTGAGAAAGTTGCTGGGAGAAAGGGACATACCAGCTTGGCCTTGAAAGGAGAGCCATTCACCGATTAGACATATGAGTAGCAGAGCTCAGAGACCAGGCCGAAGGGGGATACGGTCACTCCTTGCTGGCTTACTGCAGGCAATTCTGCTTATGCATCAGGTGTTTATCCTAGCATTTGCTGCTTTCTTTCTGCCCCAGCAGTTGTCTAGAGCAATTTCCTTTAAGATGGTAAAGGTTAGAATTGTCAACCAAAGAAGTATATGTTCATCTGTGTAGAGAAAGAGGGTTTCTGCCTTTTCCTTATTTTAAAACCGTAACTTCATGAATAGCCTAGTAGAAGGTGCCATCTTGATAGCTTGTTCTTGAAATAGAGTGACTGCTGCAAAGACAGGATCTTACTCCTATGTTCTCTGAAAGTGCCTGGTACAAAATTGGAAGTCCTCCCTCGAGGTAGAGAGAACAGAGAGAGATGAAATAGCTCAAAGAAGAAGGCTTCTTTTTTGGGCTCTTAGAGCCTTCCTCCAACCTGAACCTCCAGCCAGCTCTCTGCAGAATGGCTCATCGCAGACTCACCCAAAATGGCAAGACAGTGAGTGTTCAATTGTGAAATGTGATATATGCAAAGGAAAGAAGGAAAACACAGTCAATTTGTTAGGCCATATTTCCTGAGAAACAAAGCAGAAGGGGTGTAATTTGTATATTAGAAGCAAAGAGTGATAGGATATGTAAAATTTTGTGTATCCTCTACTGGCTTTGTTCATGGATGCTGTGTGGGACTCAAATAACAGTGTGGGACTCAGAAAGTCAATAGTAAGTGGGACCTGGTTTTCTGCCGGCATGTATGGGCTTAGAGGGCAAGGTTGGCTTCCACTACAGGATGTACTTATCTTTCCCCACCCACCTGTCATTGATCCCTGACTATCTGATGGCAAGCCAGAACTGGAAGCTAAATGCACCCTGGAAAAGGAGGTAAGAATAGATTAGAAGAGAATTGAAAAACCATCTGTTTATACATTTCTTGATCTGTAAAATGGGACTATAGCTCCTACCTACAGTTGTAAGGAGAAAATAAGACATATGAAAATGTTTTATAAATGAAAGAGCACAGAGTATATTCTTGAAAAGCCTATAGAGAGCTAAATGCGCTTTTGTTCTTGACACAGCTGTGCAGTGATGAGTATTTTATTCAGATAGCAAGACCATTTGTCAAACTTATACATACAAGCACATGCAAATGCTCCCAATATACACAAAGTCTTCCTACACAAGCTCAGACATGACACTTCATTAATTCAATCTCAGGTGTAACATCATCAAGGCTTCATCTTTTTGAGCCAACTATCCGACCCATCCCCCAGACAAGATGGAACAAATGGCAAAGGTCATTACATTAGATAGGCCTGGGTTCTGGGCCAAATGGGCTTACCTCATAACTATCTTCACCCTAAAAATGATGGCTTTGTAGATGTAAGACACTATGTTCTTTTTCTTCCTATTTAAAATTTGAATCTCCTATGGAGGGTAATACTCCAAAGAGAATCGTGTTCCAACCTTGCCTAATCACCAGTCATCTGGGGCGCTTAAAATATAGACTATCTGTAAAATACAGAGTCCCAGGCCACTTCCTAGACCTGCCAAATCAGAATCTCCAGGGCAGGACTTGGAAACCTGAACTCTTAAATTTTTTTTAATGTTTATTTATTTTTGAGAGAGAGAGAGAGAGAGAGAATGAGTGGGGGAGGAGCAGAAAGAGAGGGAGACACAGAATCCAAAGCAGACTCTAGGCTCTGAGCTGTCAGCACAAAGCCTGATGCAGGGGTCGAAGTCACAAACTGTGGGATCATGACCTGAACCAAAGTCGGACGCTTAACCGAATGAGCCATCCAGGTGCCCCTGGGATATCTGAATTCTTAACAAATGTCCAAGATGATCTTCAGAATGAGGCAAGTTTAGAGAAAGCCAGGATAGAACATAGGTCTTCAGGACTCTAAGAGATTTTTAAAGAGGTCCAGAGAGAGGGAGTGTGTTAGTCTGCCCAGGCTGTCATAACAACATACCATAGACTGGGTGGCTTACACAACAGACATTTATTTTCTCACAGTTCTAGAGGCTAGAAGTCTGACATCATGGTGCCAGCATGATTAGGTTCTGGTAAGAACTCTCTTCTGGGCTTGCAGATGGTCACCATCTCACTTATGCTCACATGACCTCTTCTTTGTGGACATTTAGAGTGAGAGCAAATAAACGCTGGTATTTCTTCTTATAAGGGCAGTAATCCCATCATGGAGGCCACCCTCATGACCTCATCTAACCCTAATTACTTCCCAAAGAACATCTCCAAAAACAATCACATTGAAGGTTAGGACTTCAACATATGGATTTGGGAAGAATGCAGACATTCAGTCCATGGTAGGGGGCAACGGGGCTTAGTCTCCTCAAAGGGGCGGATACTAATTTGTAGAGCTGCATCTTTGCTTGGGGTTTTGCATCTCACTAGTCTAGGTAAGACCATGTCATATGAAGCATATGAGCAGGCTGTACACTCATTAGTTTTGGCAACTAATGGGTAAAACATGGGGATTTAAAATAATTAAAAACAAACAAACAAAAAAGAGAAAGAAATCAGTGTTGCCGGGTATTTTAGATGTTAGTTCAGTTAAGCATTAAATTTAGCTCTGGACCTTCTGATAGCTCAGGTCAAAAAAGAAAAGGGCATCTGTTAATTGTCTTCCTTATTACACGTGTGTTAACTCTGGATGGAATTCCAGCTTTTACTTACATCTCCTGAACCAAACTGCTATTCCCAAACCTAGGCCCTTTAGATGTGAAAAGTCATTGTTTTCTTCCCCCCAGAGCTTCACATTTCATCTCGATACATTTCTAGCTTATTAGAGAAGGAAAACTAGCTGTACCAAAAATACCCAACAGGGAATCTCCCTCCCCAAACATATACTAGAACTTGATGAAAAAAAATAACACATTTTGCGAAATCAGCAGCATGGGTTTTTTTTGTAGATCAGAAGAGTTTTCTTACTCTTTAATAATTAAGGTAACCCTGGAGATCCAGCCACTTTCCAGACAGTGCTCAGCAATAAAGAACTCGGAAAATCATGGATTCCTCAATTCCAAATCAGCTGTCCAATCAGATGAGACCTGTCATTCAGTGTCTCTGTAGCAGAAGAAAGATGCCCCGTGTGATGGAAATGTCCTTGATCACAGGCCCAGCGCCACCATTAACTATCTGGCCGGGTTCCACTGAGCAATTCTTTTCCTCTCTCTGAGCCTGTTGTCTTCATTAATTCAACAGCTATTTCTTGAACATCTAAAATGTGCGAAGCACTGTATCCAGGTGAACAGAACAGGCCTGCCCTCAAGGAAACCACAGTGTGGACACCAGGAAGCTTTCCATTTTATAATGCAATTAATTGTCCATGTCCTTGTGTGGATGCCTCACCAGTTTGGCACATAAAACAAAAACATGTGAGCGTATGAAGGAGCAAATGAATAAGAAAGCAGATTATTTTTTAACCACTTCAGTTCATGCCATTACCAGTCTTTTTTCATGGTCCCCTCAGTCTAATAACTCAGGCCCAAGAGGTCCATCTTCAACGTAACCTTTCTTAGCCTCTTATCCTCAGAAAAACCTCGTTCGTTGGCTATTATCTGCCCCCTTCATCTTCTCTTGTCACAGTTACCCAGGATCTACTTCCATCACTCATACCACCCCAGAATAGTTTCCTATATCAGAAATTCAACAAACATCCACTGAGCACAGGATATATGATAAGCACTGGGCAAACCGAGATGTTTGACATAGATTCTGCTGCACGTGCACCATGGCTAGGGGTGGTGCTTTGCACATTCCGCTCACTGCCACACAGGGTATGCCTCATTCCTTTGAACTCACAGCTACTGAGACATCAGAGCAGCAAAAACAACATCATCAGTTTCCTAGAAGAGTCATACATCAATAAATTCTGCCCACCTGTCACCTACCACCTCACACTAGCTGCCTATACAACAAAATTTGACCCAAATAGCCATTTTTGATGTCGGGGTACCTTAAATGTCCCACCTGCTAACTAGCCTGTGACCCCCAAGGCCACACCAAATGCCTGGAGTGCCATTTTCTCCTCTCTACCCTCAGTTCCATCTCCCCACTATTATCTGAACAATGATCAAGACAAAAGTTTCTCAGAAGCATTGCTTAGAAAATAATTATTTAAAACAAAATAAATAGCATGTGAATAGCACATAGAGTTTAAAAACATTTTTGCATAATGTTGTTTCCCATTAATATTCACAACAATACTTGAGGCTCACAGAGGTAAATAACTAGACCACAGTTCACACAGAAAGTGGCAGAGACAACAGTTATGCCAAGGCATTGAGAGTCAAAAATCCCAGAACCTATCCAAAAGAGGCCAAATGGTACCCCCTGGGGTCCAGGCCTCACATTCAAAAAAGCTAAAATTTCGCCTCTAAGTGTTAGCTCCAGTAACATTACACATAGACTTAAAGAGATACCTCATCAGGATTAAAACAAGAAAATGTCCATTACACAATTCTAAATTTGTGCCTTACTTTTGTAACATTATTTTGGTGTTATATAATTTAATTTTTCAATATTCTGAGAACCTCAAATAGAGAAAGTTGCCCAGGCCTCTCTGAAACAATTAAAGCCTTGACAAATCTCTTCAGGTTTGTTTTTGTTTTTAAATTTGTTTTTAAATTTTTTTTTCTTTTTTTTTTCAACGTTTTTATTTATTTTTGGGACAGAGAGAGACAGAGCATGAACGGGGGAGGGGCAGAGAGAGAGGGAGACACAGAATCTGAAACAGGCTCCAGGCTCCGAGCCATCAGCCCAGAGCCTGACGCGGGGCTCAAACTCACAGACTGAGAGATCGTGACCTGGCTGAAGTCGGACGCTTAACCGACTACGCCACCCAGGCGCCCCTTAAATTTTTTTTTTAATGTTTATTTATTTTTGAGACAGAAAGAGACAGAGCATGAACGGGGGAGGGTCAAGAGAGGGAGACACAGAATCCAAAACAGGCTCCAGGCTCCAAGCTGTCAGCACAGAGCCCGACGCAGGGCTCAAACTCACGGACCATGAGATCATGACCTGAGCCGAAGTCAGCCGCTCAACCGACTGAGCCACCCAGGTGCCCCTTTGTTTTTGTTTTTAATATGACATCTCTAAAAATGTTGCATACTTACTGTCACTTTTCCATCTTGAAATAAAATTGGCTGGATTTTCCCTGATTCACATTACAGTTATACATCTATCTTACCCATCTCACCTCCCTACAAAAGTATTTTTTGCTCACCTGTTCACACCATAAACCCTAATAAGACCATGTATCCTCACATGCCCCTATGTGAGAAGGTCTACAGCTCGTCAGCAGGGATAAGGTCTGCAAGCGTTTCTCTCTAGAGAACCAGCTGGTCACATGCATGATTCTGCCCTGCTCATTTATCTTTTGCTAGTGATGATGGTGGCAGATTCAAATAGCAATGGGAGCTTTTGGATTACTTAATATCATTATATCTCTAGGCTTCCATTCATTCATCCATACAATGAAGGAAATAACAATTTTAATGAAAATTAATGGAAGACCATCACAGGCTTTCCAGAGTCACAGACATACTCAAAAAATGTTACAGGGAATGCCAGGCTCTGAACTTTGACATCTTCTCTGGTCCTTCACTGAGCACAACAGCTGCCCGTGTGAAAGGAATTGCCAAGTTTTCCGTTTTCAGTTGGAATTATAGATGCTCTTAAGCAGCTCTCCTTGCATCATAACTAGACTGTGTTCATGAGTATCTCCTGTTTCATCACCACTTTGATGGGGAAGGATTTGAAGCCAGAGGCAACAAGATTCCTGGCCCCTGTAGGCTGCATCTCCCTCTGCTGTCACATGCTCGGGCATCACAGGAAGGACAGAGTGGTGTCCAGATATAGATGGGTTCCAGGAGAGCCATCTCCAAGGTCCTCTCACATCCTTAGTGCCTGGGGATGACTTCAGATTTTCATAAGCCAAACGAAGTTAACCGCTTTCCATTTTTCCTTTTCTCTATTTATTATAGCTTTTCAGAAAGTTGATGAGGTGAAATATTCTCCAGCAGAGGAAATAATATAAAGCTTAAAAGTTGTGTCTGATGGAATGGGGAAATAATTCCACTACTTTCCTTTGAGCAAAAAAAAAAGAAATAATAAGGCAACCTGAGGCAGACTCTAGGGGTTTCACTATTGCTAGATTGGAGGGAAATATAACAGCTTTAGATGAACAGGGTTTTCTTTTAACTTGTTAGAGCACTTTGGGATGAAGAGATAAGAAAGACAGGTGCTAGACAATAGAATGAACTTGGCACCAGCTTATTTACATAATTTTGTATAGAAGCGCATTGATGTATGAAGTATAAAGTGCCTGTGTTGAATAGTGAAAATAAAGTATTTTGGAAAACAATCAATGTTCACTACCCAGTCCTAAAGTGACTGAACATTTTATGAAATACCTCTTGCTTCTTTGTGAAAATTACTGGAGGTTTAAGCTATGTGTGCAGTTTTAAGAAAACACAATCTTTTATGCTATTGTTTTAAGATAATTCTTAAGAATGCATTCTCTAAGCAGATGAGACATTGGTGGGGGGAGGGGAGGAGAAGAGGAACATTCACCCCTCTCTCTGATGTTGGCTGGCCCAGTCCCCATTTCTTCATGATTAAAGACCTCCAGGAGGGCTGGAAAAGTGTGTGGAGCAAAGATTATAAACAGCAATTTTTGCAGGCCAAATTGCCTCCTAAATGAGGGAGTAGGGGATTTAAAGGTGAACATAACTGTCTCTTTCACTGCATGCAAAGGTTTGTGCTGTGTGTGAAACTAAATTCTAACTTCCTTTTGGCAAGTATTCCTTAACAGGCCTTACAGATATCTGAAACCAATTTTAACCCACTCTGGTCCTCCGTTGACCACCACGTTACCTGAATGGTGCGGGCCAATTTCCCGGCTGCTCACCAGTCCGCAGGCCTATGGGGTGAGTAACTGCCCGGAGTGGGCCGGGCTTGGTGAATACCGATGAGCCCAGGAACCTCAGGGCTATTACTTCCCAGCTTGAGGAGGAAGCGTTTTAAAATTCACTGCACCAAGAAGCATTTCTCTTTTCCTTTCAGATGTTGCTTATGTGGGCTCATTCTTCTTTTAAGAATACAGTTTTTTTTAATCAATATTTTTAACCATAAAATGAATTTAGAAAACATAAAAGAAGTAACATGTCCTCACAAACTGCTGTGTTTTGAGGTTTTGAATATTAGGCCTGTGCTTTATAGCTCAAGGGAGTGGAATAAAAAATGCTGAAAAGCAATTAGAATCATTACAAACAAACCAGCATCAGGGATTGGAGAGGAGCAAAGCCTTGGAGTGTGTGGCGCCCCTGGAGGTTGTCCCGCTGGAGGTTTATGCACTCCCTTGCATAAACAGAGAAAAATGTCTCAGATGTGCTCAGGACACAATGGCCTAAGGCAGTGGTTCTCAAAGTGTGTCCCCAGACCAGCAGCCTCAGTATCACTTGGGAACTTGCTAGAAATACAAATTATCAGCACCCCCCCACACCTCAGAACTCTGAGCTTGGGGCCCAGTATCTGTGCTTCCATGAGCCTTCCAAGGGATTCAACGGCCTAACGTTGGAAACCACTGACCTCAGTCACCTAGCCAGGGCTCATTCTATGAGTGATTTTGTATGGTCTTCCCAAAGCCAATGAAGGAAGAGTTGAAATCTTAATTCTTTCCTTCAAGGAAAGCTCTGTCTGAGGAAAACTACGTTGGTCAGATCTAGTTAGTTTCTGCCATTATCTACTATGGTGACTTCCAACCATTTTTAGCTTTGTGATACCCATCCCAAGAAGCATGCTGTGAGGACACACTTTTCAAATAAAATGTAACAGAAACTGCCTTTTGAGAATTTCGTGATAGGCAGGAGTGTTCCAAAACCAACACTGAGAATCATTCCGTACTCTGAGGTGCCAAGATTCTCCTAACTCCTGACTCCTCTCAACCTAGTTATGTACCAGTTCAAGAAATCCACTGAATTTTATTTTAACTCCCTTAACCCAAGGAGGCACTCGGTTAGCACGCGCTCTCTACCAATTCTCACCTTAGGCCTGGAGGCCCCATATGGCTGTGTTATGCCTCCAGGTCTTCCAGGGGAAATGCTCCACCATGCCCACGGACATGGAAACGTGACACCTGCCTGCAGCAGGTACCTCAGCCAAGGCAAGACAGGGCCATTAAGAAAGGAAAACAAACACCCTACTTTCTAACACTGTCAGACTGCTCTTGCTTTCTTCATCATGAAGTGACTTCTCTCTCTTCCCAAAATCCAGGAGCAGCTAAAAGAGGAAGATGTAGAATGCATTGTGAATCAGGACGAACTGGCCATGAGTTACCAGGAGCAAGCCACCTCGCCCTGCAGTCCTCCTGCAGGGCTGGGTCTGGACCAGAAAGCTTCACCGCAGACTCCAAGCAAAGACAACATTTACGAGGGGGATCTCGGCCTAGGAGGCTACGAACTCAAGCTTGAGCAGACTCCGGGTCAGTCCCAGCTGAATTAGTGGTGAACAGTGCAGACGTAATCACAAGTAATGCCAGGCTCACTGAGAGATACAAGCCAAGCTGGGGAGGCAGCATGGGGAATAGAAGCTGGAAAATGCAGTAAGAGCACAAATTGAAGAGAATCAAAACCTTGTCACAAGTATCCTCTGGTGCCTAAAGAAATGAGAATTTATTATCACCCCTCTCTATTTTGCAACTGAATTTAAGTTTTAGACAGCAGCCATTTTTATTAGCGACTTGGGTGGGGTGGGAAGGGCAGAGAAGCGAGGGAGTCAGGAGTCTCGCTGCTGTTAAGGGAGGAACAGATACCCTTGTGTCTGAGGGGTTTCCGTTCAGTAGGCAGCTCTCCAGGCCTTCGCTTCAATTTTGGATTTCATTCCCTTCATTAGGGAGAGTTTAAAAATAAGGAAAAAAGTTTCTGAGCATAAACATCTGGCTTCTAAGCTGGAGGCTATGCCAAGTTATTTAGTACCTGATTATTTGTATATTAATAAAGACCTAGACTCCCACGTGCCCTTAATGACCTCAGGGCTATTTGCAAAGCCCAGACAAGGGATCGATACCACTGCTGATGGCCTCACAGAAGCCGTGCCGTGTGGCGACCCACTGTTCTCATGGGCATTCTTGTCAAGCTGCTTCTCCCATGGAATGAATCAAAGGGTTAGTTCCAGCTGGGTGTACCCTGCGCTAAATGCAGCTCCGTTTTCCAACTTGGTAGGACCCTTCCAGGAAGAGCAGTTTTCTTTTCTCCATACTATATTTTACCTGAAGAACAAGGCTCCCCGTCCTTGCTTGCATTTGAGTCACTCCTTAGCCCTGTGGCAGGTCCCCTCTGTACGCTGAGTAATGAGATTCCACAGCACAGGTTGTTCTCCACGTGGCAGGAGACAGTGCAGGAGTCCCAACCCGTCTTCCAGACCCAACACCCACAGCTGATTAGCAAGAGCAGAAGCTAGAGGAGCAGAGCCGATGATGCATAGACCATACTGAAGACTCAAGGATGCAGCCTGGGGACTCCTCTTACAAGATATGGCTCATAGCCCATGACAGACAGACCGACACAATAGCTTTTAATTCAGCTGCATGATCTGTGCCTTTTAAGCCATAAAGATACCTCAAGCCTAGCTTCTCTTGAAATACAGATGTTAATATTAGACTCCGAAAAAGCAGGCTCTAGTCTTAGGTGCCCAGGCTATGATGGGTCTGTTTCTGAAGGAGGTAGGGGATGTCTTCCTCAGGCCCAAAGCTTGAAAATAACATATGCTTTGCTAACCAGTTGTTAGGCTATTAACCATGGTGGTGTCAGACACACTGCTACATATATTGATTTTCTTCCAAACAGTAGGATCCAGGGGCACAAACTGTTTTATACTCAGCTAAGTATAATCTGGTCATTCCGGGTAAATATGCAAATGGCAAAGCATGAAGTTTTCTATTTGACCTAATCCTAATAAACTTTTGTCATAAAGTATGATTGTGTTGGCCAATGCTTTTTTTTTTTTAATTTTTTTTTCAACATTTATTTATTTTTGGGACAGAGAGAGACAGAGCATGAACGGGGGAGGGGCAGAGAGAGAGGGAGACACAGAATCTGAAACAGGCTCCAGGCTCTGAGCCATCAGCCCAGAGCCTGACGCGGGGCTCGAACTCACAGACCGCGAGATTGTGACCTGGCTGAAGTCGGACGCTTAACCGACTGCGCCACCCAGGCGCCCCAACCAATGCTTTATTTAAAGACATTTTCGGGCACCTGGTGGCTCAGTCAGCTTAGCTTCTGACTCTTGATTTTGGCTCAGGTCATGATCCCAGGGTCATGGGATTGAGCCCTCTAACAGGCTGTGCACTGAATGTGGAACCGGCTTGAGATTCTGTCTCTCTTCCTCTGCCCCTCTCCCACTCACATGCTCACTTTTTAGTGTTCTTTCTCTTTCTCTCTCTCTCTCTCTCTCTCCCCCTAAAATAGATAGATTATAGATGGTAGATAGATGATAGATAGATAGATAGATAGATAGATACATGATAGATAAAGACATTTTCTCTGCTCATGCTAATTGGCAGTTCTCTAAGCCTTTATACTTGAAATGCCAGGTGAAGTAGGCACTGAAAGGTAATGTAAGAGAGATACAAGGGTCCTGTGGCCCAGGAAAAGCCATAGAGACTGGCACACAAGCCACTGAAAGAAAGAAGAGAACACTGGTGGGCTGGGAGGGTGTGCCAGCCAGAGAAGGGAGAGCTAAGGCAGGCAGAGTGGAACAGCCTCCTCCTTTCACACTTTCATACACACACAATCGTGAAAAGCCTCAAAAATGGGGGGAGGAATAAAAAGGCAAGTCAGAAGATAAGGATTCATCTTCTTTCTGTCCTCATCCTACGAAAAGAAGAGATAAGAACCTGGTGTTTTGCTGCTTCGTGTGGAGAAAGACACACCAGGGAAAGAGAAGATCCTCTCAAAACAGACTTACATTAGTGGAGGCAGGAGTAGAGAGAAAAATGACATATGAGATGGAAATGAGAAGGAGTGGGGAGAGGAAGGCACGCAATCTAAACCCAGCACCAACTCCCTAAGAGGGCACAGCAAAAACAGCCTCCTGCCCACAGGAAAGCCTTCTTCCTGCTTAGAAAAATACCCTTTCCAGCTGACCATCATGAACCACGGCCAACAAGGAGAATAAGGGGCTGTTTAATCTGGGTCAGACCACTCGTCCCCCTGACTCCAGGTAAGTAAAATATCATGAGTTTGAGGAAATTGTGCCCCACCTGATCTATAAGACAGTGTTCCAGTTTCAAGATGTGATTACCAGCCTCCTTCCCTCTGAATCAGCCCAAGACCCAGAGAGAGGCTAGCCAGTGTCCCAGTTAGCAATTCATAAAACCAAATTTCCTTTATTGTCCTGTTGTGAGGGATAATAATTTATGATCTTAAGATCTATGTGCTTTGATTAGCAGCATGAGGACTGTGAAATTCAAACCTATTACTTACTGCCAGTTTCTAATGAATAATAAAGGCAAAGGAGCTTTATTCAAACCACTAATGCTTGCACTCATTATTAGAGCTTTAAACAGGACTCTAATTAATTAATTAATTGATTTATGGTTTTTCCTTGAGCTTCTTACCAAGTATACATCACACACACACACACACACACACACACACACACAGAGTTCCACTCACTGTCAGTCTCCCTGCTAGACCCTCTGTAGTGTCCCTGTGGTACTCAGTACATGCCTGAGCAAGTCAGAAGCCTGATGGGAAGTGCCATTAAGGTCTTCATTCATGAAGTTTCTAGAAACTGTTTGGAGAGCAATTTAATGGTATAAATCAAAGCTGAAAATTCAAATACCATTCGACCCACTGATTTCATGTGCAGAACTTCTATTCTAGATATTTGAGAATATTATACATACAAAGGATATTTATTGGAACAACTGAATTGCTGGTTAAATAAAACACAGCACAGCCATCTCATGAGACAGTATCACATGTACTGGTATGGAATGATCTCTAGGATGTATTGTTAAATGAAAATAGCAAAGTGCAGAACAGAGTAGATGGTATGCTGCCATTTTGGAAGGTTAAAGAAGAAATTGGTAGTATAATTTCCTCTTAAGAACTGAGGGGAGACTTAATTTATCACTTTTGTGCCTTTGGGGTTTTGTACACTATGGACGAATTATTTATTCAAAAACAAATTAAATAATAATAAGAGTCCTATGAATAACTCATCGAAGTACTGAACTATAATAGGAAGTGGAAGAAAAACTAAAAAATTTGTTATTTTTCACGATGATCTTTGAGACCTTGAGAATATAAAGTGTAGCATCAATAGTACCAATAGCTTCTGGGTTTATTCATTTGCACCATCCAACAAACATGGATGAAAACTACATAAAAGGCCCTTAAAATTCAAAGACAAATATGACTCCGTCCCAGCCATCAAACATCTGGTAGGAGAAGACACACTGCTAAAAAATGATAGGTTCCTTATAAGATACCAAAACATACAATAAAGCTACGGTAGCCAAAACTGTGTGGTAATGACCTAGAAATAAGGAAAGAGGTCAAGAAAATCTACTACAAAGTACAGAAGCAGCTTCATGAATATAGTTAGAAATTTAGTTACTAAAAAATGGCATTTAAATTTGGGCTGAGAATAAATGGGCTATTACACAGTAAGTAATGCAGACAAATTGACTTTCAATTTGGAAAAAGAAAAATATCAGGTAATACCCTACAACATAAAAAACTAAATTGCAAGTAATTTAAACAGCTAACTGTTAAAAAAAAAACCTATAGGATAACAAAATTAAAAAAGAATATGTAAACAACCTTGGCATATGAACAGTTTTCATGAGAAAGACACAAACCCAAAACAAAAAGTGATAAATTTGCATAAAAACACAAAATTTCTGGGGCGCCTGGCTGGCGCAGTCGGTTAAGCGCCCGACTTCAGCCAGGTCACGATCTCACGGTCCGTGAGTTCGAGCCCCGCGTCAGGCTCTGGGCTGATGGCTCGGAGCCTGGAGCCTGTTTCCGATTCTGTGTCTCCCTCTCTCTCTGCCCCTCCCCCGTTCATGCTCTGTCTCTGTCTGTCCCATAAATAAATAAAAACGTTGAAAAAAAAATTAAAAAAAAAAAACACAAAATTTCTTATGACAAAGACAAGCAAAATTTGAAACAAACTTGGAGAAATACACACACACACATGCGCACATACTTCCATTTGTGTGTGCGTCTATGTGTATATCAGACTAAGGATTATTGTTCAAAATACACAAATAACTCTTACCAATGCATGAAAAATTAAAACATTCAACCAGACATAAAAATATGGAAAGAATATGCAGAATCAAATATGTATACCTTCTATCCAGACTTCTACTTTTAGGCATCTGTGTAGAAAACAAATACTTAGCATTTATGCATAAAGAAGCAGACAAAATGATATTCATTGTGGCACTGTTATTGCAAAATATTGGGGAGGAGAATATCCATCAATAGCATAAGGGAACCACAATATTCTCATACTAGGGAATTCTCTGCAGCAATTACACTCTGTGTAGAATGGGTCCATATGCATGCACTCACATGGAAATATTTCCAAGATAAATTGTTAGTGAAAAACAGTCTGGAAAGATCCATGAAAGACTGATAACCAAGAGGGGAGTGCAACTACAAGGGCTGAATCAAGAGAGCCTTTGGTTTATCCACCTTATTTTTAATTTTTATAATGATACCATATTCATGTATGGTCAGTTCTGAAAGTGGCTTCAAGATGGGGGTGTGGGAGGGGGCATGGTCAAGAAAGGCTTTAAAGAAGAAGTTACATGTGAGATCTTGAAAGATGAGAGGGTTTTGCCAAGCAGATATGATTGGTGCTGGTCTGTGGGGCAGGAGGTAAGACTGATCACTAGAATATGGGAAGAACCTGCCAGTTAAAAGGAACAGCATGGACGAAGGGGTGTGAGGCAGCCTGGCACATTAGAGGAACTACATATAATTTAGTCCACATGGCTACCATATAGGTTGTTTTTGTTTGCAGGCAGGAATGGGAGTATAAGAGATAATTCTGGAGGTATGGATCAAACTAAGGAGTCTGAGCCATGATCCTGTGAGAATGGGGAGCTATTGAAATATTTTAAACAGGAAAGATAATTACATAGATTGTGGGGAGATGGAGTACAAGTAAGCCTAGAGAAGGCATAATAGCCCAGTCAAGAGGCTATTTCAATAGCCCAGGAGAGAGATGATGAGAAACTTAAATAAGGCAGAATCAGGAAGAATGGACTAAAGGAGAGGTTCCAGGGAAGTTTCAGAGCTAGAATCTACAATGTTGGTAACTGATGGGACATGGAAAGTGAGGAAGCTGGAAGAGCTCAGAATGATCCCAAGTTTAAGGCTTACATGACGCCAGGTGGATGGTTCCAGTCATTGAGGGTATTGGGAAGAGGAACAGATTTGGGGAAAAGCCAACAGATTCAACTCTGGACATGTTGAGCCTGAGGTTCTTAGGGAGAGCTGCATGGAAATGTCCAGATGTTGTTTACACAGATCTGAAGTTTAAGGAAAAGGTCTAGCCTAAAGATGTGTATTTGGAAGGATGAGGTTTGCATCACAGCTTTACCAAAGAGTTTTTCAAATGCCACAACTTCCTCACCTTTCTCTAACTCCTGCAAAGAAATTCCAGTATGCCCTCCCCACGAAAATACAATGCCAGAATCTCTGCGTGGATGAGCATATTTTTCTTCAAAAGGCATCACAGATTATTTTCATTCAAACCCTGGGTAAACCACTGACAAGAAGAAGAAAGAGGGAACAGAATGGAGAACTGAGGAGTGCAAAATCCATTGGGTGGACAGAGTATGCACCTGTGAAATAAACCTTGGAGAATCCCTTATAGGGAGATCTGGCATTCCCATGGGACAAGGGTTAGATGCAGAAAAAATGTTGATTTCTACTGTTACTGTGTTTTTGGCCTTATACAACTGCCCAACCTCTCCTCAACTGTAATGGCCAATTTCACCTGTCTACTTGGCTGGCATATAATCCCCAATTATTCAATCAAATACTAATCTAGGTGTTGCTATGCATGTGTGTGTTGTAGGTGTAATGAACATTCATAATCGGTTGACTTTAAGTAAAGGAGATTATGTTAGATAATCTGGGTGTGCCTGATTGAATCCACTGAAAGGCTGTAAGAGCAGAATTGAGGCTTCTGGGAAGAAGGAGAAATTCTGCCTTTGAACTGTAGTTTCAGCTCATACCAGAGACCTCCAGACTGCCCATTCTGAAGGTCTGCCCTGAGCTGAGATTTTACTTCCCTCATCTAATCTCCCTCCCCTCCCTCTCCATCTCCCTCTTGACTGGAACAGAAGGACAAAGGTTGTAAGAGGAATGCTCACACAAAATTAAGGAAACAGGTAGATTACTTGCTGAATTCAAAGGTGTTTGAAAGGAGCACTTTAGGGATTTGTTTCTAAAATATACATTACCTGCTATATTCTGATTTACTCAGAGTGTTGATCTGGTCTCCTACCCCTTCTCCATCTGTACCACAGTTCAAGGATAACTAACGTTCATAAGATGGCCCTGAAGCAAAATCTTAAAGTACTTGTGAGATTAGCAAAGAAGCTTTCAGATGTTTGTTATTCAGAGCAGGGCAGCTGTTAGACTAGGTGTGGGGGAGGTTGCAAGGAGTAAGAAACTTACCTGCGGAAGGTTCCGTATATCTCCCAAATATTGTCCATCAACCTGTCATTCATTCAGTTTGACAAACATTTATTAAACCCTTACAATGTACTGCTGATAATCAAGGTTAGGAATTGCCAATGTCAGCATCATTAATGGGATAAATAAAGATGGGACAGATGAGCAATGATAGAGTCCAGGAAGCACATCAATTCAGAGACATCTTGGCTCACCTCATCACACAGATTGATTAGTTTTAGCAATGAATGGGGAGGAGAGGGGAGCTCCAACAAGCCAGCCTGTAGGTGAAGGAGGGGGATGAACCATCTGAACCACACCACAGGGATCAGCTTCTCTAAATGCCAGCATCCTCCCTAATACTCCCCATCCTGGTCAGTGGGAGGGGAGTGCTTCAGCAAGGATTTAGTGCAAGAGATCAGATTCAAATACCCTCTACTTCATAACGTGGCCTAAGGCAATGCGATCATATGGTGAAACTCAGCCCTCAGTTAAGCAAAATTACCAGGTCACTCTTCTGAAACCTCATTGTCCACTCATCATCTTGCAGATGCAAGCATTCAGGGTATGCTAATTTAACAGAACTGAATTGAATTAAATCCTGGCTAGGTAGGGCTCTATTGTACCTGGCACTATGTCTAGAAGGAAAAAAGAAAAAAATGGCCCTTTGATATGGGCCTCACTTTTCCCTGTGTGATATCTCATTTCATCCTCATGAGAGCTCTGGGAACATCACATTTCAAGCCCTGCTTTATGTGCAAGGACCTTGGAGACAGAGATGGTAAGCCCTTGGCCTAAGATCACACAGTTGATTAAGGGCAGATGGGAGTTTTGAATCCAGAACTGTATAGCTTCAAAGATCATGATTATTTCCCATATACCAGGCTGCAGAAGGAATTAGCACAAGTCTGTCGGTATGCACTAGGAACCTTTGATGCCCCAACACTGGAGACAGGAGACTACACAAATACACCTCAGCTTCCTGGGGTTTACAGTGGAAAGACCAGGGGCACCTGGGTGGCTCAGTTGGTTAAACATCTGACTTCAGCCCAGGTCATGATCTCACCATTCATGAGTTTGAGTCCTGCATCCGGCTCTGTGCTGACAGCTCAGAGCCTGGAGCCTGCTTCGGATTCTGTGTCTCTCCCTCTTTCTGCCCCTCCCCCACTCATGCTCTGTCTCTCTCTGTCTCTCTCTCTCTCTCTCTCTCAAAAATAAATAAAATATTTAATAATTTAAAAAAAGCAGTAGAGAGACCAGAGACTGGAGAATGACCACATAAAGGGCAGAGTGAACCAGAACAAGTGGGGAGGCCCCAGGCTTCCAGACCCTGGATTAGTCAGAACTGATTTGGTACCAAGAGGTCACAATCTAGGTCAATCTAGCTGAAGAAAAAATGTCTTCACGTGTATAACTTAGAAGCCCAGGAGAGGAAGTTAGCTAAATATTGGGGCACAAACCAGGCCATCAACATGCTTCCTTTCTCTCTCTCTCCTTACTCTGGTCTTCTCCATTTTTGCCTTGTTCTCACCAGGACCAACAGCTGCAAAGATGTCTGCCAGCAGCTCCAAACCAAGAGGACATCTTCTCTCTCAAATGCTCTAGCAAAATCCTAGGAATGACAGTGGTTGGCCTAGTTTGTGTCTACACATGCCCACATCTACACCAATAATATTCACCCAAGGGATAGAGTTATCCAGTTGGCCAGCCTACATCATATGCTCATCCTATCACCCAAGGGACAGAGTTATCCAGTTGGCCAGCCTACATCATATGCTCATCCTATACAGGATCAGGCAGAATCATTTAAATGACTGCTCCTGCCTAAAGAAAAAGCAAAGTCCTTTGTGTTGTCCCTACCCACATTGACCTGTATATCCAATATGATATTGTGGACATAATAGTACATAATTAAAGGAGACATTTCAGCTTATGCCTTGTTCTCTTGGAACACTCTGAGGGGAAATAAATTACCATGTTCTAAAGACACTCAAGTAGTGCTGTGGAGAACATGTGGCAAGAAATTGAGGCCTCTTGCCAACAATCAGCACCAACTTGTCAGTCATATGCATGAGCCACCTTAGAAGTGAATCCTTCACCCCATTCAGGCCTTCATATGATGAAAGCTCTAGTTGACAACTTGACTGCAACTTCATGAGAAACCCTAAGCCAGAACCCCGCCCCAATTAAGCCACTCTCAGATTTCTGGTCCACAGAGACTATGTAAGACAGTAAATGTTTACTGTGGTTTTAAGCCACTAGTTTGTTATGCTGCAAAGATGATTCAAATGAGCATCTCAGAGATGACTCTGAGCAGACAGAAAGAAGTCTAGTCATCTACACCTTTAAGCACATTTTTTTCTAGCAGAATATAATTCTTTGTTTAATGGATAAAGGTCCTGGAATACCAGAACTTTTGGCATATCTCAGCACACACATATCTGACTTCCCCACCTCCAATCCTTGAATCCAGAAATGGACGTGATGATGACCACAGGAACCACAGTACCCACACCCTCTCTGATCAGGGTCAGTGGTCACCCAAGGCAGGGTGAATGACTAGCAGGAGAAACAATATGCAAGTTCACTGAGCTATGTGCTAGATGCTATCAAGGGACACAGAGATGAGAAAACTCTGCCCCTGATTTCTGGGAGCTTCTAATCTGGGCACAGGAATAAAGTGAAGACAGTGGTCTCTTGTATGATCCATAGCAGAATGAGGTTTAAGAAGAACCTTAAAGGGGGGAGAGGGAGCACCTAAGTGGCTCAGTCAGTTAAGCATCTGACTCTATTTTTTTTATCTTTTTAATTTATTTTTTTAATTCACATCTAAGTAAGTTAGCATATAGTGCAACAATGATTTCAGGAGTAGATTCTTTAGTGCCCCTTCCCCTTTTAGCCCATCCCCCCTCCGACAACTCCTCCAGTAACCCTCTGTTTGTCCTCCATATTTAAGAGTCTCTTATGTTTTGTCCCTCTCCCTGTTTTTACATTGTTTTTGCTTCCCTTATGTTCATCTGTTTTGTCTCGTAAAGTCCTCATATGAGTGAAGTCATACGATTTTTGCCTTTCTCTGACTGAGAAATTTCACTTAGCATAATACCCTCTAGTTCCATCTATGTAGTTATAAATGGCAAGATTTCATTCTTTGATTGCTGAGTAACACTCCATTGTATATATGTATGTACCACATCTCTTTATCCATTCATCCGTCAATGGACATTTGGGCTCTTTCCATACTTTGGTTATTGTGGATAGTGCCGCTATAAACATTGGGGTGCATGTGTCCCTTTGACACAGCACACCTGTAAAGCATCTGACTCTTGATCTAAGCTCAGGACTTGATCTCAGAGTCGTGATTTCAAGCCCTGTATTAGGCTCTGTGTTGGTGTGAAGCCTACTTAAAAAAAGTTAAATAAAAATTTAAAGAGGAACTTTAATGGAAAAAGAATTATGGTCCTGCTCCTCCACTCTAGCTTCACATTGGACTGACTGGGAGATATTTACAATCTACTGGTGCCTGAGTCTCAAGCCCAGTGGTTCTGACTTCATTGGTCTGGGCTTTGGCCTGAACAACGAGAGTTCGTGAAGCTTCCAAGATGACTCAAATTTGCAGCCAAGGTTGAGAACCACTAGATTACAAGGACTTTCTAGGAAGGAGAGACATGATCCAGTTGCAGAAAGTCATCAAATGCTTCCTAGAGGAAGTGGTGGTTAGAATGGGCTGCAAAAGCTAGGAACGTGGTGAGGACAATTTAATGAAAAAGAAGGATGGGAGGAAGCTGTGTCAGGAGGGGCAGAGGGCCTGTCCAGTGGTATCACATTTCCTTGAGCAAGAAGGAGCTCATTGGCTAGAAAGTAACTGAGAGGTGCTGAGGATGCCAATTCTCAACCCTCAGACTATAACTACATGTATTTCTGAGACCACTGTCCAGCTACAAAAGCACCAACTCACAAAACCTGTGAATCATCAAGTTCTAAATCCCTGCCATACAACACATTTGGGATATCATTTATAGGGAGCCACAGCTGCTGCCTGAACAAAAGAGGAAAAAATAACTGCTCCCTCCAAGCCCCCGTGACCATGAAACATCATCTGCCAAATCACTTCAAATTGCTCCTTTTCATAACACTGGCTCCAAAGATGAGAACTGCATCAGAATTTGGCCCAACCTTGGCTCAGTCAACTTTGGCTATGGGTCTCCAAGTGCATCCTTTCCCTGGTGAAACCTTGACCAAGAGCCACCCATGCACCCCCCCTCACCCCACAGTATGCACCAGCCAGAAATGAAGAGATGATTATTGGGTCAGTCAGGGATTGCATAGAGGCGAAAAACATTTTCATTCTTCCCTTCTAGGTTCTTTGGATGATCTAATAATTAAATTGACATAAGACAGATTAACAAGAGAAAAAACAAATTATGTACATACAGGAGCCCCATAAAAATATGAGACTCCCTGGCAGTCAGGTCATTGAGGCTGATACACCATCCTGAGCTAAGGAGAAGGGGGTAGTGTCTCTGGGGCTTCAAAGGGAAGGAAGACAATTCACAGCAAGATGGGAAGAGCAAATGTTGATAAACTTTTCTATGCCATACAGAAATGTCCTTGTGATGTAAAAAGTTATCTCTGGTGGTAGTTCTCTTGGGGGGGTGGGGAGCAAGAGGAGGCTATGTCAATTCTTTTAGGCAGTTAAGAGGGAGGTAAAAAGCTCTTCCTGAGTCTGACGAGCCCAGAGTTTTCCACTCAAAATGATCCATATGGCCAAAGTGGCACATTCTGGGGGTGGCATATTCTGCTCCTCTTCAATTGACAATTCAGTGGGTGTGGATTGACATCCTTAAAGGCTGCGATGCTGCCGTTCTTTATTAAGAGGGTAAATACACCCTCCTGACATCCATCTTAGAAAGAGAGGTCTAGAATAGCTTCTCAGACTTTAATGTGCATTTGAATGCCATGAGGACCTTATTAAAACAGAGATTCTGATTCCGAAGGTCTGGGTCAGGACCCAAGCTTCTGCATTTCTAGCCAGCTCTCGGGTGATGCTGACCTGCTGGTCCCTGGACCACACTTTGAGTAGCTGAGGCCAGAGCTGTGTTTCTCAGGCTTGGGACTTGGTTAACAGGTGGTCTTTAACTATCTTTCAAGGGGTGTACAGGCAGGTTGGCAGTTTTAAAAATAAAGGGACAGAACCATTTATTTCACAGCCAGATCACTCACTTTAAATGTAATATTAACTGTGATCTTTCACAAAAATCCTTCTACTTTTAAAGTCGGTCCATGACAGATGAGCATCGTATTGGGTAGTTTGCCCCAGCAGCTCTCCAGTTAGCTAGTCTTCAGTTAACAGGATGCAGCTTATCTGGAATAACATGTTTACTCCTTATTTGGGCATAAGTCTCTACATTAGGCAAATATGCATTTTGGTTGTTAGTATCATGTCATCACAATTCATAAAAATGGATCAGTGATTCAAAAGGAGTTCAATGGAGTGTTAAAGCAGAGACAGAAACAGTAATGGAAATACTATGATTCAAAATGGTATGCACATAGGTAGCAAACAAGACTCGAGTGAGAACATGGGCTGTGGCTCAGCAGCGATCACCTCGCCGCTGACCCCTTGCAGGACATCATTTGGTACGAAACTTGTCAGAGGAGGGTAAAAAGCTTTCCCTTCATCCTTAGAGCTCAAAGAGCTCTTCTTTTCTGTAATAAGACCCTTGAATCTGTCCAAAACAAGTACAAAATAATACATTCCTGTACAAAATTGGTAGATCTGGCCCAAAGTTGAAGAAGAGTCATAAGCCACAGGCACCTCATTCAAAGTTGAATGCCTAACAGCAAAATGGGTCAGGCTACGCTTTTGTCAAAATGTTTGTTAAACCAGTTTCATTATAAATATGCTTACAGGGGAAACAAAAGTAAACTTTAACCCACAATTTTCAAGGTGAAAAGCCTTTATGATCATGTATGTTTGTTAGTTGGTATTTCACGTTTCAGGTGGGCAATACCACCTACGAATTGAGTATAAATCAACTCTTGGCTTATGTGAGATAAATAAATGAAATGCCCTATAACTTTTCGTTTCCTTTGTTACTTAAAGCCCTTGCTACAGAAAAGACTTTCCATTTTGACAATGATTGTTTCATGCCTCATCAGGTAGACTAGAAAAGTGTGTTAGGGTCATACTGACAAAATACTGTTAGGGTACCCAGGGAGCCCTTTGAGAGGCAAATAAAAATGTCCATCCACACACTGCATTATTCAGAGAGAACCTCAGTGGTCACCAATATACCTCTTGACCTTTATTTATTCAACAAATATTTAATAAGTACTTTAAAAGCCATATCTAAATGCTACAAAAGAATATGGAGAAGACTTACAAATACAGCCAAAAAATAAATAAGGTCTCCACTCACTATCATCTTCCTTGTTGAAACATTTCTATTTCCACAGTCAGACATGCTAATTGAAAGAGGGGTTTCTGGGCACCAAGACAATAACGAGAAAGCACTCAGTAATTTGGGGTTTAATTTCAGATACCCAGAACTATCTGACAGAGACACCCTACATGTCCCTCCATTACCAAAGACATATTATGAATTCAGATTTTTAAAATTTGGGAGAAATGCAAACTAAAAAGCAATAGGCTAGATAGAGAAATTCATCTGTGGTTCAGACTCTCCACCACCGGACAGAGATTATAGGGTCTGTATACACATATGGATTCATTAGTAAAGGATGGTAAACTCTATCGTGTCTCTCACAGAAACAAAACTGTTGTTTTCAATTCTGAATGCAGTTTTCATTTTACTTTGTTAAAAATTGTGTTACATCTTTTTTTTTCCTATGAAAATGGTGGCCCGTAGGTGTAGCAAATGCCTGCTAGTATCATCATACGCTAACGTTTTGAGAAACACATGCCAAGAAGCTGCAAGCAAATCCAATTCAGTCACCTACCACAGGTCAGGTTATACTAAGTACTTTTGACAGATAACCTAGGAAGAGGTAAAGAAGGCTTTCCATTTGAAGGGAAAAGTAATTACTCCTAATAATTTTCAGTCCACAACACCCAGCTGTGCCAATAAAGCCAAGCCAGTTATAAGAAAGATAAAACAAGTGCAGCCATAAAAACTGTGACCCATCCACATTAAAAAGGAAAAAATACACACAACTCCATTTAGCAGCTCAATTAAGACGACCTCTAGCCATCACACTTGTTACAGTGACACATCCTCCCTCCAGTACCCACTAGGCTTGGCTTTCTCGGGTGGCCTGGAACCACATGGCAATTATGAGCTCTTTCTCTCCAGGCATCAGCACTTTCACAAGCACTTATGGTGGCTTTAACCTTAAAAGAGTTCCTGCTCTGAGGGATACACTTTTCCCCATCGCATGTAATTATCTCAGTGATGCATCTCCCACACTGTGTGGATCCCCTGGAGAGCGGCATTAGTGGGTCAAGTTCAAGTGATGAAGACACATAGCACAGCTGTGTAACATGAGAAAGCCCTCTGTGGAGATGAGGTGGGGCCTGAGGGTCTCTGAACAAAAATATTGATGCCCCTGGAGACAGGACAATAGTTGAACCATATGGCTGGCATGTGACGGAAGTGTTGGGGGTGGAGAGGACAGGAAGCATATGATTGGTATGCGCCAGGGTCATCGTCCCCCCTCTTCCAACTTTCACAGAAATTCAGAGCTGGGTGAGGGCTGAGTTGGCAGCAGTGAGAGAAAGCTAGAGCAGAGAGGAAGACCAGAAGCTCCTATATAAGCCGCTGAAGGATGCCGGGCGGGGGAAGAAAGCTATTGTTTTGACTTCGATGTTAATTAGACACAATTATAAGAAAGAAGTCACAACCAACCTCAACTGAGATACTAATCCATTAAAGGAGAGTAAAGCTATGAGTCCTAAACCAAGCAGAGCTGAGTTAGCACAGTCTCAGTGAAGATAGGGATGCTGGGACTGAAGTGTCATTATCAGTCAAGTTGTTTCTGCCTGATTGTTCAAACTGTCATTCTGTTCTAGACTGGTGACAAACACAGGCATTTTGCATTACTGTAGAACAAAGAGAACCATGACTTGAGGTTCTCAAGCTTTAAAGCTGAGTTTATACACTTTTGACAGTTCTAATCCAACTTCCACACTTAGGATACACTCCCCATTCAGAAATTTGGGGGGAAAGAAGGAAACATGTTCTCTGTCCAACCCCCTCACAGGCATTCTTTGCCGCGCTAGTGAGCGGGCTTCCCATGAGGAGAGTAGACAGCTCCGCTCAAACTGAGACCATCACCACCTATGTGGCACACAGAGTGACCATAATACTCAACAAATATTCAGGAATAAATTTGCCCTCTGAGACACCACCTGTAAAACCCATACATAATGCATGAATTTAGCCATCTGTAGAAATAAGCCAAAAGATTGTAAATGTATGACTGAAGAGATTGGGAACATTCAAAACACCAATCAAGGGAACCAGGGTGTTATTTCAAAGAAACAAAACTGAACTGTAATTGTAATTTAGAAAAATAAATCCTAATCAATTGTATTGTACCCAGTTTAAGAACAGACTCTGGCACACAAGGGGGTGTGGTTGGCCTGGAGCACACAGGGGGAAGCTCGGAGACCCCATCATGGAGCATTTGTCCTGCCCCATCAGTCTGGATGGGAGAGATTCCACAGCTGGCATCAACAAGGTGTATTCTGCCATGACACAGGGCTGATGTACCAGGCCTCTCCCTGGCAGGAACACGGTGTCTCTCCAAGGACCTTCAGGGGCCACCACGGAGGAGGCACTCCCACCCCAACGCACCCAGAATAGCTCTCCCTTGATACTTTCACATATTAGACTTCACCAAGCATTTTTTTTTAATTCCCTGCTTTTAAACAGCTCTCCTGAATTAAATATCCTCAAAACTTTCATATATTAACACTTCCCTTTGCGGTGACTTCGTAGATGCTAAGCAAGCTTCTGATAATCATTGTTCCCTACTAAAGGGAAGATGGATGGATAAAAACAAGTTTAGTCCCCAGTATCTTCTGAGTTTAACTGGCTCACACAGCCCATAAGTCCTATTCCAAGTTGAGTCATCCTCCTATCCAGCTGAGTCCAGTCCAGGGATGCAGTCACCATCCTCAAGTCCCTCAGTAACCCAGTGGAAACTGGCATTCCACTGCAGTCTTCAAATTACAACATCAAAGTGTGAATTAAATGGTTAATTTTGTATTAGTTAACTGACAAGCACTGTTCTATCACAGTAAAACCCAGTGACAGAGCAAGTAGACAGTTTTTACTGGCTGCTGCTGTGGCAAGGGGACCGATTGCTAGTGGGACACAGGAAGTAAATGGAGAATAAGGGCCTTGCCAAGGAGGGGGAATGTTTTGCAGGATGCACACAAATCAGAAGTTACTCTTTTCCCTCTTAAAGCCAGAGGAACCCACAAAACCCATCTAGAAGGATCGGGGGAAGTCATGTGTACACCTTCATAAGCACATCACTAAAGTACCATGTGGCAGATATTGGCAGAAGGCATTTGCTGGAGGGAAAAAAAAATCCTTTCAACATCTAAGCTTTGGTCTGGAGCATTGCTGCTGTCACAAATCACCACAAATTTAGTTGCTTAAGACAACACACATTTATTATCTTGCAGTGCTAGAGGTCAGAAATTCAAATCAGGCCCAATGGTCTAAAGTCCAGGTGTCAGGAGAGAAGCTCCTCCTGGAGGCTCATGGGGAGAGGCCGCTTGCCTTTTTCTGCTTTTGGAGGCTGCTGTAGAGCAGGACTCATCACCACTTCCTTGCTTCCGCTATCGTATTTCCTTCTACTGACGCTGAGCCGCCTGATCCTCCTGATCCTCCCTCTTATAAAGACCTTGTAATTACATTGGGTCCACTTGGATAATCCGGATAATCTCCCCCTCTCAAAATCCTGAACTTAATCACATCTGCAAAGTACCTTTCACCATGTAAGGTGACATATTCACAGGTTTCAGGGACTAGAACATGAACATCTCTGGCAGCCATTTTCTGTGTACCATAAGCATACAGCCATATTTTAGCATACAGCTGAAAGATAAACTGCGACATATTAAATTTTATTTTATTTGAACAAAAATGTATTCTACTGAGCCACCCCAAACCAGAAGTGGTTAAGAGCACTCTGCTGATAAGTGCTAAGAGAAAAGACCTATAAGGAGAAGGTATGAAAACCAAGAAAGTATTTGATTGGCTACAGCTTAAAGCCTAGTTGGCTGTGATTGGTCATCTTTAGCATTTCCATTTTATAATCTTGAAGTATTTACAGGCTTAGATTTTGGTTTTTTTACATTAGGCATCCATAGCATTAGAGACACCTCAGTCTAATGACCTTTTTGTTTAATAAATTTAACAATTGGAACAGGAGTACATGGCACAACCAAAATGCAATTGATAAACCTTTAACACTGTGCTCCAAGGGGGTGCGTTCTAAAAAAGAACACTTTGTAACTTGGATCTCGACTCTGACCCAAAAAGAAGAGTACACATCTGAAGTGGGCTGGCATGGACCAATGTGGGACACAAATCACCACAGGACATTAGCACAGATCAACACGACTG
This sequence comes from Herpailurus yagouaroundi, assembly GCF_014898765.1. NCBI lineage: Eukaryota > Metazoa > Chordata > Mammalia > Carnivora > Felidae > Herpailurus > Herpailurus yagouaroundi. The sequence goes on along the minus strand of NW_024412400.1, from coordinate 38,558,168 downwards.
GCACAACATAAGGGAAGAATACTAATAGGCCCTGGCAAACAACCCCTAATCCCAGCCAGCTCCACATTTTATCAACTAGTAATTAACACCAGATGCTCAAATATAAGGAGCATCCAGTATGTGTTGGATCTGTGTGGGTTTATTTTACAACATATAGGCTGGATGAGAGCTGTGATCTACATTGTGGTCTTAATTATTCCTTCTTGTTATCTTTCGAAAGTCCTGGGTAAAGAACTCCCTTTATTTTTCTTTAATGTTTGTTTATTTATCTTAAGAGAGAGCATGCACACGCATGCAGGCAAGATGCAGAGAGAGAGGGAGAAAGAGAATCCCAAGCAGGCTTTGCCATGTCAACACAGAGCCCAACGCAGGACTCGAACCCATGAATTATGAGATCATGACCTGAGCCGAAATCGAGAGTCAGACACTTAACTGACTGAGCCATGCAGGCACTCCCCATTTTTTTTTCCTTTTTATTGGAGATCTCCTTTAGATCAAGATGGCGGAACAGCATGGAAGTTTTTTGTGTGTCTCGCGTCCGTGAAATACAGTCAGACCAACACTAAACCATCCTGCACATCTAGAAAACTGATTGGACAATCTGCACAACCTGAACCACAGAATTCAGCAGGTATGCGGCGCGGAGAGGCGAACTTGGGGAGCGAGAAGCCACAGGAAGGGAGGTGCTTTTGCGGGCGGAGAGAGGACGGAGACAGATGGTGGGGGGAGAATACGGGAAAGGCATCCCTCCCCTGAAGCAGTTGGAGAGAAAGCAGAAAATTGGAAACCGCCGCAGGGACTAAACTAAAAAGGGAGAAAGGAGAAAGGAGAGGGTTTAATTTCCATTAAGACTGTAAACAAGGGGAGCGCAAAGGCTGCAACTCCGCAGCTCCATACCTCACGGTGCTCTGGTGGGAAGGGCGAATCCCCAGGAACAGAGTGGGGTCCGGGAGGTTCTCAGGCCACACAGGGAAAAGCGGTTTCACTGCTGGAAGGACATTTGGTAGAGACTGTTGAAGCCACCTGGTCCCCACAGACCCCAGAAAGCGGCCACATTTGCTGGTGCTGGAACAAGGTCCTTAAGGGTGAAACCTGGTGCCAGATGTGTGTTGTGATTTTCCATAATCCCTGAAAAGCTGCTGCTACACTATCTCGCGAACTTTCTCTGGGGCGGGCAGGCACCTGGCCGCAGTCTCGGGGCACCGACAGCAGCAAGGTCCAGCAAGAACTCCTGGGTGCAGCCGACATTCGGCCATTGCTCATTCGGCCATTGCTCGGTGAGACCCTCCCGCAGAGGGGTGGAACAGGTCAAAGCCGCAGTCCTTCAGAAGTAAGTGGCCGGGGAAGTAGCCGCATCTGAGACAAAACTCAGGAGAGAGGTACTGCCTGGGGTCTGGTCACAAAGAGTGAAAAAGCGAGGAGTGGACAAAAGCTGAAGACAGAGGACAGGCGCATGATTGCTGATTGGGGAAAACAGACTGGGTAGCTGGGTGGCGCATTTTCACCGCTCCTGCGCAGGCGCATATGGACCTACGAGCGCTGCAACAATCCACCCCAATGGCTAGCAGCGCCATCTAGTGGAGAGGAGGGCCGTTACACTGAGCCCCGCCCACCTGAGCCAACCTCGCTCTTCAAGAACACAAGTCTCACCGCCTACTTAGTTTACAGACTATGAAGCGCTTCATAACCTGACTTCTAGGGGAAACGAAGTAATTTCAGTCCTACTTCAATCAGTTAGCAGGCCAGCTATTCAATTTTCTTTCTTTTTTTTCCTCTTTTACATTTCTTTTTTTTCTTGAATACAGCAAGAGAAAAAATTCATTTTATTTTTATTTAAATTAATTCATTTTTCATATATACTTTCAATTTTTATTAAAAATATTTTTCTTTAATTTTTATTACTATATTTTTTACTTTTGTGTAAATTTTTTCAAATTCTATTTTACTTCCATAATTTTATTGTAGTCTACTTCAGTGTATTCACCTTTTCAAATTTTAAAACAATTTCCATTTTTTCCTTTCTTTTTTCTTTTTTTCTCTTTTTCTTGAATGCAGAAAGAGAAAAACTTCATTTTTACTTTCAATTTTACTTTCAATTTCTATTGAAAATGTTTTTCTTTAAATTTTTTACTATATTTTTTGGTTTTATGTAAATTTTTTCAAATTCTGTTTTACTTGCATCATTTTATTTTAGTCTACTACACTGTATTCACTTTTTCAAATTTTCAAACGATTTCCTTTTTTTATCTTTTTTCTCTTTTTCATTTCTTCTCTTTTTCTTGAATACAGAAAAATTCATCTTTATTTTTAATTTTAATTAAAAATATTTTTCTTTAATATTTTTCTACTATATCCTTTACTTTTATGTATATTTTTTCAAATTCTATTTTACTCCCATCATCTCATTTAAGTCTACTTCAGTGTATTCATTTTTTCAAATTCTCAAACGTTTCCTTTTTTTTTTCCTTCCCCCCTTTTTTTCTCCAATCTGTCAAACCACTTTCAACACCCAGACCAAAACACATCTAGGATCTAGCATCATTTATTTGATGTGTGTGTGTGTTTAATTTTTTAATTTTAATATTTTTTTAATTTTAATTTTTTTAATTTCAATTTTTCTACTTCATTAATTCCTCTTCTCCCTTCAAAATAACAGAATGAAGGAATTCACCCAAAAAAAAAACTAGCACAAAGAAATGACAGCCAGGGATTTAACCAACACAGATACAAGCAAGATGTCTGAACCAGAATTCAGAATCATGATAATAAGAATACTAGCTGGAGTTGGAAATAGATTAGAGTCCCTTTCTGCAGAGATAAAAGAAGTAAAAAATAACCAGAATGATATTAAAAATGCTATAACTGAGATGCAATCGCAGATGGATGCAGCAGCGGCAAGGATGGATGAGGCAGAACAATCAGCAATATAGAGGACAAACTTATGGAGAATAATGAAGCAGAAAAAAAGAGGGAGATTAAGGCAAAAGAGCATGATTTAAGAATTACAGAAATCAAAACTCATTAAAAAGGAACAACATCAGAATCATAGAGGTCCCAGAAAAGGAAGAGAGAGAAATAGAGGTAGAAGGGTTATGTGAACAAATCATAACAGAAAACTTTCCTAACCTGCGGAAAGACACAGACATCAAAATCCAGGAAGCACAGAGGACCCCCATTAGATTCAACAAAAACTGACCATCAACAAGGCATATCATAGTCAAATTCACAAAATACTCAGGCAAGGAGAGAATCATGAAAGCAGCAAGGGAAAAAAAGTCCCTAACCTACAAGGGAAGACAGATCAGGTTTGCAGCAGACCCATGCACAGAAACTTGGCAGACCAGAAAGAAGTGGCAGGATATATTCAGTGTGCTGAATCAGAAAAATATGCAGCCAAGAATTCTTTCTCCAGCAAGGCTGTCATTCAAAATAGAATGAGAGATAAAAACTTTCCCAGATAAACAAAAATTAAGGGAGTTTGTGACCACTAAAGCAGCCCTGCAAGAAATTTTGAGGGGGACTCTCTGAGGGGAGAAAAGATTAAAATATAAATAAATAAATAAATAAATAAATAAACAAACAAACAAATACCAAAAGCAACAAAGATTAGAAAGGACCAGAGACCGCCAGAAATTCCAACTCTACAAGAATCATAATGGCAATAAATTCATATCTTTCAGTACTCACTCTAAACATCAATGGACTCAATGCTCCAATCAAAAGACATGGGGTAACAGAATGGATAAGAAAACGAGATCCATCGATATGCTGTTTGCAAGAGACCCACTTTAGATCTAAAGACACCTTCAGGTTGAAAGTAAGGGGATGGAGAACCATCTATCGTGCTAATGGTCAACAAAAGAAAGCCAGAGCAGCCATACTCTGACGTTAGAAAGTCAGACAATCTAGACTTTAAAATAAAGACTGTATCAAGAGATGCAGAAGGGCATTATATCATAATCAAAGGGTCTATCCACCAAGAAGACCTAACAATTGGAAACATTTATGCACCAAATGTGACAGAACCCAAATGTGTAAATCAATTAATCACAAACATAAAGAAACTCATCAATAGTAATGCCATAATAGTAGGAGACTTCAACACCCCACTCACAGCAATGGAGAGATCATGTAATCAAAACACCAACAAGGAAACAATGGCTTTGAATGACACACTGGACAAGATGGACTTAACAGATATATTCAGAACATTTCATCCTAAAGCAGCAGAATATACATTCTTCTCCAGTGCACATGGAACGTTCTCCAGAATAGACCATACACTGGGACACAAATCAGCCCTCAATGAGTACAAAAAGGTCGAGATCATACCATGCATATTTTCAGATCACAACGCTATGAACTCAAAATCAACCACAAGAAAAAATTTGGAAAGGTAACAAATACTTGGAGACTGAAGAACATCCTACTAAAGAATGAATGGGCTAACCAAGAAGTTAAAGAGGAAATTAAAAAGTATATGGAAACCAATGAAAATGATAATACCACAACCCAAAACCTCTGGGACATAGGAAAGGCAGTCATAAGAGGAAAGTATATAGCAATCCAGGCCTCCCTAAAGAAGGAAGAAAGATCTCACATACACAACCTAACCTTATGCCTTAAGGAGCTGGAAAAATAACAGCAAATAAAACCAAAAACCAAAAGAAGACAGGACATAATAAAGATTAGAGCAGAAATTAAAGCTATCAAAACCAAAACAAACAAACAAACAAACAAACCGGTAGAACAGGTCAATGAAACCAGAAGCTGGTTCTTTGAAAGAGTTAACAGTTTGATCAAAAGGAAAAAGGGAAGGACCCAAATAAATAAAATCAAGAATGAAAGAGGAGAGATCACAACCAACACAGCAGAAATAAAAACAAAAATAAGAGAATATTACGAGCAATTATATGCCAATAAAAAGGGCAATCTGGAAGAAATTGACAAATTCCTAGAAACGCATACACTACCAAAACTGAAACATGAAGAAATAGAAAATTTGAACCATAACCAGTAAGTAAATTGAATTAATAATCAAAAATCTCCCAAAAAACAAGAGTCCAGGGCCAGATGGCTTCCAGGGGAATTCTACCAAATATTTAAGGAAGAGTTAACACCCATTCTCTTGAAGGTGTTCCAAAAAATATAAATGGAAGGAAAACTTCCAAACTCTTTCTATGAAGCCAGCATTACTTTGATTCCAAAACCAGGCAGAGACCCCACTAAAAAGGAGAACTATAGACCAATTTCCCTGATGAACATGGATGCAAATATCCTCAACAAGATATTAGCCAACCAGATCCAACAATACATTAAAAAAATTATTCACCATGACTAAGTGGGGTTTATACCTGGGATGCGGGGCTGCTTCAATATCCGCAAAACAATTAACATGATCCATCACATCAATAAAAGAAAGGACAAGAACCATACGATCTTCTCAATAGATTCAGAGAAAGAATTTGACAAAATACACCATCCTTTCTTGATAAAAAGCCTCAAAAAAGTAGGGATAGAAGGAGCATACCTCACGATCATAAAAGCCATATATGAACAACCCAACACCAATATCATCCTCAATGGGGAAAAACTGAGAGCTTTCCCCCTAAGGTCAGGAACAAGACAGGGATGTCCACTCTCACCACTGTTATTCAACATAGTATTGGAAGTCTTAGCCTCTGCAATCAGACAACACAAAGAAATAAAAGGCATCCAAAATGGCCAGGAGGAGGTCAAACTTTCACTCTTCACAGATGACATAATACTCTATATGGAAAACCCAAAAGATTCCACAAAAAACTGCTAGAATTGATTCATGAATTCAACAAAGTTGCAGGATATAAAATCAACGCACAGAAATTGGTTGCATTCCTATAAACCAACAATGAAGCGACAGAAAGAGAAATCATGGAATTGATCCCATTTACAAAGTTGCACAAAAAACCATACAATACCTAGGCATAACTCTAACCAAAGAGGTGAGAAATCTATACACTGAAAACTATAGAAAGCTTATGAAAGAAATTGAAGAAGACACAAAAAAAATGGAAAAAGATTCCATGCTCCTGGGTAGGAAGAACAAATATTGTTAAAATGTCAATACTACCCAAAGCAATCTACATATTCAATGCAATCCCTATCAAAATAACACCAGCATTCTTCACAGAGCTAGAATAATCCTAAAATTTGTATGGAACCAGAAAAGACCCTGAATAGCCAAAGCAATCTTGAAAAAGGAAACCAAAGCAGGAGGCATCACAATCTGACTTCAAGCTATACTACAAAGCTATAATCATCAAGACAGTATGGTACTGGCACAAGAACAGACACTCAGATCAATGAAACAGACTAGAGAACTCAGAAATGGACCCACAAATGTATGGCCGACTAATCTTTGACAAAGCAGGAAAGAATATCCAATGGAATAAAGACAGTCTCTTCAGCAAGTGGTTCTGGGAAAACTAGACAGCGACATGCAGAAGAATGAACCTGGACCACTTTCTTACACCAGACACAAAGATAAACTCAAAATGGATGAAACACCTAAATGTAAGACAGGAAGCCATCAAAATCCTCGAGGAGAAAGCAGGCAAAAACCTCTTTGATCTTGGCCACAGCAACTTCTTACTCAACACATCTCTGGAGGCAAGGGAAACAAAGGCAAAAATGAACTATTGGGACCTCATCAAAATAAAAACTTCTGCACGGCGAAGGAAACAATCAGCAAAACTAAAAGGCAACTGACAGAATGGGAGAAGATATTTGCAAATGACATATCAGACAAAGGGTTAGTATCCAAAATCTATAAAGAACTTATCAAACTCAACACCCAAAAAACAAATAACCCAGTGAAGAAATGGGCAAAAGACATGAATAGACACTTCTCCAAAGAAGACATCCAGATGGCCAACCGACACATGAGAAAATGCTCAACATCACTCATCATCAGGGAAATACAAATCAAAACCACAATAAGATACCACCTTAAACCTGTCAGAATGGCTAACATTAACAATTCAGGCAACAATAGATGTTGGCAGGGATGCAGAGAAAGAGGGTCTCTTTTGCATTGTTGGTGGGAATGCAAGCTGGTGCAGCCACTCTGGAAAACAGTATGGAGGTTCCTCAAAAAACTACAAATAGAACCACCCTACGACCCAGCAATTGCACTACTAGGCATTTATCTAAGGGATACAGGTGTGCTGTTTCAAAGGGACACATGCACCCCCATGTTTAAATTTTTTTTTTCAAAGTTTATTTATTTTTGGGACAGAGAGAGACAGAGTATGAACGGGGGAGGGGCAGAGAGAGGGAGACACAGAAATGGAAACAGGCTCCAGGCTCTGAGCCATCAGCCCAGAGCCCGACGCGGGGCTCGAACTCACGGACCGCGAGATCGTGACCTGGCTGAAGTCGGATGCTTAACCGACTGTGCCACCCAGGCGCCCCTGCACCCCCATGTTTATAGCAGCACTATCAACAGTAGCCAAAGTATGGAAAGAGCCCAAATGTCCATCAATGGATGAATGGATAAAGAAGATGTGGCATATATATACAATGGAGTATTACTTGGCAACCAAAAAGAATGAAATCTTGCCATTTGCAACTATGTGGATGGAACTAGAGGGTATTATGCTAAGTGAAATTAGTCAGAGAAAGACAAATATCATTTGACTTCACTCACATGAGGACTTAAAGAGACAAAACAGATGGACATAAGGGAAGGGAAGCAAAAATAATATAAAAACGGGGAGGGGGACAAAACATGAGAGGCTCTTAAATATGGAGAACAAACAGGGGGTTACTGGAGGGGTTGTGGGCGATGGGATGGGTAAATGGGTAAGGGGCACTAAGGAATCTACTCCTGAAATCATTGTTGCACTATATCCTAACTAATTTGGATGTAAATTTTTTTAATTAAAAATAAAATTAAAAAAAGAACATAGCACTCAATAAATAGTAGCTATTATTGCTATTGATATTATTTTCTGATCTGTAAAACAGGGATACTAATATACATAAAATCTGCATAAAAATTGAGGTAATGTGTGTGAAGCGGCTGACACCATACCCAGCACAGAGAACTCAATCAGTAACGATTCATTCCTAACCCCTCCTTCTTCATATCTATTCTGTTGGGTTCACCAAAAAAGAACTGTTGGCTCCAGAAAACTGGAGAATGTCAACTTTTTCCTGAGACAACCCCCTCCCCCGACATCCCCTTCCCAATGGCTCAGGAGCACAGACTCATTTCTTAGGTGAGCTCACCATGCACAACTGCCCCAAGGAGATGAGACAGACTCATTTTAATTGGATGGGACACTAGTGTGTATAGGAAAGTATTCACTAGGAACCTCTTAGGAAAGGATTGTATGAATGAAAGAGACACAGCTTTAACCAGCTGGAGGAAAGACACATTGGAAGGGGTATTTGTTGACTAATATAACAGAAAAGTCCAGTGGGCATATCTGGTAAATATGACTGGATCCAGATACTCAAAAGACATTGTCAGGAAATGTGTCATGTTCCATCTCTTGGCTCTTCATGGTGACCCTTGGTAACCAGCTTCACAAATGCAACAGACAGAAGGAACTTCTTTCTCAATAGCTCCAAGAAAATCCCTTAGCCAGAGTTCATTAGACCAACTTGAGCAAGGTGACCAACACTCAGTCGCTGAGGACAAAGGGATGGAGGGTGCTAACTGGCCAGGCCAAGGGGACATATCCACCTTGGAGCTAAGATATATAGATGTTAGGCAGGCAGGTCAGTAACAGGTCCCACCTGAATTCCATGAATTGAGTGAGTGATAAGTAGTTTATCAACAACAACAACAACAAAAACACAGTGCTAAGATTTTTTGAAAAGGCAGGAGTAGATGGTAGAGGAGTAAAATCTTCCACAGGATCCAAGATAGGAAGGCTTCGGTTACCTGGGCAACAGGAGGTCTCCAGGCCAGTGTAGCAGGCCCTAAAAATGGGAGGAACTGGTGTGTAAAGTCTAAGTAACTCACCCTCTTAGAGCTCTAGCCCTATCTGCTTATCATCAAGTGATTACCACAACCCATTACATTAGCCTTTCAAGACAGTCTCTAGAATGACTATGATTCATTTTCTTTACAACATTTTAGAAGATCTTACATTTTCAGAATATAAACCAAGAACTGAGGTTAAAGCCAGGCAAATAGCCACCCAACCTTGCTGCTCTGTTTTGGACAAGCCATCATGGACAAGAAGGAGGGCAGAAAGCTGGTTTATTAACCCCATTTGCTTAAGGAGCCTTGTTTCTCAAAGGGTTCTATGACATTGGGTAATGAAAACAAAAAAGAACCGTAAAACTCACAAGGTTTGTTGATCAGATCACCGTGCAGGTCCCTGCCAAAGTTGGCTACACTGAAAAACGGCCATTTGTTCCTAATTTGGGCTGTCTCATCTCCTGATCAGTCCTCAATCCCTGGCAGTTTTCTAGTTTCCTCCCCAGTTACAAGCTCCCCAGTTACCAGAGCAAGCTGTAAGTTCTTCTTATGAAGAACTTATCAAAAGCTTCTGAAAAAAAAAAAAAAAAAAAAAACTAAATAAATTGTAGCCACTGGTCCCTTTTATCCACTGCTTTATTTCAAGAACTTCTGACAGGTTCAAGAGACACAATTTTCCTCACTCCAAAGGCATGCCAGCCTGTTCCATTCACGCTCTACCCATCCAGCTGCTTTAGAAGATGAGAGATTGAGTTTGCTTCATTTGTCTGGGCCGCCTTACAGAGAAGTTATATCATTAGCCTGTGACTCGCTAGGATAAGCCAGCTTTCTTCAGCATCTGCAGAGTACAGTAAATGTGGCTTAAATTAAAAATAGAGTGAAGTTCTGACCTGTTTGGCCATGGCTCTACAAAGCCTGCTTTTAAGGATGAAGTGATTCTGCACCAAATCAGCAAGGTAGACAAGAATATTGGTTCTTAACCCTGGTCATACATTAAAATCATTCAAAGAGATTTCTTTTTTAAATAACCATGCCTGAGCCTCATCCCAAACCAATTAAATACAAATCTCTGAGGTTGGGGCCTACGTTCTGGGATTGTCTTTTAAACGTGCAGCCAAGAACTACACAGCAGGAAGGATGCTGGGATTCTCAGGGCATCAGTCCAGGACATCATTTCTGATTCGTCCGCAGGCTGGTGTCACCTGGGAAAAGATGTCTGCAAGCCTCCTAGGAACTGTGTGTCCCATTCATTGTGTCTTGAGTACCTGAGGATGACAAGCTTGTGAATTAAAGGATCCTGAGGTCAGCTTTAAAGGAGGCCAAATCTCCTGGGCTTATGAGAAAAAAAAAAAACAAAAAACTGTCTAGTCACAAAGGAAGACAGTGACTGATAAAGGAAGTTTGTCACCTAAGCTATAAAATATCAGACCATTAGGGTACACTTGGCAAAATTTTGCAGTGACAGCATGTCAGGGCCTGGGTGTTTATTCTTCCCAGACTCTGACACTTAACTTGCTGTATGACCTTGGACCAATCTAGTAACCTCCCTTGTCAAGTTTACCCACTTGAGGAATGGGCATGGCCTTCTTGGCACTTTAAAGATCCTTTATATATAAATAAAAGGCATTAGCCCTCGTCTGAAATCAGCTTTTGATCTATAATGGCTGAACAACAACAACAAAAAAAAAAAAACAGGAAGTTTTTCATTTAATGACTTCTTTTTCATAGAAGTTGTTAATGATCTAGAGAGGGGCAAGTCCTCCTAATAAATTCCAACTTTGCCGGCTCCCTAGTCCTTTAGTCCACTATTCCCAGAAATAAGGGACAAAAGTACCAAAAGTGCACAGACCAGTAAAGGAACTGTTCAAACCCCTTCCGTGTGTGGAAGACAAACGCTTTGAAAATTAAGTTGATCAGAGCCGCTCAGAACAGGCATACATTCAGGGTAAATTAGAGATTCAGAAGTCTCGACAATCTGATGAAAAACATCAAAACCCACAAGCTTTGAAAGAGCACCCCAGATCTACAGATATATTCATGTGTTGTCAAAATCTCTCTTTTGTTACAGAGAAACAGGAAATAATGATAGAAAGTGAGACGGAAGAGAGGTTATTAACCATTAGAAGGCCGCTTGAAAATAAAAACTGAACAGTATCCAATGAGAAAGGCCGGAATCAGGACTGATGTACTGATGCATCTTGGCATTTATTCTCTCAGAGTCTTCAGTACTCCTAGGTCAAGTGGCTGAGAAGGTGGACTTAAACTCTTTATGTGACCTCCATTGTCAGAAGGACAGAACTTGCAAGCCGGCTGATTCATTCCTCCCACGCCCGGAACATGGCCCTAGAAGGTATTTGATTCTGGAGAGCACAGTGGGGTTCTGTTCATGTGCAGACAACTGAGAGGGAACACAGGCAATTTATATCCCAATATAAAGTCTGCTGTGGCAAGTACTGAGATGTTGCATTGAGTCTCAGAGGACCGTGTACTTTCTAGATTTATTACCATCAAAATGATCTATTCCTTCCTTCCTTCTTCTATTCACTCTTTCAGAAAACATACTGTATTTGTATCATGTGCTAGGCTTAATGCTAAGTATGGTGGATACAGAGCTTAAAAATAAATTCCCTTCATTTAAGGAGTGTGGTAAGAGTTACGATTAAGGAATGCATAAGGAATGAAGTGCAATGGAAGGGAACCTAACCCATATTTGAGAGTACAGTCAGGAAGGGCTTTATGGGAGTCAACTGAGCTGAAATGAATCACCCAATGAAATTAATAACCCAAAGAAAAAATTAGGAAGATTGCATTCCAGACTGAGGGAAGAATTTATGCAAAGTTCAGGAGATTCCCATTGATCAGAAAAAGTATTCAAGGGGTGCCTGGGTGGCTGAGTCTAAGTGTCCGATTCTTAGTTTCAGCTCAGGTCATGATCTCAGGGTTCATGGGGTCAAGCCCCATGTCGGGCTCTGTGCTGGGCTTGGATGGAGCCTGCTTAAGATTCTCTCTCCCTCTGGCTCTCCCCCACTCTCAGGCAAGCATGCACACACAGTCTCTGTCTCTCTCTCAAAATAAATAAATAAACTTAAAAAAAAAAAAAAAAAAAGGAAGAGTGTTCCAAGCATTCCCATATGGCTGGAGTGTGAGGAATTTGAAAACAAAGGGAAAAGTCCCTTTGTAGGAACAAGAGGGGTGGATCAAATCAGGAAGGGTTTTGCAGGCCCTGTTAAGGAGTTTGGATTTTACACTGAGGATGACGTGGAACCACAAAAGGTTTTTAAAGAGGAATGTAAATAGATAAGAGCAACAGAGGGAAGGATGGATTGGTAGATGGAGAAAATGGAAACAAGGCCTGTTAGGAAAGCTTATTACAGTAAAACTACAGAAGTACACGGGCACTGGGACAGGAATGACGGGACTGAGCATAGGGGGCAGAGGAGTGTTGGTGAATCCCTGGAAGTGACGAGTCAGAGAGAAAGTGGGGCTGGGATGAGCTGCAGTTCCGTGTGGGGCACCTGGGAGCCAGTGTGAGAGAGAAACCTCAGAGGAAAAGTACATTTGGGGAGAAGACACTGAGTTCAGTTTCAGTATTAGTTGCAAGCTGGGTCTTGCCAGCCGGAGACTGGGGACATCTGGGGCTGGGAAGAGAGGCTTGACCAACAGGAGAAACAGAGAACTAGAAGACACAAGATGGAGGGAGGTGCAATCAATCGCCCACAGAAAGAGTGTTGTAAGAACCAAACAAGGTCAGGGGCCAGATCCTCCCTTTGGGAACATAGGGGTTGACAGTAATGGAATTGGTAAAGGCTAATAATGAACTTAAACCCCCTCAAAATGCATAAACGGAACATAGCAGTGTTGGCTACCATTTCTCGGACACTTAGCAGGTGCCAGGCAGCCATGACTGTGCATGAGGGATCTCATTTCATCCTCAAACAATCAGGGAGGTGTTTCGCATTATGACCTTCATTTTTCAGATAAGCAGACCTGGATTTATAGAGGTTAACAATCTCACCCTGGGTAATACATCAGTATGTGAAGGAGCCAGGTTTTGAACCTCATTCTATCAGATTCGAACCTCTCACTAATGTGTGGTGGTCTAATACCACACACTATTCGCAAAAAAGAAAGAAGTTTTCTTTTCCTCCACTCTACCAAGGCAAGAGGTAAAATTTTGAAAGCACAAACGTTAGAAGAATAAGCAATGATTTCAGGGCTAGGAGAAGCATGAAGAAAGATGAGGTTTACTAAAATCACATCACCAACTGCCTCAGCCTCAACTTGCCTGTGCTGGGGACAAAAGGGGACCATCGGGATCAGAGAGATGTTTGTGACTCCAGTCCTCCCTTCCTGCATGACAAGCACATGCTGCCATTTTAGTATAGTTCGTGCAACGCAGCAAATAGTCATGCAGGGTGGTGGGCCAGGGACCAGGATTCTGAAGAACAGCCAACTTCAAGGCAGAGTGGAGTTTTGCCAAAAAAGTGTTCTTTTCTGCAGCAAACCATCAAAAAAGAAAGTGCTGTTCACTTGTTTGACATAAGATAAGATGGTTCTCACAATTTTTTTTTCTTCTTTCTTTGTTTTTCCTCTGGAAACCTGTATCTGCACGCAGGGCAGTCTGGTCTTGAACCTGGTTTTGTTTTCCAGGATTTGCAGCGTTCGGATGCAGGCACAGCAGGAGCCCACACTCATCTCGAGAGAGGGCCCTTGAGGGAGACTATGCCCAGAAGCCCCATCCACAGAGTCCCACTAAGGGCTGTGGTTTCTCTCTGATTTCACATGGCTGACTGGATCTCAGCATTTCAGGAACCAACCTTTTACAGCGAGTGATTTTCTTCACTAAACTCAAGACTGGCAAGCTCCTCTCTCTGTCTCTTTCTCTGCCTCTCTCGTCTGTCTCTGTCACTCTTGTGTGTGTGTGTGTGTGTGTGTGTGTGTGTCCGTGCACACATACTCCTCTTCATTTCTAGCAGTATCTTATTGCCTTAGTGAAGAGTGCAGTGAAGCAGAAAACAGATTCAGGAAGTGACAGACGACACAAGCATTTGTCCAATTAGCAATGAGAAAATCATAAGCACCGGTGGTGACCACTCATGTTGAACAGCCAGCTCAGCAAAGAGCCTTGCTCCACATCTCTCCGATGTAATTAGAACCATTCAAGCCACGACTGACCAGCTTTTCCCTGCATTTTTAGTATATTGCAGAGCCTGCACTCTCTTGGACGTTAATGAGGAACATGAAGCCATCAATAGTTTTGATTAAGCCAAAGACTATTGCACTATTTAGATGTACCATATTTCATCCATTCTAAGACATGCCTTTTTCCTCCCACGTTTTAACATCTTTCAAATCAAAATGTGCCTCAGAATCAAGGCAATCATGGTATAGTTGTCATTGCCTCTGCATGGCAAACTTGGTCACAGCTGTTTATATTATCATCTGAATTTCAGCTGAGTTCAATATGTGGTTGCAAGGACGGGTGTTGAGGTTCAATGCCATTTAAAAGTCTCTCAAAAGATTATCCTACATTTTGGCATTCAAATAATGAGCTATTGTGTGTGCATAAAGAAACAGAGGAGTGAGGTGTAAATTGACATTTGTAAAGCAAATATTTGTTGTTATAGGAACAACTGCAATTCCATACTTTCTCCCAAAGCAACAACCAACTGCTTTCAAGACCTAAAAAAAGAAGAAATCCACGAGAAATGAGGCAGTTATATTTGCCCCACACCAACAATGCAACTGAAAGCAGTAGTAACAGCAGAATCCCTTGGAAGAGACGAAAGAAATTTCAGAGTAGCAAAGGGCTAGTGTCACAGATGCAAGGGCCACATACAACTACTTCTAGGACATTATGTCAGAGTTTAAAACCACTTTTTTAATCTTAGAAGTTCATAAAATAATGGTGAATCTTATACTGTGTGGTTTCTTAGGTCTGATGAAATCTAGTACGTCCAGAATCACTTTCAACCAATAAAACCCACAGCTACCCGTTAAAGTGCCTGAGAATTTGTAAAGGGTCAGTCTACATCCAAGAAACAGTAGCCACTTTCAGACTTGGATTTGAAACAGAGCTAGGCCTCAGTACCCAAAGGCATCACCCACCCTATCGCAGATGTCATCTGTTGCCATCTCATACCCTATTTCCCCTGCTAACAGAACCCTGAGTTGATTCAAGGATTAGGGAGACTTGTACTTCAGAGGAGACCTGGTTCTCCTCTACCCCAGAGAATTTTCATTAACCAATCACAACATGATGGTCTCTTCTCTTTCCCATTGGTTATTTTAGGGGTGGCATGTAATACAGTTTCGGCCAATGAGATATGAAGGAAGGGAAGAGTGAGGGTGGGATCTTAAAAACAAAGATGCATGAGAAGGAAAAAATAAGGGGTCTTTTCCATCGCTGGGCTTGGTGATGCCTGGAACTACTGCAGCCATCTTGCAACCATGAGGAAGCAACTGAGAGACAAAGACGCACACTGAAGATGACAGAGACAGAAGATGGAGACGGCATAAATCCTTGATGACATCACTGAACTACTTTCTTAAGCAAGCCTAAAGACTGGTTTCTGTCTAGTTTCACTGCTTATATGGGATATTAAACATCTTTATTATTCAATCCACTGTCAGTAGTTGAATCTTCTATCACTTGCACCCAAAGTCACATAACTGATCCACCCCTACTTCCCTACTACTGCCATGATACCTCCCTCCCTTCTACACTTCTTGAAATATGAATAACAGCTTAAAGCAACACATATTTATTATTGCACAGCTTCTGAGAGTCAAGAGGCCAAGAAAGGCCTACTGGGTCCACTGCAAAGCTGAAATCAAGGTGTCAGTCAGAGGTAGGTTCTCATCTAGAGGCTCAACTGGAGAAGTTTCCCCTTCCAATTTCCCTCAGGCTGATGGCAGAATTTGTTTCCTTGTGGCTATAAAATTAATGACAGCTTGCTTCTTCAAAGCCAGCATTGGAGATAGCAAGACAGTCTGTTAGGGACATGGAATCTTATATAATTGTGGGAGTGACATCACCTTTGCCACATAGTGTAATTCTATTGTATTCTATTGGCTAGAACTAAGTCACAGGACTCACCTATACTCAAGGGAAGAGAATTACACAGGGACATGAACACCAGAAGGCAGAGGTCACAAAGTCATCTTAGAGTCTGTCCAACTTACACGGTTAGTTAGTGGCTCTCATGGAACTGGAGACCAGTTCTATCTTATCCCAATATCCATTCTCTTTTAGTTTAACTATGAAGTGTCAAAAATATAAGAATACGTTTCTAAAAATGTAGAGTCTTCTGAAAATAGAATATACTGATGCGGAGGTCCTAAATTCTCTGTTACTAGAGATGGCTATGCTTAAGCTGGACCATCACTTGAGGCAGATGTGGCTGAGGGGTTTACCTTTAGCAAGAGTATCATGGGGCAAGATAGGGAAAGGAAGTTGTTGAGTTAGGTGACTTTCAAGGTGCTTCAACCTCGCACTTCTGATTCTTTTAGGCACATCATGGAATCACAGAATGTTAGGGTTGGAAGGACTCTTTGAGATGAAGACCCTGCACTTTACAGATGAGGAAACTGAGGTATAGAGAAGTCAATGCTTGCTTCAGTCTCACTGAAAGTTGCTGGTGATAGAAACTGAATAGACTTAATACCTGTCTTCAAGAAGCTTATAATGTAACAGGGAGAATGCAGTAAAAATAAAACATAATACACAATACACAAGTCCTATGATGAAATTATATTTAAGATACCCCATAAAGCCAGATAAAGAAAGAAACGTCAGGAGCAAGACAAGTTGTGGGGGCAGATGAGCGGGTTCGATTCATACTAGTGGACACTGAGTACTTAAGGGACATCCAGGTGATGATGTCTGGTACAGGGCTTCTCAAACCTTAATGTTCACACAAACTTACCTAGAGACTGTTCCAATGCAGCTTCTGACTCAGCAGGCCTGTGGTGGAGCCTAGGGTTCTGTATTTCAAACAAGCCCCCAGGTGATACAGATGCTACTTATCCTCAAAGCATAATCTGAGTGGCAAGACTGAAAAGGCAGTTGTATAATCAGATCTCAGATGTGTGATCTTCATTCCTCTCCCCCTCATTCCATTGTCCACTCTCTGAATAGGGACAAGACTGGAGGAGAGACACTGAAGGAATTTCCATACAGGAGCACCTTCACCAGAAGGCCTTGTAACTAGCCACGTTACCTGGGAAGGGAAGATGCCTTTTAGTTACTGCAAAGAACCCATCCACCATTTCTTACCTTCAACTCACATTTGCTAACCCTCCTTTGTGAAGGAGTACAAAAATGAATGACTTAGCCCAGCACTGCAACTATTTAATAATGCAGATCATTGGGGCACCTGGGTGGCTCAGTCGGTTAAGCGGCCGACTTCGGCTCAGGTCATGATCTCGCAGTCAGTGAGTTCGAGCCCCGCGTCGGGCTCTGTGCTGACGGCTCAGAGCCTGGAGCCTGTTTCAGATTCTGTGTCTCCCTCTCTCTGACCCTCCCCTGTTCATGCTCTGTCTCTCCCTGTCTCAAAAATAAATTAAAAAAAAAAAAGTGAAAAAAAAATAATGCAGATCATTGTGCCCAATTAGCCAGGAATTGTGGCCTTGAGGACAGGTGATGCAACTGACAGGTTTCAATGAGTGCAGAGAGTGAAAACCAAAAGAAGATGGGGCGGGTAGGGGGGATGAGACGTTAAAAGGAGAATCAGGGCTGAATGGAGTGGAGGCCAGAGCTAAAAGACAATCTCCTAAAATGTCCTTTGCCTCTTTCAGACAGCACCTAGACCCACTCCTGATAAGTTACAAATGTGCAGAGTCTATGATCCTCTGAGACTATCTTCTCCATCAGGCACTCTAGGTCTAGGGCCTGTGTCCTGTAAGTTCTTCAGAGATCTACAAAAATGTTTGAGGCCAGAATGTAAAATCACGGGCTCCCAAATATGAAAAGAAACCAGCAAAATATAAATAAATAAATGTTTATTGCCAAAATACAATATTATTTTAACCTCATTAATTGTTGAGTCTAGCATTCATAAAATTTGATCACATCAAAAAACCACTTGTAAGTGAGTTTTGCTCACCTTGCAAAAACTCCTGAGTAGGCATAATGATTGCAAAGAAATCCTAGTAAATTAAGTATGTTTCCAGTAGCCAGTAATTTCTAAAACATCAGGCAGAAATCTTTTTATTAATATACCAGTAAAATATTTATTTTTTAATGCAGACTTTGGTTGGGGTATATATTAATACATGTAATGTTTTGTGAGATCTGAGACCTGGTACTGACCATAGAAAGTGTCAGTTCTGGGGTGCCTGGGTGGCTCAGTCGACTGAGCATCCATTAGCTCAGGTCATGATCTCACAGTTCATAAGTTTGAGCCCCGCACTGGGCTTGCTCCTGTCAGCACAGAGCCCACTTCTTATCCTCTGTCTCTTTCTTTCTCTCTCTCTCTCTCTCTCTCTCTCTCGTCTCTCCCTGCTCCTCCCCTGCTTGTGGTCTCTCACTCTCTCTCAAAAATAAATAAAACATTTTTTAAAAAAGAAAGTGTCAGTTCTTTGTGAAAAACTAACTAAAAGGAAGATAGATCCCCAGGTGACAAAAATGGTCTGGGTGAAAATTATGGTATTTCTAGGGTTTCATTCAAAGTAGCCTAATGATAAAAGAAACAAATTAATTCGCCTACTGAACACTTGTATTGACCATCCACCATGTGCCAGGCACTATTCTAGACAAAGGGATGCAATAGCAAACAAGTTAGATAAACCAGCAGATAACAATATACCTTGAAACAGCTCACTAAACAACACTCACCCCACCCTTCTGAGGCAGGGCCAGGCGACCTGACTAAAGAGAGGCCTCCATCATACCATGGGAGGCCATGATTGCTTCCTCAGAGAGAATGAAGAAAATTCTTATTAAGTGCCTACTTTATGGCAGACTATGCAAAGTGCTATCTAATTCATTTCTGTTGAACCTCCTGACAGCCCCATCGTGTCCCTTAGTTCTCACGTTAACAGCAATGAAACCAAGGCTCAGAGTACCTGGCCACCTGCCCATGACCAGATAGCCAGTTAGAGAGCAGGTCACTTGGGATTCAAGCCCAAAACCATACTCCTTCCTTCTGATACCATTCCTGGGGGCCTCTAGCCCTGACCACTTCATATTTGGGAAGTTCTCCAAGCTGGCATGGTAGGTGAGAGCCAGAGACAAGGGGCTGTGCTGTTCATGCTCTGCCTCTCTGTCACCACCTGGGGACAGGGGCCCCACCCAGGCACTGGCTTTGGCAGAGAACCCCTACAGTGCTAAATGTGCTTCGTCTCTGTGTTCACGTACCAGCCCTTACATAAACACCTCTCTGGCCTAGGGTAGAGTTACCTGGAATCTGGGGACCCCTCCTATCCCTATCCCCCCCAACCCCTCCAAGTCCTTCAGACGATAGCTGTGGCTACAACAGTGCTTCACCTTGGGCTCCAAGCTTAAATGTCCTTCACATCCCTGGCCAGCGCAGCAGAGAACTCCTTTCCTCCCTCTTGTCATCAGGGACCACAACCGGCCTCTCAGTGGCGGTGTTGCTCAGGCAGCCTCTTGTCCTCTCTCCTCCCTAAGCCCACTGCTTTTCTAAGGTGACCTCTGTGCCTGGCTGTCTCTCAGGCCAGGATGCCAGAAGCACTGAGAATAGGATTTCCTTCAAGAGCAATTATCCACTGGGCCTTAAATGCTCACTTCCAAGCACCCCTACCCAAGGGTCCTCCTCTGCAGGCTGCTGGGGAAATGCTGAATGACCCCCACACCTGTCTTTGGTGTCCCTTAAAAATGAGTGAAGAGGGGTGCCTCGGTGGCTCGGTCGGTTAAGCGTACAACTTTTGGTTTCGGCTCAGGTCATGATCTCACAGTTGTTGAGTTCGAGTCCCACACCAAGCTGTGTGCTAACAGCTCAGAGCCTGGAGCCTGCTTCAGATTCTGTGTCTCCCTCTCTCTCCTCCCCACCCCTCTCTCACTCTCCTTCAAAAATAAACATTAAAAAAAATTTTTTTTTTAATGAGTGAAGAAAGCAGTCAGCCTTCTGCTTACTTGTCTGGCTTTCATTCCTTATTTTTTCCAAAGTACTTAAGTATGAAGAAAGAGGCAGCAGTAATTACATTTTTTTTTTCTTCCTGTGTAAAAGCTATTCTAGAAAGCTTGGAGGGTTACACACACCAACATAAACTAACACTCTCTTGCATGCGCTCTCTCTCTCTCTCTCTCTCTCTCTCTCTCTCTCTCCCCCCCCCCCTCCCAACTGGCTTTCTTAAGTGGACAGACACACTAGCTCCAACTCAATATCTGTTCTCCTTGTCTTCCTGCATCGTGTCTAAAGCCTCACCTCCAAGCTCCCTCGCAGCAAGGCAGCTGCAACAGAGGCCCCACCTCAGCCCCCAGCTTCCCTTCATCCTGAGAGGATTTTGGACAGGGCGACAGAGATGGGGTAGCCAAAGCATGATTTCCAACAGTGAGATCCATCAGTTTAAAGAGACCCTACAAGGGGCGCCTGGGTGGCGCAGACGGTTAAGCGTCCGACTTCAGCCAGGTCACGATCTCGCGGTCCGTGAGTTCGAGCCCCGCGTCGGGCTCTGGGCTGATGGCTCAGAGCCTGGAGCCTGTTTCCGATTCTGTGTCTCCCTCTCTCTCTGCCCCTCCTCCGTTCATGCTCTGTCTCTCTCTGTCCCAAAAATAAATAAATGTTGAAAAAAAAAATTAAAAAAAAAAAAGAGACCCTACAAACCTCATTCCTTTAACCTATTTGGAATTTATTTTTATAAATGATACTAGATGAGAGTCCTCTTTAATTTTCTTCCAGACAGATAGCCTGTTGTGCTCACATTATTTATTAAATAAATCTCTCTTCTTCCACTATGTCGAAATACCACATTTTCATATATAAAATTCTCATTTAAAATAGGATCTATTTCTGAATTGTCCATCTGTGCTCTGATCTATACAGCTGTCCCGTTGCTTGTATCATATTGATTTATTATGGTGGCTTTTTCGTGTTTTAATACCTAGTAAAATAGATGCTGCCTTGCTCTGCTTCCCTTTACACTTTTACTGGCTATTCATAGGCACTTCTTTCCTCCATATGAAATTTAAGATCATTGTAATCAATTTTCCTCCCAAAAGCCTTCATTGGAATTCTAATTCGAATTGCACTGATATATTAATAGTGACATAATTGATTTTATATGATACTAACTCTTCCATCCAAGAACATGATGTGTTTTTTCATTTATTCAGCTAATTTATATCCTTCCATCTCACATTGTCATTTATTCCATGTACATAGATTCTGTCCTTCTCTTATCCATATTTTAAATTTTTTGTTAGTGTTATAAACAGAATGTTTTCTCATTTCCATTTCTAGGTTCTTATTTCTGGAATAAAAAAAAAAAGCTTGTGTCCAGCATTACCAAATGCTCTTATTTGTTCTAGAAATTTTTAAAACTAGAATTTCTTGGTTTTTTAGGTTTGAAATAATATGATCAATTTAGTTCTTTTTTCTCCAATATTTAAACATATTGTTTTATCTTAGTACATCCAATACAACTTCCAAAATAATATTCAATAATAAAGGTAAGATTTGGCATCTTGTTTCTGAATTTCATTGACTTGCCTTTATCATTTCGGGACTTAGAACGATGTTTCCTGTTTTGTTTTTGTTTTGTTTTGTTTCTGTTTTTTAGAAATATAATTCTAAATGTTTATTTTGTTTGTTTGTTTGTTTTCAGAGAGTCCAAGCATGGGGAGGGGCAGAGAGAGGGAGAGAGAGCATCCCAAGCAGGCTCCACACTCAGCAGTCAGCCCCACACAGGGCTTGATCTCTTGAACCCTGAGATCATGACCTGAGCTGAAATCAAGAGTCAGACGTTTAACCAACTGAGCCACCCAGGTGCCCCATTTCCTATTTTGGTTTGAAAAATAGTCTTAATCATAACTAAATGATAAAAGCCTCCTTTTATTGCCATTTATTTAGACTGTTTTTGTAGGAATAACTGCTGGTTTGTTTTGTTTTTTTGGTTTTTGGTGGGGTTTTTTTCTTTTTTTGAAACCCTTTTAAAATACTCTTTAGAAAATGTTCTTTTAGCATCTATTGCTCTGATCACATGATTTTCTTCTTAATTTGTTGATCTGATAAATTATACTGATAGATTTCCTGATATCTAACTACCCTTGCCTTTCCTACTTGGTTGAAATATGCCATTCATTTGATACTTTGCTGTATTCTTTGGGTAATATTTCATTTTTTATTTTCTCAGCTATATCTGTAAGTACTGTTTGTCTATATGTTTTGCATACCAGCTGCGCAACAACTGAGTTTGTGGGTGCCTGGGTGGCTCAGTTGGTTAAGCGTCACACTTCGGCTCAGGTCATGATCTCACGGTTCTTAGGTTGGAGTCCTGCATGGGGCTCTGTGCTGACAACTCAGAGCCTGGAACCTGCTTCAGATTCTGTGTCTCCCTCTCTCTCTCTGCCCCTCCCTAACTCACGCTCTCTCTTTCCCTCTCTCAAAAGTAAATAAACATTAAAATATTTTTTTAAATAAAAAATAAATAAAATTTTTAAAAAACTGAGTTTGATATTACCACTATGGTGACTTCACTAAATGAATTTGGGAGATTTCCATCTCTTTTCTATGTATGATCTGTAACAGTTTTCTATGGTTAGAAATAACCTTGGCATTATTGTTCTTTAAAGGTTAAATATTTTTCAACTGTTGAAATCATCCGACCCTGGTGTCTTTTATATTAGTAGATCTTTAAGTGTTGTTCTAATTTCTTCCACAATAGTTGTTCTGTTGAAATTACCCAATCTTTTTTGGGTCGTATTTGGAAATTGTATTTGTCTGGGAAATCATCATTTTCTTCTAGTTCAGGTCAGCAAATAATGTTCATGGGCCAAATCTGGCCCGCCATCTATTTTTCTACAGTCATTGAGCTAAGAATGGTTTATAAATTTTTAAATGTTTATTTAAATACCTACATAATACCCTTGATTTACCTCTTCACTTGGAAAGCCTAAAATATTTACTGCCTAGCCTTCTGTAGAAAAAGTTCACCAGCCCCTTTTCTTGATTTTCACATTGTTTGCTGATGAGTTGCATATGCCATTCTCTTACCGTTTTAATCTGCATTGTCTGTAACCCTGTCTCTTTTCTTACTCCTGATCTTATATATTTTTGCTCTCACACTTTTTTTCTTAATCAGGCTCATGAAGAGTTTATGTAGACATTATTAATCTTTTCAAAAATCTAGTCTTTTTAATTTTTTTTTTAATGTTTATTATTCTTGAGAGAGAGAGACAGCGCATGAGTGAGGGAGGGGCAGAGAGAGAGAGGGAGACACAGAATCCAAAGCAGGCTCCAGGCACTGAGCTGTCAGCACAGAGCCCAATGCGGGACTCAAACTCACAAACCATTGAGATCATGACTGAGCCAAAGTCTGACACTTAACTGACTGAGTCACCCAGGCACCCAAAAATCTAGTTTTTATATTTATTTGTACATTCCACTCTTTTCATTTTCTATTGGCTGTGTTACCACATTTCATCATTATTTTGGACACCACTAAGAAAAATAAAACACTTTCACATAATTTAGGACATAAGGCCTTCTTATCACTTAGAATATTATTTCGTACTTATTGGAAGAGTTTTTGAAACTCATGAGGCATAAATTTTAATCATATTTCTCTTGTGTATCCATAAAAGGAAAATACAGAATTGCTTAAGAGATTTCTAAGATGTGTTCTCCCCGGGAACCCAACTCTTTTAAATCACTATCCACTCACTCATTAATGTTACCATTTTCCCATACAATACTGTCCTCTGTGCTGATGACACTGCATTTTTTAAAAGAGTGATCTCCCAAATTGCTGATACTTGTTCTACAAGTTTTGCTGTAGTTCTCTGTTACTAGAAGTGTCATTCAAAATATTTCAGTCATGAAACAATATTCATATCCCTTCCCCAAATAGTGTTTAAATGGTTTTTTGACTGACACACCAAGGAAGGGATTGCCATCATGCTACCAGAAAGAACAGCCAAGTTCTTACATGCACGAGGAATAACAAGGTCACCCTGCTACATGGTCAACAGAAATTGAGGACGCACTCTGATTTCCGAGATGTCAAAAGAAAAAATAAAATGGGTCTTAGAAACCATGAAATATGGTAATCCTTACTTACTGTTTTATTTAGGTTAATGGGGGGGCTCCCCCTTTTTAAAGAGAGGTAACATGTTTATTTTTAGTCCTTCTGTATTAATGAAGACACTTGAGGCTGTGACTTTTTCTATGAGAACAGCTTTTGAAATGAGGTCTAAGTCTAAAGCTATTTTTTTTTTTTTTGCTTTTACTTAGATTGTAAATTACAGTTTTTACTTTTGATTGCACCAAGTATTTTCTGTTTATTCTTATTCTCCACGTAGCAATATTTTGGTTACTCTCCAGTATTTGCTTTCTTGTGTTGTTTTGTTTTCACCAGTATTTATTTTTAATTATACTGGATTATGACTATACAACTTGTATTGTAAAATCTCTTTTAAAATATAATAAGGAAGGGTCCTTAGGTGGCTCAGTCGGTTGAGCGTCTGACTTTGGCTCAGGTCAGGATCCCATGGTTCATGGGTTCGAGCCCCACATCAGACTCTGTGCTGACAATGTGGAGCCTGCTTTGGATTCTCTGTATCCCTCTTTCTCTGTCCCTCCCCTACTCACACTCACTCTTTCAAAAAATAAATAAGCATTTAAAAAATAAGAAGAAGAAATAAAATGTAAAAAGGTATCCTTTTTGTAACATATGTAGCTAATTTTTTAAGTTTGTATGGACATACAAAAATGTATAATACTCATTTGAAGAAAATTAAACTGATATTAATTAAAGTCCACCAAGAATTAAAATCAGTTTGATAATTTTTTCATTCAATTCCCCATTGTCTTTATTTTTTTTCTAGTAGTTATGAAAACCAGAAAATTAAGAAATTTCAAGAAGCCTAGTTTCTGGGTAATATGGAAACTTAAGTAGGCTGGGGCAGGGAGATCCTTTTCAGGTCACATGGTAAAGTGGAGGTCAAGGTGCAGCCACAGCATTAAAGGTCAGGCCTGCAGGTGCTCCTGCGAGCTTGTGACTGAGAAGGTCCAGGAGGAAAGCTTCTGGGATCCTGGTAATGCTCTGGATGTTTGGTGTTGTTTGTATTCACATGCCAGGCACATTCAGTTTGCGAAAACTGTATGATGTTTATACATTTCTGTATATATTTTAAGTTTTTTTAATGCAACCACGAGATAGAGCTATTTTGTGTCATTTTTTCTTTCCTTATTCCCTGTTCTCTTCAACAAATATTGATCTAAAAGAAATATTGATTCCACCTTTAGACCTCTGTCTATGAAAACTGCTTCACGTATCCGCTCCTTCCTTTCTTCACAGTTCTTTTCCCATGTATTAGTCAGGATAATTTAACCTATGGTTTAACCCAACATTTCTATGGCTGAACTTGCTCCCACAAAGCCCTGAACAGGTCAGGAAAACTTCCTCTGTCCTGTCTCCATCTAGAAAGCATTACCTTTAAACATCACAGCAGCAGAGAAAGAGAAATCTGGAGCATCCACTTGGTTTTTAAGAGCCAGGTCTGCAAGTGGTATACCACTTCTGCCCTCATCAGATGACCAGAATCCAGTCACGGAACCCAATCAAACCAACCCCGAGGCAGGGAAGGGGGGAAGGCAGGGAAAAGGCACTTTCATTTTGCTTCTGGTCACATGCCTTAACAGCCTAAAAGAGCAGGTTCACACACCAACCCTGCAACCTTCCCAGCTGTTCCAGCTATCTCTTAATCCTGCAAACCAAGCTCTTAAACTCAAAACTGGTACCTTAATCCCTTTATCTTCATCACAAAACCAAATGATGTAAGTAAACCTTATGCTCCATAAGGAAAGCAAAAAGACTCCACTCCTTGTCTCTAGTTGGGTTTGGAGTGGGAAATTCGTATCTATTTGATTATTTATTTTTCTTGGACATTCCTTAGCACTTGTCCAATTTTACCTTTGATATTCCCATATTTTTTTAAAAACTTTTTAATGTTTACTTATTTTTGAGACAATGCAAGAGACAGAGTGCAAGCAGCAGAGGGGCAGACAGAGGGAGACACAGAATCCGAAGCGGGATCCAGGCTCTGAGCTGTCAGCCCAGAGCCCGATGTGGGGCTCGAACTCACGAACCGTGAGATCATGACCTGAGCCAAAGTTGGAGGCTTAACCGACTGAGCCACTCAGGCACCCCTGATATTCCCATATAACCAATATGTTAAAAGAACCAAACTCATGTGATATAATAACAAATGGCTTGATCATTTTCTCCTCCTACTTATTCAAACCCATTCTGAGGGGCTAATTTTTTCCCCTGCCCACAAGATGAAATTTAAGGCAAGTCTCATGGGTTTATGGTCAATCGTCACCAATTTAAAAAAAAAAAAAAGCGTTTTAGGTACTTGTAGTCATGAAAGTGTTCTCAGTTCAATAATTAAAATATCTGGTCCTAGGTAATAGTTGTAATATTCAACTCCATTTAGAATGAACTCTTTTACCTGTCCCTTAGACAGACATGCTTTGAGAAGGAAATAGGTGTGATCAACTCTTTCTATTTCTTCATCTTGGGCTTCTGTTCTCCTCCACTATTCTCTACCTCTTCTAGGCTTAGCATGCAGGGAGAGATGAGCAGTGGAAACATTCTTACTACACAGGGACTGTCATGAGTTGGTGCACTACAAAGATTAATTCCAGCAAGCCTGGAATACACCTGAGCTGTTTTACTCAAAAAAGAAATATACACCAGCATGGCATTGAATCCTGGTCAAGGCACAGTTAATAGTCACTTCATAGCCATGTGTCCAAGTTTTGGGCTGGTTGGTACCAACTTGTCAGCATTGTTTAATAAGAATGAGGTTGATGATTTGCACCTGGTCTTAGTGAGACCCCCAAAAGTCTCAGCCATTGGAGCTGGTTGCATACCAAAAATATACCTAGATGACCAGCAGAGTATAAGAAACTCTGGCTGACCGAATAGCCAAAGCAATCTTGAAAAAGAAAACCAAAGCAGGAGGCGTCACAATCCCAGACTTCAAGCTATACTACAAAGCTGTAATCATCAAGACAGTATGGTACTGGTACAAAAACAGACACTCAGATCAATGGAACAGAAGAGAGAACCCAGAAATGGACCCACAAATGTATGGCCGACTAATCTTTGACAAAGCAGGGAAGAACATCCAATGGAATAAAGACAGTCTCTTCAGCAAGTGGCACTGAGAAAACTGGACAGCGACATGCAGAAGAATGAACCTGGACCACTTTCTTACACCAGACACAAAGATAAACTCAAAATGGATTAAAGACCTAAATGTAAGACAGGAAGCCATCAAAATCCTCGAGGAGAAAGCAGGCAAAAACCTCTTTGATCTTGGCCACAGCAACTTCTTACTCAACACATCTCCAGAGGCAAGGGAAACAAAAGAAAAAATCAACTATTGGGACCTCATCAAAATAAAAATCTTCTGCACAATGAAGGAAACAATCAGCAAAACTAAAGGCAACCGACAGAATGGGAGAAGATATTTGCAAATGACATATCAGATAAAGGGTTAGTATCCAAAATTTATAAAGAACTTATCAAACTCAACACCCAAAAAACAAATAATCTGGTGAAGAAACGGGCAACAGACATGAATAGACACTTCTCCAAAGAAGACATTCAGATGGCCAACCAACACATGAAAAAATGCACAGCATCACTCATCATCAGGGAAATACAAATCAAAACCATAATGAGCTACCATCTCACACCAGTCAGAATGGCTAACATTAACAATTCAGGCAACAACAGATGTTGGCAAGGATGCAGAGAAAGAGGATCTCTTCTGCATTGTTGGTGGGAATGTAAGCTGGTGCAGCCACTCTGGAAAACAGTATGGAAGTTCCTCAAAAAATTAAAAATAGAACCACCCTATGACCCAGCAATTGCACTACTAGGCATTTATCCAAGGGATACAGGTAGGCTGTTTTGAAGGGGCACATGCACCCCCATGTTTATAGCAGCACTATCCACAATAGCCAAAGTATGGAAAGAGCCCAAATGTCCATCGATGGATGAATGGATAAAGAAAATGTGGTATATATATATACAATGGAGTATTACTCAGCAATCAAAAAGAATGAAATCTTGCCATTTGCAACTATGTGGATGGAACTAGAGGGTATTATGCTAAGCGAAATTAGTCAGAGAAAGACAACTATCATATGACTTCACCCATATGAGGACTTTAAGATACAAAACAGGTGAACATAGGGAAGAGAAGCAGAAATAATATAAAAACAGGGAAGGGGACAAAACATAAGAGGCTCTTAAATATGGAGAACAAACAGAGGGTTACTGGAGAGGTTGAGGGAGGGAGGATGGGCTAAATGGGTAAGGCACACTAAGGAATCTACTCCTGAAATCATTGTTGCACTATATGCTAACTGATGTAAATTTTAAAAAGTGAAAATAAAAAAAAACACAAAAAAAAGAAAAGAAACTCTGGTTGAGACTACTTTGGGCTCCCCGATTCCTATGTATTCTGTGCATACAACAGTGGTTCCTCTCTGAGAGAGCTAGCGCATCTTGCCATGGCCTTTACAGAAGGAAGACAGTTAGAGCTTGCTCCTGGTCTCTCCTGATTCCTTACTGTGACACAACCTGTGGCTGAAATGTATATATCTGCTTTAATGCTGGTGCTATATTTTATCCTCTCTTGCAATAAACTATAGATTTGTCAGCACTGACATTGGTGACCTTGAGTCTTCTTTAGTAATTATACCCCACCTGCCACCATTAGTGCACCTGACTCCAGTGCTTCCTAGGACTGGCAGCTGTATACAACTGACTCTTTCTTCTGAGGAGCACTTTTGTGGGTTCTTCAGAGGACCCCCCCGCCACCGCCAACCCTGGTTTCTCCCATCAAACTTGGTCCGGTGATACCCAACAGCACTCTCTGTTCGGGTCACCTTGCCCTTCAAGGCAGTCTTCTTGATTGGTATCGAAGACAACCCTCCCCAGTCTTCCAATAGCCCTGAACAATACCTGGTGAAAAGAAAACATATATTCTTTGCCCCAGACAACTTGGGAGTGAAATTCCCCTTCTTTGCAGCAATATCTTTTCACTCCTCTCTCAGCAAAGCAAAGCCACAGCAGTCTACCTTTCTGCTGTCTCAGGCATGACTCAGACATTGGTTCATTGGGACAAACATCGAACTCACTGGTGGTTCCATTGAAGACCTTCTCCCCAGGCTTGAGGTAAAAGAAAAGTGCTCCACCCTTCCAAACAAAAATCTTTTTTAAATCTCTATTCAACCTTTTTAAACCCTTGATGGCTGAGGGGATAAGGGACCCAAAACTGGTTTCAAACACTTTATTGCAGGTCATCACAATGGTCTCCTTACTTTGAAATATAAGTTAATCCCATGGTCTTGAAGCCTCACCAAAAGTGTTTTATTTTAATATCTCATGACACTGATATAAGTGTAAAATCAATGATTTGAATACACACCTACCTGATTCCAAAGTCCATGTTCTTCCTACTATGCCAGGCAACCTTCACCTATGTCTAATTAAGAATTTTATGCCTTTTAAGTTTATGCCATTTGGAATTTGTTTAGTACTTTTTTGATAGTCTTCATTTTCGTCCTGGAAAAGATGCCTTTCCAAATGTATGTACATCACACCCTTCTGTTTTCACTGATTTTTTTTTCCACTTTACCAACGGATGAAAAACCCTTGGTTTCTCTGTCCTTGGTCAAATGGAAAAAAAAATTTTTTTTAATGTTTATTTATTTTTGAGAAAGAGAGAGTGGAGAGAGGCAAGAGAGAGAGAAGAACAGAGGATCCAAAGCAGGCTCCAGACTGACAGCAGAGAGCCCAATGTGGGGCTTACACTCACGAACCATGAGATCAAGACTCGAGCTGAAGTTAGCCACTTAACCGACTGAGGCACCTAGGTCCCCCAAGTGGAAAAATTTAATTAGCTCCTATGCTCAATAAATAGCAGAGTTTCAACCTTTTTCAAACTGTATGTAGTCTTGTGGCATTCACACTTAGAGAAATAGGGAGGTTTGGTGGAATACAAAAAAAAACAATTCTTTTTTTTAAACAAATGCTTGGAAAAGGTATTTGAAAGCTTTTGCTGTTGGTTACTGACTCTGAAGCGTGTGATTTCCCACTTTTCATTTCCAACTGAGCCCATATCAGCAAATGTATAAATCTCACTACTTGTTGTAGGTACGTTGTGGGCAGTAACTCAGGACTATCTGACTCCCCTTCTCACCCTGAGCTTTGACCATGTGGTCAGCTGGTTAGAAGTTACTAGGAACATGACTTTCCACAGCTTAATTATTTTCCTCATTCATTCTGTCCATCTCTTCCTCTAAGTGCTCCACAGTGGCAGCAAATCGAGAGACAACTGTATACAAAACACAACATTTCCCCTTTTCGAATACATAAAAAGAGCTGGCAGCACCTCTACCTAGAAACAAGTTTGTAAGAATGACCCACAACCATAAATCTCTCACTCAGATAGAGTGCCCTACCATGGCAGAAGGACAGGCTGGGCTTCTGACCCTGAGCTTTTACCACAAAAGCCTTCAACTGCATGGTTTAAATAAATACTTCTGCATTAGCTATGCTAATTTCAGGAAAACTTGAAATAATTTCTTCTGTAGATTAAAAAAAAATGTTTTGTTGTAAGTCAAAAAAAAAAAAAAAGATGTTAAAGAAAAGTTTAAATACTTTCTCCCCACCCCACCTCTTAGGAAATCAAAGTTAGAAGCTTGGCCACTTACTTTCCCACCTTTCTTTATAATCATTTAAACATTTACAAGCATATATGCATCTGTGTACAAGGTAGAGTCTTTCACTCACACTTTTAAATGACATCATGCTGTGCACATTATAACTGAATTTCTTTTCCTACTTAGATAAGATATTAATTGGGCTATAAGTCTGGCTGCAGATAACAGATCCAAATTAAGAAGACAGACATTTCTTCCTGCCTTCAGAGTCCCTAGGTAGATGGTCCAGGGGCCTTCTGGAACTCTGCTGCACACAGTGAGCCAAGCATTCAAGCCTTTTCTATCTTGTTGTCTGTCCTCCCCAAGCAGAATCATTCATCCACATGGCCTGTTAACCACATTCCAGGAAATAGCCACATTCCAGAAAATGGCCACATTCCAGGAAACACAGTGGAGGAAAGAGGGGAAAAAAGGATCTTTCCCACCCCCTTCCTTCTTTTCAGAACAACACAGAAGTTGGCCACCTAACACCCCCTCACTTCTTATTAACCAGGACTTGGTCACACGGCTATACTTTGCTGCAAGGGAAGCCGGGAAGTGTAGTCTTCCCCTGGGCAACTATGTGTCCAAGCTAAAAAGTCTCAGAAAGGGGTAGACTTATTTGGAGGATGGTGGTAGGAACTAGCAGCCTTTGCCCCAGATAGAGCTCTTGCTATTATACATGCTGCTCTGAATCATTTTTTTAAAATAAATACTCAATTTTCTGAAAGGTGGCTATGTTATAGTTATCCAACCACTCTCCTATTTCTGAAAATCATTGTTATTTCTAGGTTTTTGTTGTTTTCCCTCTGCCACACAAGCAAGAGTACTTGAATTTTGAGGAAACTTATCAAATATATTTAAACAAATGAGTCACATTTTGATTTTCCTTGACTGACAGGTGGAGGGACTATGAAGTCTCTCTTCTTTTATATTAAACAATCATAAAGAAAGATGAAAAAACTCATGTAAAAGGCCACAACACCCTCTTGTCTTCCCTTGTCTGCTGGGTGCCTGTTATTCCTTCTCACTGAAAGGAGCTGTTGGTGATTACACAAACAGAACCAGACATAGGTACTTAACCAGGAGGAGGCTGCCTTTAGGGAAGACAATGACCTTGCATATTTTCTTTAGATAAGAGATTGTGAACTATATTCTGAGAGGTATACCCTTCAGCTTAATTTACCCTTCAAAGCTGAGGGTTTGTAGCTCTGGGATTCCTGGCAAGAAAATGGCTTTGGGTTGGAACAGGGATCCTCTGTAACCTTAATTTACAATCATAATGCAGTGTTGGGGGGAAGAATTAAAAGCAAAAACAAAAAGAGAGTGAAGGCAGGATGGAGAGAGAGGGGAAGAAGGAGACAGGAAGAGCTGTGTAGCAATGTGCAGGCACCCGCAGAATGTTCAGGCAAAAGGGCCTCTGTTGATTAAGTCTCTTCGGTTGTAAGTAACAGAAAATAACTCAAGTTAGCTTAAAGGGAGGAGGAGGCTTTATAAAGAGATAGGAGTATCTCAGAAGGCAAAAGAAAGGTAGGATCAGAAAAGGGTGGAAGCCCCAAAAGAAGAAAGCTCTCTGGAGCTGTTAACATCTGTTTCTCTTTTCCCTCTGAAGACAAGCCTTTGATGCTTCCCCATGCACGTGTGAGCAGAAGGTGAGTGTGCCCCAGCTCCCAAGATTCTGTCCTCTCTCAGCAAAAGACCAGCACAAACTGCCTGGGCCATACTCTCAATTCCAAGTCCCCAGGAGAAAAGTCTGGTTGGTTCAACTTGGGTCAGGTGCCCACCTCTGGTCCAAACCGCTGTGACCAGAGAGGCAGGCGTCAGGTAGCACAAACCTGGCTTCCAGAACCGCATCCGTGGGAATGAAGGTGTACTTCTCTAAGAAAGCATGTTATTGTGGACTGGGAAGACAGCCAAGTACCTAATCCAGTTAAAGACAACATCAAGTACCTACTCAAGTCTCTTAATAAAGGAAGGATAAGATATTCTACCTCAAATAATACGAACTGCCGTGGCCATCTCTGGATATGTTTCCTAGATTAAAGGTTCAGATTTCACAGTTAAGGATTGATTATAATGGCTGCAGCAGTCTTGTCAACAATATGTGCAAACCTTAGCATTCGAACCAATACATCAGAAAATGTATTGCGTAATCATCTGAACACTACCCCAGCCCATAGGAAGGGAGGTTTGGGGTTTTCTCACCACACTCAGACCCGCTACCAGGAAAGTCATTTCCATCTTAGACATAAATGGTTTCCCTGCTCCTAGGAAGGTATAAGCCAGGACAAAAACAAGCTCAGGAAATGAGAGCAACATTAAATTTAAGAATGGTACTTCCCACATACAGCATGGAGGTGAACCAGTGAGAACAGGGAAATAAAATGTTCTCCAGTATTCACAGGATACACTTTGTGGCCACTCCCATAGATCCATCCACATGTCTCTTTCCCAGGCCTTCCTACCCCCAGCATTCTGATCTTTCTCCTGCCAGGCCTCTGACCAACCAGTCAACCCATTCACAAGTGCCTAGAGTTCATTCATATTCTTACCTTGAACCACTTGTCCTCCCATGAGAGTATGCAAGTAAATGCACCACTCAAAATTCTGCACTTTGAGAGGCTTTAGGTCTTTATCAGTTATACTAACCTCTGCCATTCCCCATTATATTCTTTATGTTTACTCATTGCTGAGTAACAAATTACCACAAAATGTGGTGGCTTAATACAGCAACTATTTTATTATTTAGCATGATTCAGGGGCTTAATTGGATCATTCTCCTGTTGTTCTTGCTTGGAGCCTCTCATGCAAATGCAGTCAGATGGCAGCTGGAACTGGAATGTCAAGATAGCCACACTCACATGGCTGGCACCTTGGCAGAGATGGCTGGCAGGCTGGAGCCTCTCTTCCCATGTAGTCTCGTCATGCAGCTACCTAGAGCTTCTCCATATGGCAGCCGGATTCTAAGAGCAAGCATTCCAGGACAAGCCCCTCTGTGCAACCTCTTATTAAGCCTTTGCTTGTACCATGCCTACTCATATCCATTTTCCCAAGTTCAGAATCAATGTTGGAGGGGACTACACAAAGGTGTAAACATTGGGAGGCATAGTTCATTGAGGGTCACCAGAGTTACTGTCTATTTGGTCATTTGGAGGACAGCAGCTCCAAAGGCTTCCACTTGGCTTTTTCCACCGCACTATCTCTTAGCTTAGAGGCTAAGGAACAAGTATGACACTTCTGCAAACTACCAAGTATGTCTGTTCCAGGAAAATGACCTCTGGATAAGCCCAGTGTATACTGTGAGTTGGGCCTGGACTGTCTAAGAGGGAGGGATCCCAGGTATTAACATCAATTCAGACTCTGCGGCCAACAGTATCTGAAATGTTTCGGTATGCCCCCTTATCCATTGCACAGTTGGCTGAGAAAACCACTGGAGGCCCTTGGATGAATTATTACCCAGAGGAATTATCACCATATTCACCTGCCATGGTGTTGCAGATTTCTTCCTCCTGATTACTCTGCCTCTCCTTCAGTAAATAGGTTTCGAGTCCAAAACTGTCTCAGGTCTGGAAACTGGACCCGAGACATCATGAATTTTTACTGGAGTAGTTCCCTCAAATTCCTGATAATCTATCCTCGATACTTTTTGGTTGCATGGATGGAGCAATCCTTTGATGGCTACCACTCTCTCTCACCTGTAGGGATACTGTATTTTACTAACCATCTCTCCAGCTCTCGGTGGGTCAAGGTTTCCGGCTGCCACCTTGACCTTGCCATTAATTATGAAGATGGTGCTCCACTTTTTCCTGATAGTTGAGTGCCAGCACCTGAATCCTAGCAGCCTCACTGCTGAACTCATTTCTCTAACAGCATTGTCTGCTGTCAGCCCTGGCACCTGCAGAACACCACCACCTCCAAACTTCTCAATGATGTGAACGTCCTTCTTGCCAGCTCATTGCCGTGTGTGTGTGTGTGTGTGTGTGTGTGTGTGTGTGTGTGTGTGAAGTGGATGATTCTTCTGGCTTTCCCTTGGAATGCAGTTGGTTGTTTGGTGGGGGGGGGGGGGTGTTGTTTTGTTTTGTTTTGTTTTACCCTTACTTAGTATATTATCTCTAGCACATTCACTTCTCCGACTCTTTGATCCCTCTACCATCTGCTACACAGTTGTGGCATTTCTCCTTCAGTTAGCATAGACCATTACTTTCTTCAAACTTATAAGAGCAATGTGCCAGCAGCACATCGGCACCATCCCCCAAGGTTCTTTCCAAGGTGTCAGATTATGTGTCCTGTGAGAGTGTCCCTATATCAGTAAACTCTCCTTTAGGCAACTTTCTATTTCCCTTCACCCCCACTCGATCCGGCATCCCACCCAGCTCTTCCCCATCAGGATACCACATATTCACTAAGGACTGCTACTTCCTTTTTTCCTTTACAGGCCCATCACTTCTCTGGCCAGGTTACATTGTGACTCAACTCTAGTCGTTGGTCTCAGGAAGAGATACAGATAGATCTTGGAGGGGGCCAGGATGAGTACCTCTGTCTTGTCTTCAAGAAAACGGTGAAGTAGCCTTTATTAGTGAGAACTATGGCCATTCCACAGGCCTAGAGGGTTCAGGGGACTGTAGGAATTAAAATTTTCAAGTACATTAACCCAGATGACCCCATCTCAAGTCTCAGAGTCCCACACCTTTCTCATCGGGACCCTGACCTTGGGGTAGCAGACTTACCAGGTTTGAGAATTCAACCTCTTCTGGAGGTCCATCACCCTTATAATTAAGTCCTAAACCTAATGCTGAGCATTTTCTGCCCTTTGGCTACAGGAAATGAGAGTCTCTTTATGTGCTGCCAAGGAGGCCCTCTGCGTTTCACACTTCACCTTAAATTGGTGATTAATCACCCTCAGTCTTTCATTTTCTCAGTGCCTTGGTACCCCCAACCAACTACCATCCAATTTCATAATGCTAAAAATGTTTACTTTTCCTGACCTCTCAAATACTGAAATATTTCATCTGCTGGTAAATTCCACTCTGCCAGTATCCCATCTCAGTCCACCATATTTTAGCAATTGCACCATATCGCACACCAGGGGGCCACAACCGGTGATGGGGTCCTCACTGCCACTTGGTTGGTGGCATCATCACCCAGATCCTATTTCCTAGGACTACACCTGGCACCAACCTTCACAGATGGGCTTCACAGAAACAAACTTTGAGATGGAAGTTTATTGGGGTGTCCTGTTGGGAACAACTGCTGAAAGCAAGTGGGCAGGAAGGGGCAGAGGGGAGTGTTGAAATGTGATGTGGTGGCAGCCAAAGTCTAAGCCGATCCCGTGGGGAGCTCTCAAACTGGAATGGCTTTTCAGACATATCCCATACTGAGGCAAGGGGCTCAGACATTTGCACCACCACGTCAACCTGTCCTTGGAGAAAGGCAGCTGCCTTTGTCTAAGGTCAGTTTCTGAGGGTGGACCTTGCTATGAGCCATCAGCAGGCAACATGCCTGCCCTCTGGGGGAATGAGTGCCTGAGTCCTCAGGGAGGGACCTAGAAGGTATATATCTCAGCATCCACCTTGTAACCCAAAGAGGAGAACGTACAACATGAAGCTAACCATCTCCATGCACTTATTAATAATAATGAGATGTTAGGAAATTGTAACTATATTTCCATGTTTACTTAAAGACTTGGCCAGGCCAATATACACCATGACAGTGAAAAAAACAGCATACATCAAAAGTCTGAAAGCCTTAAAATCCTACAATCTCATGATTAGTGAGAGAAACAAATTAAAAAGCAGATGCAAGGGTGCCTGGGTGGCTCAGTCAGTTGAGCGTCCAACTTCGGCTCAGGTCATGATCTCACAGTTCGTGAGTTCGAACCCCACGTCAGGCTCTGTGCTGACAGCGTGGAGCCTGGAGCCTGCTTCAGATTCTGTGTCTCCCTCTCTCTCTGCTCCTCCCCCACTCCTGCTCTGTCTCTCTCTCTCTCAAAACTTTTTTAACAATTAAAAAAAAAAAAAAAAGAAAAAAAGAAAAAGCAGACACAGTGAGGGCCACTGACCAGACTCTTGTTTAAAGCATCCTGAACTTGGAAAATGGGTACCATGCCCAGACCCAAAATTCTGCTGGTTTATTCTGCCATGTAAGTTTCTCTGGTAAAATTACTGCTACCTTGGGAAGGCATAAGAAATTAGAGTGATACGGGGCGCCTGGGTGGCGCAGTCGGTTAAGCGTCCGACTTCAGCCAGGTCACGATCTCGCGGTCCGTGAGTTCGAGCCCTGCATCGGGCTCTGGGCTGATGGCTCAGAGCCTGGAGCCTGTTTCCGATTCTGTGTCTCCCTCTCTCTCTGCCCCTCCCCTGTTCATGCTCTGTCTCTCTCTGTCCCAAAAAAAATAAATAAACGTTGAAAAAAAAAAAAAGAAATTAGAGTGATAATGAGGGTACAGGTATGGATAGAAACAATAAAACATTGGAATCTGTACTGTAATTGCAAGAATAAGGTCTGCAATCTTCATAGTTTTCCACATGTTTTATCTCCTTCTTAAGGTTTTTAGAGCATTTAAAAGACTCTGATACCTTGGACTTGGGAAAGTTAACTGTTTAAAATAGTTTAATCAAATAAGTTTCTGAGTTTGAGAGGGAAAATATCAAACTCCTAAATTTTGACTGATTAGTCATGGTAAGTAGGTACAAATATTCTGAGGAGTACTAACTGTTTAATTATTAAAGAGCTGTCTACTGTTTCATAAAATCTAAAAAATTAACAAATTGAGCATCAGTAAAAAGATAGATAGTAGTGAATGTTCCTCTCCAAGGAAAAGAGCACCTCAGACAGTAAATCATAGAGTCAATAGAGAGGCTATCCCCAGTGTGAAATCGCTTTACCCCAGGTTTGGCACAGAATATATACTTGGTATAGGTGGGTATTGTTTCAACCATAAAACCCCTCATATTCAGAAGACAGTACCGGGGCGCCTGGGTGGTGCAGTCGGTTAAGCGTCCGACTTCAGCCAGGTCACGATTTCACGATCCGTGAGTTCGAGCCCCGCGTAGGGCTCTGGGCTGATGGCTCAGAGCCTGGAGCCTGTTTCCGATTCTGTGTCTCCCTCTCTCTCTGCCCCACCCCCGTTCATGCTCTGTCTCTCTCTGTCCCAAAAATAAATAAACGTTGAAAAAAAAATTAAAAAAAAAAAAAAGACAGTACCAAACAAAAGACATTTCAAAGCTAAATATAGTTAATTGGGTATTGACCACAGCTTTTACCTGTTTATATCCATCACGTCCCACTCACCAGGCAACTGTGGGCTGACTCGACGTGCAAATATTCTTGAAATTCTCTTGACTGGCCACAATCTACAAGGAGCTCTTTGCCTGGTTCTCAATCAATTTCTTCTATCCTATATTCTTTCAAGAAGGTAGCAGATAGAAGCATGCTCCAGGGTCCCACCAAGTGTCAGCTGGAATTGGTAATTATTTGAGACTTTACCCCATGTCATTTCCAAGAGAAGTCTGCTCTACTTCCGGGAGGGAAGAAAATCAGACAAGTCAAAACAAATGCAGATGCATTTGTGTATGCTACAGTCAACAGAAAACACTGAAGTGCCACTAGGCCCTTCAGGGAAGCCAAGAACTAGGCAAAGTTTCAGATTTTAAAATCAGTCTCTTCACAAGTGTGTTTTTAAGTACCTGGGCTTCCAAAATTCATGCTGTACAGTCAAGACAACTCTCCTGGAAGTTTTCAAACAAATCCCGATGAGTTTATTTTCTTTTCTTTGCAAAGCATTTAAGCCGTGCACCCGCAAGGGGAGACCTCTGTCCCTGGACTAGTAACCTCTCTTGCAAGTTTTTAATCCTCAAGCAAAATGTAGGTGTGAGGGCTTCCTGGTCTGATTCAAAGCCACTTTAATGTTGAGAAAAAGTGTACACACAATGCCCACTCCATCCTCATGGATTTATTTGTGTTTGGGGTTTTTTGGTTTTTGTTTCTTTTTTTCAGGATTCTTGATTTCCTTTTCATTCTATGGTGAGTTAGTATTAACTTTTCAAATCATTTTCCTGAGCCAGCCTGTCAGCAAACATCAGCCAAATTGCCCTCCCTCTGCCCTGGCAAGAGAGTCCCTGGGGGCTGTTGCCACGCCTGGCCATTACCCTTCAGCCTCTCCTCCTTCCCAACAGAGCCACAAAACATGGAGACCATCCCTGGACACAGGATTCTCTTGTCCTCCAAGGTAGCTTTCCAAGAGGAGCTGTGAAACAGAAGGGAACACATCTCTGGTCTCCCCAGTGACAGCACTGCCACTAGCTGGCTGTGTGACATCAGGCAAGTCACCTCCCCTTTCTACATCTGAGTCTTCACTGGTAAAATGAGGGTGCAGGATTAGCTAATGGCTCGTTTATTATCAGCACCTGGAACTGACACTTTTGACCTTCCCCTTTCATCTTCCCTTTCTGTCCCACATCTGGGAAAGCTGGGGGGGGGGGGGAAGCCCAGGTGTTCCCTTGAGGGAGTTTTAGGTCAGATAAATCTCTGGGGGTGGGAACGCTCACCTCAGTCCCATCCTCTAACCAGTCTCCTTTCCCTCCTCTCTCCAGCCATCTTTGGACCTGCCTGGGATCCACTCCACCCTCCCCTAAAAAGCATCATTATGTGATAAGCCTTTTCCTATCCTTTTGATATATGCTATAATCTGAACCAAATTTGGGGCTATAGTCCATCCAGCATCTATAGGGTGGTCACAACAGACAATGTCTGATCTTTTTCCAAAGTAATGCTGTCCAGGAGAAATGTAATGCGAGCCGCACGTGGGAATTTAAACTTTCTAGTAGCCACTTTAAAAAAATAAAAAGATGAGAGGTGCCTGGGTGGCTCAGTCATTTAAGCAGCCAACTTCCACTCAGGCCATGATCTCAAAGATTTGTAAGTCTGAGCCACGTGTCAGGCTCTGTGCTGACAGCTCAGAGCCTGGAGCCTGCCTCAGATTCTGTG
This sequence comes from Herpailurus yagouaroundi, assembly GCF_014898765.1. Taxonomy (NCBI): domain Eukaryota; kingdom Metazoa; phylum Chordata; class Mammalia; order Carnivora; family Felidae; genus Herpailurus; species Herpailurus yagouaroundi. Next base: position 38,518,298 of record NW_024412400.1, on the reverse strand, counting down.
TCTCCCTCTCTCTCTGCCCCTCCCCTGCTCATGCTCTGTCTCTCTCTCTCTCTCTCTCTCTCTCTCTCCCTCTCTCTCCCTCTCTCTCTCTCTCTCTCCCTCCCTCAAAAATGAGTAAACATTTTTAAAAATTTCATTTAAAAAAGTAAAAAGATGAAATCAATTTTAGTCATGTAGTTTAGTTAACCCACTATATCCAAAGTATAATTATTTTGACATGTAATCAGTAAAAAAAAGTGTTCAGGAGATATTTTAGCATTATTTTTTTCCATACTACATCTTCAGAATCTGGTAAGTGTTTTGCACTACACCATGTCACGGTGGGGGAACTCACCACATTTCAAGTTCTGAAAATCCACATGGTGATAGTGGCTACTTTGTCTGGAGGCACAGTTCTAAGAGATCCCAGTGAAAGCCCCAGATCCCTGGCACTATTGTTGTTTATAAAAAGTATTACCATAATCATCAAAACTAAGATGTCCTCAATTATAGCTTACTTCATGTATCATTTAAAAAGTTGTAATTATAAATGCCACAAACTGTCAGATGAATTCAAAATTCAGAGATATTAAACTGTGAAAAAAGTATATACCTTAGAACTAATTAAAAAAAAAATATATATATATATATATATATATATATATGTCATTTCCCCTAAAAGGCCCAACTCCAGGGAAAGCCGCAAGGTGAGAAAATCAATGTCTTTGGTACTATCACCCATTTCCTACGAGATTCTGTCTCTCTCCTTTGACCCTCTCTACTTAACTCCTGTCGATCCTTGCTTTAATTATGATTAAGTGATGAGGGAGTGCTCATTGATAAGCACTTATTGTATTATAGGAATCCTCGATGTGCACTTGTGTTTTCAAAGAGGACATCTAAAATGAGACATTTCTTGAGCACTACGCTAGGCATAGTGAGCTCATCTAATCCTTCCAACAACCCTATGAGTTAAGCATTATCTTTTTTCAAAAAAAAAAAAAACGGACTCAGAGAGGTTAAGTAACTTACCTAAGAACAAACAGTGTCTAATCAGCAAGTTCAGCTTTCAAATCTAGATCTGTCTGACTTAAGAGGCGAGGTGTTTTCTCTATAACCAAAAGAAGGAGGTATAAAAGTCAGGATGAGAGGTAGGACCCCAAAAGGCAACTACTTGCCTGCTCCCTTCCTAATGAGACCACCACACCCCCTCACAAATCCGTAAGGATTGAACGGCCAGTGGCCTCCTCCTCAGAAACCCCGACAAATGCCAGTTCTGGCCACAGTATTTGGCCACCCGTGGTGATTCAGCAGGTTTCCTTTGCAAGACTGCAAGAAGCACTTGGAACTGACAAGCCCATAAAAACCCTAAAAACCATGCAGCATCCTGAGCTCCAGGGAGATGCCTCAGTGAGCAGATGCAAGTGCACAGAAAAAGGAAAGGGACGCATGTGCATTTTTGGAGGGGAGGCTCTGCACAGCTGAGAGGTCATGGCCCATCACTCATGACACGATGGCTCTACGGCTGCAGTTCTCCAGGGCCCAGCAGCCCAGAGCCAGGCTGGGCGGACGTGACTTGTTTCTCTCCCCCAGGGGCTTGACAACAGCACTTGAAGACCTCACTCAGGGTTGAAGGGCTGCCTAGGCAGCCAGGCAGACAGAATTCCAACCAGGCCCAGAGAGCTAAAATGTGAGACGGGGCAATTCCTCGGGATAAACAGGGGCAAGGCAGCACGTAGCATGTGTGATGCTTCCAGCCACACAGGAAAGAGCCCCTCAACCACGTCTCTCAGCTGCAGGTGTGAGTGGACATCAAGACCGCTCTTAAGCACGATCTTCATTGACAGGCCATGAATATTATGGAGGAAGAAAACAAGAAAAGAGTAGTTGGATGTGTTCATAGAGAAATAAAAGACAGTGCAAAAAAAAAAAAGGGGGGCGACGAGGCTCTGTCGATGAGGGGGATTCGAAGCAGGCCGTCTTTGGAAAGAATTTCTCTGCCTCTTTGATCTGGGAGTCAGGCACTCGATAAGTATTTACTGAGTGAATCATTATATCTTCATAAAAATTCAGTGATGAAAACGTGTTTATCCTCATTTTACAGATGAAGAAACAGAGTTAGAACAACTGAAAGTTTCACAGCAAGTAAGTGACAGAGTTGAGATTTGAACCTAGAGCTTTAGGACCAAAACCTATGCTCTGAAATATCAGGGAGCCACTAGGAAGCTTTGGCTGCAGGTCTCAGAAGGCCCAACACATACAAGCTTAAACAATGAGGAAATGGTGGTGGTGGTGGTGGTTCCAGGATCGAGCATCACCAATGTGGTGCTTAACCAAGGACATAGCTTCTCCATCCTTGTCTCTTTGACCTATCACCTTCAGCGTGTGGCTCATCCTCGTGGGCTCTCGGCTCTCCTCCTAGTCCCAGGATGGGTAGCACAGGAGTAGGCATCATGTACAGACAACAGCACCCAAAGGTAGCACTGAGAACCACTCTGCCCTGCAAATCTCATTGAGAAGAAGGGGAAATGTCCTGAGAGCAGAGTCCCAGCAAACTTCTCCACTCTCCTTATTGGCCAGGATTGAATCTCTGGGCCATACTCAATCTAAACATGTAGTAAAAGAAATGAAATGACCATAATTCTCTTAGACAAATAAATATTCATCCTCAGCGGTTGAGAAAGGGCCACAGCCTCTCCTCCAGAACACAAATATGCAGAGGAGGGTGAACCACTGGGGTTTTGTTAGTGTTCTAGTTATTGTTGCTAGTCAAGAAATGTCCTTAAACTGAAACCAACACATTAACAAATGCTTTACCATCCTACCCTGAGGAAACACTGGCTGATCTGACTGATTTACGAGATTGTCTTGCAGAAGCCTACGGACCACCAATGAGACTAGTTAAGACTAGATCAGGCTGGGAAGAATTCTTGCAGACGCACAGAAGAGGAAACAAAAGTAACCTCTGTGAGGACACACCTGGGATGTTCCCCTGTTTGTCATGTGTATGCTGCCATTTAATGAACACATGTCCCATGAAGAGACAGGATTCCTGACTGCTCATGCTCAGAAAGGAGGACACACTCCTTTGTCCCTATATCTAATAAGCATATTGCATTCAGCCTACATCCCCCGTGACATCCTGAGCAGTCACCCTTAAATAAATACAACCCTGACCCTTGGGGAGGTGGATTTGAGGCTTGCTTTGCCCTGGTTGGTTGGCTATCTCTCAAATAAACCCTTTCCTTGACGCATACTCGATGTCTCAGTGACTGATCGCACCACACATTGGGCGTACAAATGGGTTTGGTTACAAAACTTAGTGGCATCAAACAACGATTTAATGATTCTTGCAGATAATTTGGAAAACGGCACAGAAAGGATAGCTAGTATCTGTTTCATGATGTTGGAGGATTCAGGTGGGACCTTTAGAATGAATGGGCGGTGGGCGGGAGGCAGAATGATTATCTAGAGACTTCTTCACTCACATGTCTGGTGCCTGGGTGGGAATGACTCAAAGGCTGAGCTCAGCTGGGATGGTTAACTAGAGTACCTACACATAGCCTGACAGTGCTTTGGATTTCTACACAGCGTGCCAGCCTCACGGTAGTCAGACTCCTTACATGGCCTCCTGGGGCTCCCAATGTCAGTGAATAAGGAAGAAACTGTATTACCTTATAGGATTCAGCCTAGGAAGCTATAAACATAACTTCTACAATACTCTGTTGGTTGGATCAGTCATAAACCCACCCAGACTCAGGGGAGATTACAAAGACCCTATCTCTCACTGGAAGGAATATCAAAAAATTTGTAGCGATGTTTTTCAAACCACCATTGCTAACAAAAAAGAAGGCAGAGACAAACAACAGTATCTGCCTTCAGATCAGAAATGAACTACATCTTGAGAAAACAATCACGGTATAATCACATTTTTAGAAAACTAACCATGTCTTGCAAACTTTTCCTAGAGCTGATTCTCTATTCAGCAGTGTGGCTGTAAGACCACCTACCCATTGATTTCATCTATAATTTAGCAATCAGTAAAGCTGAGACTTTTCAAAATATATGATCAACATATTCTCTGCGCCATAGGAGTTGTAAAGTTTAATGAGAAAAAATGGGCTGGTTTACAGCTCCTTTTCTTCAGTTTTTTTCTATTGGTTAGAAGTCCTTTCTGTAGGATGCCCAGCTAGTTCTCCCACTCATGTGAAATGGACCTCCGTGCTGTTTGCCCTGGCTTAGCCATCTGTAAAATGGAGCTAGCCATCTCAGGAGGAGCAAGTTCCTGGGACTCTTTTTCTCTATTCACAACAGATTTTAAGATCCTTGGAGACAGTGCAGTTTAAATGCAAAATGTTGTGACTATCATTTCATTATTTGAAAAGCTGAACAGCATGAGGATGCTTTTGTTGCCACGTTGCTAGGTTACTGACAGATCTGCCTGCCTGCATGAGATGTTGAGCCTTTCTAGAGCTTTGCACCAGGGCAGCCTTTCCCGGGCTGAGCTGCAGGTGAGAGAAAGAGGCAGTTGACCTGAGTCAAACTGTCGTGGACACCTCTGGGCAGGGAGGGTGTTTACCTTTCAGGTAACATGGCTGGGTCTGCTTGCTCTTTGAATCCAACGACTCAGCTAGAGATGGCTCAGCACCCAACTGATGGGCTTAATCCTTACAAAGTTCAGATTGCTTCTCTAAAGGAGCCAAGCCCATGTGTCCTTTATTTTCCAGAGAGTAAGGAGTGAGATGATCAAATGTGGCAAGTAGGCACTACTACCTGGAACACGTGTCATATTCTCATGTCTCAAGGCATGACATCGCCCTTCTGACACAGTTGCCCACATTGCTTTTACAAGAGGAGGGGTGGGAAATTTCAGGCCATTAATATTGTACTATTAAAAATATTCTTTCCAGGGACGCCTCAGTGGCTTAGTCGGTTGAGCAACCGACTTCGGCGCAGGTCATGATCTCATGGTTCATGCGTTCGAGCCCCGCAGCGGGCTCTGCTGACAGCTTGGAGCCTGGAGACTGCTTTGGATTCTGTGTCTTCCTCTCTCTCTGCCCCTCCCCTGCTCATGCTCTGTCTCACTCTGTCTCTCAAAAATAAATAAATGCAAAAAAAAAAATTTTTTTTAAACATTCTTTCCAGGGGCACCTCAGTGTCTCAGTCGGTTGAGCGTCCAACTACGGCTCAGGTCATGATCTCACAGTTCATGGGTTCAAGCCCTGCGGTGGGCTCTGTGCTGACAGCTTGGAACCTGGAGCCTGTTTGGGATTCTGTGTCTCCCTCTCTCTTTGCCCCTCCCCTGATTGCACTCTGCCTCTCTCTCTCTGCCTCTCTCTCTCTCTCTCTCTCTCTCTCTCTCTCTCTCCCTCTCCTTCTCTCTCTCAAACATAAACATTAAAAATTTTTTTAAAAATTCTTTCCAGGGCCAAGCCATCTCCTATTGATAGTCCCGGGGTGGATGCTATCTTAAAGTTCTAAAGAAAAGTAAGCTCCCCCCAGATGTGGCATTTAGGTACAGTAACAAGTAACTATATACATACACACAAAAGAAGGAGCTCTCACCCAGCACACCTCCAGGTGAGTGGTATTTACTGAATATACTCTACTGCTGAAGAAAACTTTCCAGCAGCTTTATCCTGGTGAGCCTTTGTCTCTTTAATAATGATTTAAACCTGGCAGCAGCAGCATCCTGACTCTCAAAAACCCAAGGATATTTTCTCCCCGGCCATGGAACCATGAAGAATAATTTTAGAATATTCTGAAATGATCTCATCAATGGGGATGTGATATTCAGTATTCATCTGAAATCCTCTACCCATCTGCTTCCTTCTAGAGAAACACGGGAGAAAAAAAACAAGGAAACCAATAAAGTTGTTACAAATGAACAGGGGGAAGGGGGGGAGAACAGAGAAAAGGAAAGAGAAAGTGAAAAAGGAAACAGATGGAAATCAAGCTGTTGAAGAATTTTGCCTGGACAAGGCAGGAGAATGGACACCAGTCGCCCTCAGAAAACCACAAATCTCCCACGTTTGCCACCAAGGTTTACTGGGCACCTTTTCTACAGGTGCAGGGGAGCAGCAGAGAGCCCTGACCACAGCCTGGCTGGAGAAACCGGTAAGCACACAATTGAATGAGCATTTACAGATGACGGTGGGAGCCATGAAGGAACACCACAGGAGGCCATGAGTGTCTGTGACTGTGAGATGTAACTTAAATGGGCAGGTCACAGAAGGCCAACCTGAGTTGGTGACATTTGCTCTTGAGAAGACCCTGGAGCCGGCGGAGGGTGGCTGGGAAAGAGGCCGGCCAGCAGAGCTCGTGACATGCACTGGGACCTGACCCCTGAAGGTAACCAAACAGAACGTGGAAGCTATCTATTTTCACCATTGCATCTGGGCTGAGAAGTCCATGATGAGCTACAATCTGTGGCACTCACTGTGCCCCTCCTTGTCTCTGCCAGGGCCCCAAGGAAACCGGTCCTGTTGGCAGGATGATTGCCTTATGTTACCTGTTTCTCACATCTGGAATGGAGTCAAAGAAAATTGTCTGTTGCATTTTGTAATTTGGCGAATGATCCTCTCTTTCAGTGGTGTCACTTTTCATAGCCTTTTCATCACTTTTTATCCACATGAAGTGCCCCTCCCTTGGTAGGTAAAGAAATGCTTCCCCAGAATCTGGTGGTAAAGGAGGCTTTGCAGTAAGCTCTCTTCCAGGATGAAATGCAAAAGGATGTCAGTGTGTACAAACAGGGTGAATTCATGTTACACCATTGAAAAAAAGAAAAGAGAAGAGAAGAGAAGAGAAGAGAAAAAGGAAGGGAGAGGGGAGGGGAAGGGAGGGGAAGAGAGGAGAGGAGAGGAGAGGAGAGGAGAGGAGAGGA
>NW_024412400.1:38455469-38511336 GCF_014898765.1 Herpailurus yagouaroundi | reverse complement strand
AAGGAAAGGAAAGGAAAGGAAAGGAAAGGAAAGGAAAGGAAGAAAAGAAAAGAGAAAAGAAAAGAAACGAAAAAAGTTTTTGGGACTGGGAGAAAAATATTTCTCTTGCTGTTGAAAGAGTTCCTTAAGTTGCTCACTTCACAGAAACCTCTAATAGTACTACATCAGTTAGCTGCAAATTCAGTTAAAATCGTATAAACTTTGTGGGGAAGACCTAATATTGTCTTCGATCCCTGTAATCATTTTCTTAATGCAGCATGGCCACAATTTCCAGATGCTGGTAGCCTGGACAAAGATGGGAGGCAACATTCACAGGAACTGGCTCCATTTATTCAGTCACATCTGCCATAAACATTCTATATGCAAATTGCCTCAAGTGACTCTCCAGAAATTGACTAGTTTCTTACGCTGTATCTTAACACCAAAAGAAATTGAAAACATTTTTATGGCTTATGTCCATAATACATTCCTTCAGTGTGTGCTGTGTTTTTATCTGCCAATATATTAAGCTCTTTCTTAATGCTAGCATATGCATCACCAGTTCATTTTTTGTGACGAGAAAAAAAGAGTTTTCAGAATTATTCATCAAACAAGAGCTATTAATGGCCACCACCAAAGTGGGTTCGAGCTTCCATTGTTCTTGAAATTGAATTATTTCAAAAGCAGTAGTAAATTTATGCAGACTAAAACCACGTATGATGTAGAAATTAAGCCCCATGTTTCTAGGGATGAAAAGTCTTGGGTACCTGAAGATCTGCTCTGAGTTATCCTGTGCTGGCCATAAAGCTTGGGCCACTTTGTTGCAAAAAAAAAAAATTTCCATATAAGGTTTATAATGCATTTAAGGAGATCAGCAAAGCCACTGTCCTTCGTGATTTCTTTCTAATTGTGAGATGAAGATGATTGTGTTTTTGTTTTGTGGGTTCCGAGGGGGTATTAAATGTTTAGTCATGCTCTTAGAAGCCTCATTTTCCTCCTAATCCTGTTGCTCTAAAGAGTTTGGCAGGGACCTTCAAAGCTGCCCTGTTTCTTTTGTTTTGCTTCCCTGGAGCTTTGCAAAATGGTAACAGCGCTGACGGCTCTGTGGGCTCTGTGCCTCCTAGAGGAGGCCCAACCCTTCCATGGAGGGCTCACATCTCACTCCTGCTTTAGAAACGCAACAATAGCAAGATTTAAATAAACAATATTTAAGTAAATTGTTTGATTTTGTAGATATAGATATGCATACGTCCATATAAATGTGTGAAAAATTCTTAATTTATAAAAGGCTTACAAATAAATTAATAAAAGAGAAGCACACTAGCACAATAAAAGGCAAAAGATCTGAAAGGAAAAATTGCTAAAGAAGAAATGCAAATGGGATACCAGACATATTTAATCTCACTAAGGATTTTTTAAAAATGCAAGAGAAAAAAACGCCTAAAAATATTTTCCCCTATCATACTGATAGAAAATCTTTGTTTCCCCAGTCTCTCTCTTTTTTAAAACGATATCAAGTTTAGATGTTAGTTCAGTCAAAAGGGAATTTTTACATACTAGCAAAAAGTATAGCCATTTTTCACCATCAGATGGACAATTCGGCAGTATGTAACAAAAGCTCTAGAATGTGTTGAAACACTTTTGCCTATTATCTGCATTCTAAGAATTAATCCAAGGAACTAAGAAATGTGTGAAAACAAAACAAAGCAAACCTTTATGAATGAGTTTATTTCTCATAGTAGCATTCATGATAAAAAAAAAAAAAACAAAAACTAGAAATATCCCAAACTTCAAAAGTAGAGAAAAATTGAACTGTAGTATACCCATGTGATAAATACCATGCAACAATCAGGGATCATGTTTTGAAGAATGTTTAAAAACACGAGCTATAGGGGCGCCTGAGTGACTCAGTTGGCTAGGGATCCGACTTTTGGTTTCAGCTCAGGTCGTGATCTCACAGTTTCGTCAGTTTGAGCCCTGCATCCGGCTCTGTGCTGACCACACGGAGCCTGCTTGGGATTCCCTCTCTCTCTCTCTCTCTCTGCCCCTCCCCCCACTCACACTGTCTCTGTCTCTCTCAAAAATAAATAAACTTATCAAAAAAATACGAACTATAAATCTTTTAAGTCAACTAAAAACTGTATACATCATGTGCTACTTACCTTTTCACCTGTTTACTGAGTGGTATAATATTGAGTGATGGTTAATATTCCAACTTCAGAACTTTTCGAATTTTCACAATGATCTCATATTCATGAGGGAAAAAAAGATATATTTGTGGTAAAATAGGCACGAAATAAGAAGTTAGGAAGAGGCCAGGGCTAGCCCAAGGCTAACCTGCCGAGCCCCTTCTTAGACAACAGAGATTTAAACAGTTGCTCTATATTCTGAGTCCTGGAAGTTGGCTGTGTTGCCAGTGGTTACAGTGGGGCAGTGACTTTGTAAGATAATACGGGGCTGGAGGAGATAGTTCTGATCAATGGGTTTTGAGACAAGGACAAAAAACTCACCACCATTAAAAAACACTTTAAATTGGAAGCAACCAAGATGTCCTTCAGTAGATGAATGGATAAAAATAAACTGTGGTCCATCCAGACAAAGGAATATTATTTAGCAATAAAAAGAAGTGAACTATCAGGACTTGGAGAGAAAACTTAAATGCATATTACTAAGTGAAAGAAGCAAATCTGAAAAGGCTGCATACTGTATGATTCCAATAATATGACATTCTGGATATGACATTTTAGAAAAGGCAAAACTATGGAGACAATAAAAAGATCCATGGTTGCCAGGGGTTGGGGGCAGGGGGAGGGAAGGGGCAACAGGAAGTGCACAGAGGACTTTTTGAGCAATGAAAATGCTTTGCATAATATAGTAATGGATACATGTCATCATACGTTTGTACATCAAGAGTGAACCTTAATGTAAACTATAGACTTGGGGTAATCAGGATGTGTCAGTGTAGGTTCATCAGTTGTAACAAATGTACCCCTCTGTTGTGGAATATCCATTGTGGGGGAGGCTATGCGTGTGTGGAAGAAGGGGGTAAAAGGGAAACCTCTGTACCTTCCTCTCAACTTCACTATGAACCTTAAACTGCTCTACAAAAATAAAGTCTTCATTTTAAAAAAACAAAAACAGGGACTCCGGGGTGGCTCAGTCAGTTAAGCATCTGACTCTTGATTTCAGCTCAGGTCATGATCTCACAGTCGTGGGACCAAGCCCCATATGAGGCTCCACACTGGGCATGGAGCTTGCTTAAGATTCTCTCTCTCCTCTGCCCCCTCCCCTGCTCTTGCTAAAATAAAATAAAATAAAATAATAACAATAATAATAAAACAAAAACAAAAACCTTCTAGGGCTCCATTGTACACAATCAGCCACTTAAAATACTAACCCGTGGCAGAACCACCACCTATAAGACAGACTCCCCTTCTTTCTCCCTAAGCCTTCCCATGGCACTCACTTTATTCTGGTTTTAGTTGGATAAAAATATACCAGGTTATATATGGGGAGCAAGCAGTGTGAACTGCCCCCAGAGTATGAATAGCCCAGAGACATCTTTTTGGAAAAGAAGGATGGTGATATCTGCTGTAAAAAGAGATCTCCTCGGCTCCAAAAGGAATTTACCTTAGTGGCCCACATTTAAAAATCTAATCTTTCTATTACAAACAGGAACAAGCCACCAAGTCTCAGCAAACATTTTAAGAAAACCAACAGCATGAAAGAATCTCGAAGGTAAACAAAGGAACTGATTACTAAAGTGCATGTACAGGTTTGAAAAGAGACTGTATCCATCAAAATTGAACAGGATACTTGAACATAGTACAGAGAACAACTGCAATGCTTTGTAAATTAAGTACAGAATTGTCAAAAGAAAAATCAATAGAAGGGCCAGAAGACAAAGTCACAGAAAAGATTGAGATTTAAAAGAAGGAAGAAAGAAGAAAGGAAAGGAGGAAATTTTTAAAGGAAAAGAGGAGAAAAACTTAAGCAAAATGGTAGCTCTAACTTCCATCTAGGAATTCCACCACCAATCCCACAGGAGTTCCAGGAGAGAAAAAAATAAGAACTGGAAGGAAGAAAATTAAATAAATCATTTAAGAAAATTTCCTAGAGCAGAAGCAAACACAAGTCTTGGATGCACCAATTACTGAACAAAAAGGCCCACACCTAAACATATTACTATGAAATTTTGAAACATCAAAGTTAAGGAGAAGAACAAAAACCTTAAGGGCGGGATGGGGGAAATATCTACAAAAGAATGGGCATCAGACTTCTCATCAATTATTCTGGATCCTGGGAGATAGTGGCACAATCCCAGCAAAGTTCTGGTAGATTATTTTCAACCTAAATTCTATAGCTAAGCAAACCATCAATCAAGTGCGAGAACTTTTTAAACGTGCAAGGATTCAGAAATTTGGCTCTCTAGTTACACTTTCTGAAAGACTTATATGTATGCCAGCAAAAATTTAAATGAAACGAAAGAAACAGGAAGATGTGTGGATCAAACCAGAAGTGCAACAAAAAAAATGTCAAGATGACGGCTATGCAGCAATACTAAAACCTAAAACTCACACTGAAACAGGAAGTTGGGAATGTCCCCTGCATCCCGTAAAGGCCATCAATTAAAAAAATCGATTTATTTCGACAACAGTGTAATTATAGAAGCTTGATATACCTACTAATTAGATAAATAAATCACGTGATTAAAATCTCCATCTCCAAAAATCAGACTGCTTGGTTCAAATTACAAACTAAGTATGTGACCTTGAGCAATTACTTAAATTCCCCTTGGCTCACTTTTCTGGTTTAAAAATGGGTATAAAAATAATTTCTACTTCCTAGGGTCATTGTGGGTATTAAATGAAATAATGCATGCACGGTATTTAGTGCCTGACCTTGAGTAACTGTTATAAAAGATTTATTTTATTATTATAATATTCATATCAACAAGAAAAAAAGAGAGGCAATTAGAGATTTTAGAAAAGATAAAGAAAGCTGTCAAGAAACGTCAAATGTCAAATCAAAGCAAATTAAACTGCAGCATGATTTTAGCAAGTAAAGTAATATGAAGTGGAAAACAGAGAACTCATTTGACCTTGAAGATTGGGTCTTTTCTCCTTTGAGTGCCATAAGTTTGGTAATTTAGGATTATTTTTCTTTCTCTACAACTCTAATCAAACTACTTGGTTCTCCACTGAATAATATTTACATAATTATAATTTCCAATTGCCATTTAATGGTTTTTGATTTTAAGAAACTAACCTATCGTAAAAGCACAGAAGACGTAATTATAGTTACAGACCAGAATATAAATGTAATAAACCTTGATCATGTAACAGTAATAACCCATGTTGAGGGGAGAGGGGATAGAGACTAGGGGAAGGGAGAGGCTATGGTACATTTTCTCTTATTACATAAAGGGGACCCAAGAAATAGTGATAAAGTATAACCAAAAGAAGGTATATAGTTATAAAGGGAAACAAAAGAAGACATTCTAAACAACAATATAACTTTCAAAAAAAAAGAGGAGAGAGAGGGATGATGTTCATGTGCTAAATTCCACAACTTCCCAAACCAACTTACTTTTTAGGAGCAGAACCTGGAGAAGGCAGAAGGATAATTTTACTTTTTATTTTATGCCTTGATGTTATTTGAAATTTTTCTCATATGCTTGAATTACTTATATGATTCAGTAAATCAAAAAGCATTGGTTCAGCGAGTTAATAAATATCCACAGAGAACATACTCTGTTCTAGGCCTTGTCTAGACTCTATGAATCACAAGATAAAGTCTTGCCCTCAAAAAGCTAGCATTCTGGTGAGGAAATTAACAGTAAACACAGAAACCATTTGATGAATAAGCAAATTTTAGAGGGTGACTGCTATGAAGAAAATGAAGTAATGTGATATGGGGTGTCTACAAGAGGGCAAGTGAAATCTTCCTGATTAAGGTGTTCAGAGGCCTCTGGGAGGAGATGAGATGTGAATGGTTGACAACAGCCATGCAAATGTTTGGGGGAGTGTCACATTCAGGGGCCAGAGACTGGAAGGAGCATGGCATGCAAATTTGAAAGAAGGCCAGCTGGTTGGAAGCAAAGTTAGAAAGTTAGAACGTTTCTATTAAAAATTCAGAAAGTTGCATGATTTTTCTCCAGAAACATTCATCTACTCAAATGCAAGCATGGAGTGGATTGATAGTTGGGTTTGACCAGGTCAGGAATATTGTCAGGCAAGGAGGAAAGGGGAGAGGATGAGACAGATAATGGGAAATTGAAGTGTTATGTCACGGTTAAAATGTATTTCCAAAGACGGCTACAACAACACCCCCCATGCACATGCTCTTTTGCGGTGTGATCCTGCCACTCACCCACCAAGAGGTGGAGTCTATTTCCCCTCCCTTTGGATTGGGGCTCACTGTATATTTTGTTTTGACTAAGAGAATGCAGCCAAAGTGCTGCGTGCTGTGTGCAAAGTTTCTGCAGCTTCGAGCTTTGCCAATTAAAATACTCACTCTTGGGGCGCCTGGGTGGCGCAGTCGGTTAAGCAGCTGACTTCAGCCAGGTCACGATCTCGCGGTCCGGGAGTTCGAGCCCCGCGTCGGGCTCTGGGCTGATGGCTCAGAGCCTGGAGCCTGTTTCCGATTCTGTGTCTCCCTCTCTCTCTCTGCCCCTCGCCCGTTCATGCTCTGTCTCTCTCTGTCCCAAAAATAAATAAACGTTGAAAAAAAAAAATTTTTAAAATACTCACTCTTGCCATCCAGCTGTCATGTAAGGAAGCCCAAGACAGACCCTGGAGGCAGCCCTGCATGAACTGAGAGTGAGTGAGAGAGAGCAAGAGAGAGATCCCAGCCATCACCACCGAGGTTCCAGACCTGAGATAGGCCGTCGTGGACACTCCAATCTCAGCTGTCATCTGACTCCAGCCTCATGAGGATCTCCAGCTGAAGCCACATGGAACAGAAGAGCCATCCAGTCAAGAGTTGCTCAAATTTCTGGCCTGCAGAATTGTGAGCAAATAAAGTTTGCTGTCTTGAGCCACTAAGCTCTGTGGTGATTTGTTATACAGCCTTAGATAAATCAGGAAGTGCTCCCTCAACTTGTTGCCATACTCCACTGAAAGGATATGAAGATTTGGGGCAGGGGGTACGGGATATATTAATACCATTTGTTGGAATTGAGGCTTTCCCAAGGTTGAGGGATTTCTGAATTGGGACTACTACTGTAGAGGGTTAGGAAGACACAAAGAGTGCAAAACTCAAAATCAACATTTTGAGGTAACGCTGTTATCACTGATGACAAGGCCATGGATGTGACTGTAGGTGTGGGTAGTTGTGGTAGAGTAGAGGAACCAAGGAGATCAAGGAACGGAGAGGCCAGGGTGTCAAACGGGTCATCTGCATAGCTGTTAAGTTTGCCAAGAACATTGACAAGGAAACAGCTTAATATAGTGTTTAAGTGCGCACGCTCAGGAGCCAGGCTGCATTTCCAGTTCTGACTCTGTCACTAACTGTGTGTGATGTTAGGCAAAGTGTATTACTCTCTGCACCTCAATTTGCTCATCTATACAATGAGGGTGGTAACAATACCTATCTCATAGCATTAAAGGAATTAAATAAGATAAAGCTTTTGGGGTGTTTAGAAGAGTTCCAGGAGAAGAGAGAAAACTCAGTGAGTGCTGTCACTATCATTATCGTTGGCAGTAGAGATAAAGACAGCAAAGCAGGTGCTGGAGGCACAAGGACTAAGGTCAGTGAATGACAACAAGGTGGGGTAGCAGGTGGTAACATCAGATGATGTGCTTCAAAGGGGCTGAGAGCTTTGAAGTTGGAAGCAAGAGCAATGATTAATTAGAAGTAGCAAAGGCAAGTCAGGAAGAGACTTGCCCTTTTTTCCAGGCTTTAAGGTCCATGGGGTATGAAATCAAAAGTCTCTCCTTGAGAAGACTGCAGAAGAAGCAGTGTCCTCAGGGAGAGCCAGGGTCCAGCTGGATTGAGAGGGTAAAGGGCACATCCAGGGAAGAGAATGAGAATGTGTGTGCTCATGACAGAATGACAACCAAGAGCTCCAAAGGGCATAGAGGGAGGGTTGGACAGATGAAGAGAAATGGAAGAAGGGTCAGATTTCAGCATGTACAGAGTAGCGTGGGGATAGGGGAACATTCAGGGAGGGCTTATCAGATGGCGATTAAGGATTAAAGAAAATATATTCACGACATATTCAGCATGGAGTTGGCCCAGGAAATCTCTCAGGAAGAAATGTGGGAAAACCCGAAGCCATTTGTCCATTCTTGTGACTCAACGTGGTATGTGGGTCTAGAGGGTGGCAGGGGCCTCCTCAGAGTTGTTCTGCTGGGCAACTCACTTCCCCATGCAAGTTTCAAAAAGCACAGAGATGGTGAAGGTGAAAGGGGTGTTGTTCTCCTCTATACCTAGCTGGAAGAGTGAAGAATTACAGCATCCATCTGTGATCCATTCATGGAACCCCAAAGGGTGACGATCCTCTCCTGGGGCATAGAGGCTGGGCCTCCTGACTCTGGGCAATTAAAGAGTACCAGGGGCTTGACATCTCCCACGGCAAAAGGAAGAACCCTTACTAGCCTTTATAGTGTGAATTAGCCCATTCGAGCTCCTCTAACAAAAATACCATAGACTGGGTGGCTTAAAAACATTTATTTCTCTGGGGATCCTGGGTAGCTCAGTCGGTTAAGTGTCCAACTTCAGCTCAGGTCATGATCTCATGGTTCGTGAGTTCGAGCCCCACATCGGGCTCTGTACTAACAGCTCAGAGCCTGAAGCCTGCTTCAGATTCTGTCTCTGTCTCTCTGCCCCTCCCCTGCTCAAGTTCTCTCTCTTTCTCTCTCTCTCTCTCATATAAATAAACATTAAAAAATTAAAATTAAAAAAAAAAAACTTTCTCGCAGTTCTGGAGGCTGGGAAATCCCAGATGAAGGCACCAATAGATACAGTGTCTGATGAAAGATTACTTCCTGGTTTGTAGATAGCCGCAGTCCTCACTGTGTACTCACGTGGCAAAAGAGGCGAGGAAGCTCTCGGAGGTCTCTTTGATAAGGGCATTTACCCTCATTTCTTACCCCTGCCCCTCCCCCTTTCTGCTCCAGTCACATTGATCTCCTGTCCTTGCCCACGCCAAGCACATTTTCATCACAGGGCCCTTGCTCCTACTGTTTCCTGGTCTCTGAAGTATGTACGTGACTCACTTCTGCCTTCCTTTCAATTCTACTTAAATGTCACCTTATCAGAGACAACTTCCTTGACCCCTGCTCACATAAAATAGAACAGTCATCCACAAAAAGGCTTTCCATCTCCTTATCCTGCTTTATTTTTCTCCATTACACTTTTCATTGTCTAATATACTATATTCTCATTTGGGGGGTTTGTTGCCTGCTATATCCCTGGCACCCAGAAGGGTCTCTGTAACATAAATATTTGTTGAATGAATGAATGAATTTGTATTCTCATGTCAACACATTCTATGTGCCTGACCTTAATATGAGGCTTAAATTCTCTAAAGTCTCATTTCCATGAAACAGCGATATCAAAATACCTATCTCTTACTGTTTTTGCTAAATTAAATGACACAATATGTGTGAAGTATCTTCCACTGTGCCAGAGTTTGACAGGAGCCAAGTAAACACTTGTTGCCATTGTTGTTGTTTCCATTAGTCAATGTTACTGCCACAAACTGCAGTGAAGAATTAGTTTTAGTGTCCCCAGAAAACCCTCCTGACCCACTTCTAGAAGTGTTAGGGACCAAACTCTATCGCCATGCTTGCCCTGTCCTGCCAGACCCCCCTCCCACCGTCCCCCCGACCAGACTCATCACACACCTGCCAGAGCCCTTTACGGAAGTATACTTTTTCTCAGGGAGAAAATAGCTCACCCATGTGACACCAATTCCATCTTCCAGGACACCAGGGTGGTATTCTGTACAATGAAAGTAATTTACTAAATGGTCCTCTGGTGCCATCGAAAAGTGAATTCATTTTGCACAGGTCACAAGTTTACTTCCAGAGAGCAGTTTTCTCCCTGCCGGCGCAGGCCCAAGACTAATGGAAAATAGAAGCGCAGCGTTGAGGGTCCACACAACAGTGGTTCCCGATAGTCCTGGGCCTTGGGAGCCAGTTGATGGGGAGAAACAGGAGAAGCAATGATGACTGAAAGAAAGCGAAGTTGTTCTCCATCTTGCCCTGGGGAGGGTTGACTTGTCCAGAGGGACCAAAAGATGGGGGGGAGGGGTCACTACCATGGGGAAGACATGGGAAGAGAGGACAAAGCCAGAGTCAGAACGAGTTGTCCAAAAATACAATAAGCCCAAACCTGACTGGTGTTGAGAAATCGAGAGAAAGCGAGAGTGAGAGAGAGAGAGAGTTACAGTACAGAGAATACAATGTTCTTAACCATATTCTTAGAATGTGGCTGGGAATCCCAGCCCAAATGAAGAGAAATTACAGCATGAGGTGCCTACCATAACTGCAGGGCCTTCAGTAATATCAAATTCCTACATCAAGTTCTTCTCTATCTCTCTCCTCTCTTATTTCTGTTTTAAAAAGATCTCCTTTCACATCTGTGTGTGCACTCCATTGCTGCTCTTCTCAGATAAGTAACAGCATTTCTCACCAGATCTGGATTTAGAATCTGCCCTTTTTGAACATTCAGAAATCACTCTAAAATGTCAAACAAAGCAAGGCTATTTGAGGAGATATCTACAGCACACACACGAAAGGCAAGTGAGATTCACCGCTACTCTTCCCAAATTTGCATCAAGAGCTGCTTCAGATCAGAAAGAAATCCAACAGACGATGCTATTCAGTGAT
The DNA here is from genome assembly GCF_014898765.1 of Herpailurus yagouaroundi. Taxonomy (NCBI): domain Eukaryota; kingdom Metazoa; phylum Chordata; class Mammalia; order Carnivora; family Felidae; genus Herpailurus; species Herpailurus yagouaroundi. The sequence goes on along the minus strand of NW_024412400.1, from coordinate 38,500,519 downwards.
AGGAAATACCCTTTTAGCAGATTGTTGTAGACCTTAACAGGAGAATTTGGACAGTGCAGACACAAAGATGCCAGCCTGAATCATTTCGCTTGCTGGTCATTTTCTTCAGCCCCTCCCCACTTTTTGTTTGCCTTCAAGAAATCTCAGAGCCAAGGCTTTAATTTTAAGGGACCAGCTCAAAATTGTACAACACTGGCCCTTCAGTCTGATAATAAGTGTTTTGTGAAAAAATAATTTTTGTCAACTTGGTAAATTCCAGGCTAAAAAAAAGTTAAACAGGTGTCTTTAGTGAGGACTTCATTGAACTTTTACTATGTGGGTCGTGAATCTCAAATACATGGATATAACACATGATGTTCTCCAAACTTACTCGTTGAGAGAAACCTTTCTACGGGGGACATCCTATAGCGGCATTCCTGCAGTGAATTTTAAGGAATGCTTGTTAAATCTTTTCCTTTTATTGGCCCAAAGAAACATTAATGGATTCTATTTTGGTAATATCCTTTTTTTTTAATTTTATTTATTTAAATTCAAGTTTGTTAACATACAGCATGGTATTGCCTTCAGGAGGAGAACCCAGTGATTCATCACTTACATATTAACACCCAGTGCTCATCTCAACAAGTGCCCTTCTTAATATCTCTCACCCACTCAGCCCATCTCCCTACCCACCTCCCCTCCAGAAACCCTCAGTTTGTTCTCTGTATTTAAATGCTATGGTAATATTCTAATTAGCAGTATTTTTAATGTGAGGGCTGATGTACTGGGTGCTTTTGAAAATGTTGGTTTAAATGTTTGGTACACACTTCGATTCATAATATGGAAATCTCAACCCTACAATAGTGGAATTATCATAAAACTCAAGCCACCGTTGAATGCAGACAGCCTGGCATAGCAGTGCAGGCCACAGACTGTGGAGCCAGATTTCCTGTTTAAATCTCAGTTTTAATTCCATTTATTAACCGTGCAGCCTTGTGTTAGGTACTTAACCCCTCCATGCCACCATTCTCAGTTCCCGCATAGTGTAATGAGCATCATAATAATAATAGTACCTACTTCACAGAAATGCTTGAAATTTAATGAGTTAACAATTTATAAAATAGTTAGAATGGTAAATACTAAGCTTTTGGAAGGGAATATGTGACATAAATCATTTCAAGTGCTCAAGAACAAAACGGTATGCATACCCTTTGATCCAATAAGATATATCCCATGCCCTTCCCCATCTAGGAACTGTTCTATTTTCCACATGAAAGAGAAACAATGGAAATCTAAGTTCGACATTAACAAAAAATTATTGACTGAAATATTACACAATATTTGGATGTAGAATAAGAGGTTGTTCAGTTCGGGAAGTTTTAGACAAAATATCAGATGTGGTCTAAATATGACTTAGCCTAAATCCACCAAGTATCTGAGCCTGGGAGGATTGATATTTTATGTAGGAGAATACATAGACAAGTATGCACGGGAGTTTTGTATATGTCGAGCAATGACAGTTGAAGATTTTGGCTACTTTAAATTGCTGAATTGAAAATGTAAGTATTTGTGCATCATAAAACCATGCTCGTATCAATGTCAAGAACCTTTCATTAGCAGACACATTTTCAGCATACGATTAGATTTCAAGAATTTCTGGGGGTATCAATGATTATACATTGAGAAATCCATGTCGGCCACAGGGCTCTTCTTCCCAGACCCCCAATCCTGCACCTTCATACCTACTCTTTCCTGGTCTATCCCTTTCTCCCACAAGCACAAACACAAGACTTGGCCTTAAAACAAGCCTTAAAAACTCCACTGCGAATTCCATTCTCAGAGTCCCCCGAGCTAATTTCAACTTCTTTTCAAATAATTTCCTATGCTTAAAGACATGACTGAAAACCCCTCAGGTTCTCTATCCTTAGCTGGGGAAAGGCACTTTGTATCACACAGGTCCTAGTGAGGCTGGAGCTCCAAAAGAAACCTACAAACTCTCTTCAGACCTATTATTGCTTGTTATTTCAAAAGTGAGGATGTGTGCATTGTGGCTTACTTTCTTCCTCGCCCTGGGTCCATCCTTGGCCTTTGTCCATGCAGCTCTGAGCTCTGGGGACCAACTCCTGCGGGCCGCATTGCATCAACCAGGCTCCACTGCCAGCTGGCTCTTGGGTGGGTTTGGCCAAAGGAGGCACCTCAAGATGAGGCAGAAGGAAAGAGAAGACAGGGCATTTCTTTCCTGCTCTGGGCCATATTTTTTGAGCTGCACCCTTCCCTGACTTCAGCTTGCACTGGACTGAAGTAATGGACTTTGTAACACCCCTTGTCCCTTCAGGCCTAGGACAGTATTGGCTCCCACCATTGCTAATCCCTCACCATCCCTGCTTGTTCCCTTCACCCTGTCTACACCCCTGTAAGCAGCCTCTTATTTGCAGTCTCTTGAACTATATGAATCGGAATTTGTTGGTTGCTAAGCTCCTGACTGATACAGAGCCCTGATAAAAATATAATTGTTTTATGTAAATAATTATTTTTTTAACGTTTATTTATTTTTGAGACAGAGAGAGACAGAGCATGAATGGGGGAGGGTCAGAGAGAGAGGGAGACACAGAATCTGAAACAGGCTCCAGGCTCTGAGAGGTCAGCACAGAGTCCAACGTGGGGCTCGAACTCACGGACTGCGAGATCATGACCTGAGCCGAAGTCGGACACTTAACCGACTGAGCCACCCAGGCGCCCCATATATAAATAATTATTAATATGATTGTTAAACAAAAATAGCATATTTCAAATTCAGATAGCCTCAAAGATAAGGAAAAATCAGTTATTGTTTCCACTCAGCTTTGCCACCCTGGCGGGCAAGGGACCCTCCTGCAGTGAAGTATGCCTGTTATAGATGTCTTAGTTCTTCCAGGAGCCATAAGTAATATTCAAGATTCCTAAATGACTGAAGTACCTCAGATACATTTACAACTTATAATTAGAAGCCATTTCAAGACGTATAAAGTAATGTTCTCTTAAGAAAAAAAAAAAAAGCTTACATTGACATTTTGAATTTAGAATCTCACACATTAATCCACTTTAGCAAACACCCCAGGTCCCTTGCCATTGTTCCTCCCTATACCTGGATCTACTCCAGGGCTCTTCATGCCTGATTTTTTTTTTTTTTTTTTTTTTTTTTTTTGTCATTTAGACCTCAACCTAATGATGACCCACGTAGAGAGTGCTTTAAGTGGTCACCCGCCTTCCATTCCAGCATTCTAATTTAATATTACACTAACACATGTTACTATTTGGTATTTTTGCATTTTCTTTGTTTGTGTGCCTTCTCTCTCACTAGCAAATAAGCTCCACTACAAGGACTACAGGCTGAGACCTTGTCTGTTTTATTCACTGATGAATTTTTCCACACTTAGCCCATAGTGGGTGCTCAAAAAATACTATCGAATGAATTAATGAATGAATTGGCATTTTACCAGAGATAAGTGGAATAAGATGTGGTTCCTGCTCTCAAGTAACTTATAAATGAGGGAAAGAAACACACCTAGAAATTTATAGTAGAAGAAAGTGCTGTAATAGAACATAGAGTCCTGCTTTCAACTATAGCAGACTATCATATAGCAGAGCAATCATCCCACTGAACAAGCTACAAAAGTGTGATACATCTGTCTGAAGACACTGGGAATTTTCAGGAAAGTCAGGCTTTGTATGGCCAGGAGCCCAGAGAAAAGAGAAACTCACTGAGGTGAGCCCAGCATTCCATACCTCGTATCTCCTCAGGGCATGGCACATACAGAAAGGCGGAGAAGCCAAGCAGAAAGCAACTGCTAAGGGGCAAAAGAGCTAAGCAGCACTTTCATCCTTCTCACAGAAATATGGAGACAAAACTTGGAGTTCAGGGCCAGCAAGATAACCAGGAATTAAAGGGCCCAGATCTAGGAAAAGAAGGGACCCCAGAGGGAGGAACCCAACAATCGGAGCAGCATTTCCCCTCGTGGCATTTGCTGGTTCCGAAGGAGCAGCTATGAAGAGGTAGACAATGGCCTCTAAGACCACGGGAAGCTGAGCAGAGCTGCCCGCAGCATCTCGGTGCTGGAGGAAGAAAGTACCATCTATAACCTCTGTGGTTTTTCATATACCTGTCCAGAATTTAATAAAATGTTACTAGATATCCAAAAGAGATGAAAAAGAGGCACAAAAAAAAAAAAAAGACAATAGAAACAGACCCTCCAGAGATTTAAGGAGTTATTTAAATACTTTAAAACCCCTATGATGTATAGATTAATGAAAATAAAAAGTAAGATAATTATAATCTATAAAAAAGAATCACAAATAAATTATAAAACTCATATCAGAAATTGAGAACTCAACAAATAGATTTGATAGAAGATTAGACACAGCTGGAAAAGGGACTAGGAATCTGGAAGATAGAAGAGTGGGAATTATCCAGAGTGAAGCACTGAGAAGGGGGATGTAAAATACAGAAAGGAACACAGGAGGCCCAGCAGAATTATATGGACGTAGAGTCCCAAAGAGAAGCAGGAAAAAAAGGGAGGCAGACAAATATTTGAAGAAATAATGACCAAGAATTTTCCAAAGCTGACAGAATACGTCAAGCCACAGATTCAGAAAGTCCCTCAAGCCCCAAGCAGGATAAATACAAAGAAAAACATACTAACCCACATCATTAAAAACCAAATGCAAAGAGAAAAACCTTGGAGGTATATACAAATTAGTATAGTTACATAAAGAAGAGAATAATCTTGCTTCCAGGGATCAGATAAAGATTCATAAAGAGGGCAACAATTCATTTATCAACAAGAAGAATTCACTGAGCACTTAATAACATAACTAAGTTGAATCTTAAAAATAATAATAATAATAATAATAATAATAATAATAATAATGATTTTTAAAAAATAAAATAAAATAAAACACAGTCCCTACTTTCCAGGAGCTCAAGTTGATGTGCAGAAGAGACAGAATGTAAACATGGTCTCCATAAAACCTACCAGGAAAGATTGTGTTTCTCAACCTGAAAAGAAGAGTAATGCTTGGGACAGGCAGGGGTGAGGGACTAGGGGAAGTTGCAGGACAGTGTATGTTGTCTTGCTGGAGGATCTAGGGGTGAAAACAACCCAAGCAAAGAACAGGGGGTGAACGTGAGTAAGTATCTCGTTGAACAATAGTGAGCTGTTTGCTTGCAGTTCAGAGCAGGGAGATGGGAGGGAGTTACAGAAAATGAAGCTGGAAAGTTAGATTAAGAACAGATTCAGTCAGGGTGTCTGGGTGGCTCAGTTGGTGAAGCGTCGGACTTCCACTCAGGTCATGATCTCATGGTTTGTGGGTTCAAGACCTACATTGGGTTCTGTGCTGACAGCTCGGAGCCTGGAGCCTGCTTCAGATTCTGTGTCTCCCTCTCTCTCTGCTCCTCCCCTGCTCATGCTCTATCTCTCTCTTTCAAAAATAAATTTAAAAATCATTAAAAGGAAAAAAAAAGAGGCAGATTCAGTCAGCAGTGGGGATCCACCACAAGGCTTGTAGCAGGAGAAGGGCATCATCTAAGTAATTCCTTAAGAAGAGCACTGTGGGGGTAACATGAAGTGTGTTTTTGAGAGAGAATCACAGTAGCTCATGAGATCAATTAGACCATCATTAGTTGCCATGACCTAGGCAAGCACAAGAGGATGTGACCTGAACTAGGACAGCAGAAATAGAAATAGAAACCTGAGAAAGTGCTCTCTAAATATTTTAAAGTCTGAACCAACAGGAATTGGCTGCCACTGATTACAGGAAACCAAAAAAATAAGTCGAAGGTGATTCAGGTGCGCAGAGAGATGTCAATGCCATAAATGCAAATATTGCTAGGGGATATATTGTAAGGTTACCTTAGCCTGTTTAGTTACAAATATCAACCAGACTTCTCTCAAATGTTTATTGGGGAGTTGGAAAGTCCAGCCTGGAGCCCAGAAGCAAGATCAGGAGCTGACACCAAGCTGTGAGGGCCCAGAAGGGGATGTCTGGCAGAGCAAGAGCTGAGTAAAGACCAATGACTCCAAAGTGCACACATCTTGGTAAATACAGATTATCCTAACAAAATATTCTTGGGTTTCTCATCTTGAGATAAATGAAAATATATTAATTGAAAAACATCATTAGGCTGCTCATTACACAGGAAAACTAGTTGAGAAACAGATCTATTACCCGTCTTCTTTTATGTTTTCCTCAGCCTTTGCTAAGCTGCATCCCAATTTTTTCTGCTTAGACAGCAAAAACACTAATGATGTGAGTTGTAGTTGAAAGTGCTTTCCAAGTTGGCTGGTTGAAAGCTTCAGTATGAATAATGTCAGAGGCACGGGATGGGGGGTGGTTTAAAAGCTATGTCTGTATCGTATTTTTAAAATAATACACATCAAATTCAGAAAAACACCACTTAAAACTGAAATAATATTTTCATAATAGTAACCAATTACACTTATTTAAATACATATATATTTACACACACATACATTGTCTACTGTCACTGGGGAAATTTTTCTCTATCAGTCAGTCAGTTCCTCTAATTCCAGATATGATTTATGGATAAGAACGTAACTTTGTCAGTGAGATTAGAAGCATTTTTGCAGCCCCAATAGTATCATAGAATACTAAGGTTCAGGTCAAGAACAACAAACTTCCTTCTGCTGCAGAAACTCTCTCACAGACTTACACTGGATGCAGTTTGAACTTTGGTGTTTTTCAGCTACTTGTGGTTTATTTCTTGAAAAGTCTGTTGATCTGCTTCAAGTCCCCTGAGGACTAGAGAGAGGCAAACTCAGTTAATATTTACACATTTGGTCTTTAGAAATGACTGTCCCAAATTACTTTCCTACACCCCTAAAAACCAATACCCTGTAGTATCTACTCCATAGTGGGTCTAATTAGAGAGTAAAACAATTAACAATCACCGACTTCTTCCTACGTGTTCAACTGCCTCATGTGACAAGAAGCAAGGAAGCAATGGTAGAGATGAGCTCTGAAGCAAATAAAAGACAAGTTATTAAAGAAACTAAGTAAAAATAGCAAGACAATATAGTTAAGGACTTTGTGTACAGACAACACTATAGGATGATGTAAACAATAAATCTACAGATACAGAAAATTTTTAATGTTTACTTATTTACTTTGAGAAAGAGAGCAAGTGGGGGAGGGCCAGAGAGAGAGAGAGAGAATCCCAAGCAAGGTCTGTGCTGTCACTGCAGAGCCACACGTGGGGGGCTCCATCCCAAGAACCCTGAGATCATCACTTAAGCCGACCTCAAGAGTTGGATGCTTAACTGACTGAGCCACCCAAGTGCCCCTGGATACAGAAAACTTTTTAAAGATTTGTCCTCCACTAAGAGCTGCATGGTAGATAGGAGGGGAGTATCCATCAGTCAGTTCCTTAACACATAGAATTTACAAGGAACTCCTCTGAGAATTGCCATGTGATCAGCAGGGGAAGGAACCTGATGACTCTTGAGGGAGAGGAGGTCTCATTAGATTCAATATGAGATTGGGATGAGCACTGGGTGTTGTATGGAAGCGATGAATCAAGGGAATCTATCCCCAAAACCAAGAGCACACTGTATACACTGTATGTTAGTCAATTTGACAATAAATTATACTTAAAATAAAAGATTCAATATGAGAGAGAAGAGTAAACCTTAGAGCTGTAAAAAAAATTAAAAATAAATCTAAAAAGAAGGAGGGGTACTGATGACATATGCTTGAAGGAAGAAGTCCCAGTGTCTGCCCAATAAAGTTACCATAAGTTCTCATTTTGCTGAAACTGTAGCTCTCTTTCTCTAACTCCTGATGTGTAACATCCTCTTATCAAAGCAGGGGCTGGTTTCTGCATTAAGGGTCACTAAGGGAGAGAGAAATCAATTGAGAGGTAAGAGGAGGTCTTTATATAGAAGGTGGCCTCTTGACCCAGCCAGGTAGGTAGACTTTTTAAAGACAATGATGGAGAGAACTATTCCCTATGATGGGAATAAGGGAGAAAAGGGAGTAGCATGTTCAAGAGGAGGCATGGAATCCAGTAGAGCTATATCAACCTGTGGGAAAAGATGGGAGGATTTAGGAATCCAATCCAGAAGAGCAGTCTGCAACCAGTTCCTGGAGGGACTGTGTGCCAGGCTAGATTGTTCAGGCTCAATTATACAGGCCTTGGGGAGCCACTGAAGGTTCCTGAGCAGGGATGGGGACTTGATCCCATCAGACATTCCACCAAAGTCACTGACTAATACTGCTTCAGGTGCTGCCCTCCTAGAGATATTTATATTTTTTTAAGTTTATTTATTTATTTTGAAAGACACAGAGAGAGCACCAGTGGGATAGGGGCAGAGAGAGAGGGAAAAAGAGAATCCCAAGCAGGCTCTGCACTGTCAGCACAGAGCCTGACGTGGGGCTCAAACTCACAAACTGTGAGATCATACCTGAGCCGAAATCAAGAGTTGGACACTTAACCAACTGAGCCACCCAGAAATATTGTGCTGACTGTGCCACCTGAAATATTTATATTTCAATTAAAAACTTTTTAAAGGCAAAAAAAAGTGTTTGTTAATCCAAAGAAATAGAAGCCAAATGAGATAATATCTACAAGGAATGCAGCGTGGGACAGGACCTCACCCCTTGAGCACCAGGATGGTATTTCTTGAGGCTAAAATATAAAGTATAACTCAAACGTTCTCTACCCTTTCTTCCCAGAAACACCCAGGACAGACAATGATCACTGGCATGATGTACTCCCTTGGGTGCACCCAGGCTTATGCAAAACACTGGCTTTGACTGGCCTGGATCAAGTGGGGTTCAAATAGGAAACAGCTTATGAGCCACTAAATTCTACTTCTGAAACCATTATTATACTCTATGTTAACTAACTTGGATTTAAATAAAATTTAAATAAATAAATAACTTTTTAAAAATTGAAAAAGAAAAGGGAAACAGCTTTGTTTTCCTCAGCCACTGCCTTCACACCTGCCCTGTCAGATCTCCCTTTTCTATCCCTTGACCACACTTGACCGATCTCATAACTTTGCAATCACTGCCATGTCTAAGAACAAGCCTCATTTTGATCATCAAGGCTCTCTATGGCTTGGTCCAATCTCAATCAAAATATTGATCTTAACCACCTCTCCCTGAACAACTTGATCACCCTCTCTTCCACCTTAGTCCTGATCTGCATGTGGGTGGAGAGTGGTCTGTACTTCCCTGCCCTTCCACACCTTCTCCATCTCTACCCATCTCTCTTCCAGTGTAAGAGCAGGGAAAAAGGAGACGGTACAAAGTGGACTTATGTTCTCCCTCATTGATGCTTTTGTGATACATTGTTGGTGCCCTGGAGGACCCACCCCTGCCCCAGGCTTGTAAGGAAAAGCCAAAGACCCGTGATTCATTTCCTTAATGATCCCCCTTGAACTTCGAGTGTTCTCCTCATGTAGGCTGCAGGTGGTTATTAGGCTGAAGATCACTGGGCTGGTGTGGCCACTTCATTAAAGGTGCTGCAGGAACATGTCTAGCAGCAACTCCTTAGGAATTATTATCCAATTATTGGCTTTGGGACTTTAGCTAAATTTTTCAAGATAGCAGAAGTGCCATTCAATATCTGATGTGTATGCGACTTACCACTCACTAATTGTAACAAAACATTCTTCTTCCACTCACAAAATCATATCAATGCAAATCAGTGAGAATTAAATCATTAAACAATAACTCCTTAATACATCCTAATTTATTTTTCATATATTCTATGAACAAACTTGGATGCTTTAAGCATAGCCAATAAAAAATTTGTTTTGACACACAGCATGACTGATGTTTTGCAACATGAATGGAACCCTTCCTTTACTGGGGCAACTACAAGCTTATTCCAAGGTGAGGAACTCAGTAGAAAAAGGTGCGTTTATGCAGATGTATAAGTTCTGAGATGTCACTTGGCATCCCTGATTCACCTCTCTGACTGAGGCAAGGAGGAAAGTGATGGAGAATCAAGAATGGAGAAGGAACATGGCAGACAGCATGTGGCATAGATGCTCATACATGCAGCCTCCACAGCATACTTTGTAGAGTTTTCTAGCCACTGGTTTGTGAATACCTTTGGTCTCTGTGGCCTGATGTGAAGTGAACCAGCATTATAGGAGCTGTCTGAAAACCTGAGCAAATGCAACCAGTACATGGACACCAATGCCCATCATCATCCCTAATTTTGCAGAGTAGGGCCATCATCTTCCCGGTAATTTCTGAAACCAATGCAGTGTGCATTAGCCTCTGCTTTTGATGGGCAGAGAGATGTTGATAAATTTTTCTGTTGATCTTTTCTCCTCAGTTATCAAAAATATTTAGAATCACAGGCCAATCAAGCAACAAACATCTAAGAAGGACCGACTAGGTGCGAGGCCCTGCAGGACCCCCAGTTCTGAGAAAAAAGTACAAGCCAGTCTACCCCTGAGACCAGAGAGCCTAGACCTTTATCCAGTGACACTACAGCTCACAACATATTTTCTTTAGGTATGGACTTCAGAGTGTGATGTGGGTCAGGAGGTGAAGGAAGAAAGAAGAAACTCACCAAGAGGTGGAAGAGATAATAAATTTCTAACAGAAGATGCTCAACTGATAAAAATTAGGAACTATGAAGAATTAGGATTCTTAAAAGAAAGCATGTCTAGCAATATAGCCAGTTCTAATGTTAGGAAGTATGTTTCATACACAAGTCAGATTTGTCCATTCAACAGATCAGGTTTAAATGACTTCTAAGTCCTCGACACTCAAAGCATGTTCCCCAGACTAACAGTATCAGTATCACCTGAGAACTCATTCAAAATGCAGACTTTCATGCCCCATCCAACAAATACTGAATCAGAACCTGCATTTTAACAAGATGTCCAGGGGACTCACAAGCATGGGGTTTTTTTAATTTTTTTTTTAACATTTATTTATTTTTGAGACAGAGAGAGACAGAGCATGAACGGGGGAGGGTCAGAGAGAGAGGGAGACACAGAATCCGAAAGAGGCTCCAGGCTCTGAGCTGTCAGCACAGAGCCCGATGCGGGGCTTGAACTCACAGACCGCGAGATCATGACCTGAGCTAAGTCAGACACTTAACCAACTGAGCCACCCAGGCGCCCCTCACAAGCATGTTAAAGTATGAGAAAAATATTCTGAGTATCAAGCACTGACTATATGTAAATGTGCAAATGGGGACCAGGAAGGCGATCTGCTTGAGCAGACCCTTTTAAGAGCTGCTGAGAAAGAACTGGCCTGAAGCTTGTCCTGTTCCTCCACCAATCTAGAGAATTCTCAAGTGGTCAGTGCCTCACACCTGGTACTTAATTTCTTCAATGGTGGCCATTGGCTGTTAGAGCTGCTTTAGAATTCAAGACAGGCTGCTCTTCAACCACTAAGACTGGAGGAAAGATGTTGAATTAGAACTCAGAATGCATTTTTCTCATAGAACAGTGTTTGTTAGGTGTTGTTATGTATTGGCATTATTTATACTTCCAAATTAATTTATATAAATTATTTCTAATTCCAAAAAAGATCTGCAACAACTTGCACCAGCAGAGAGATATTCAGTAAGACTATTCAAATGCAAAAGAAAAATAAGACATCAGGTAAGAAAAAGAGGAAGCAAAAGGAAATGGCTCAAGCACATTGGATATCATGGTTATTTAGATTAAGCAATAATTGTAGCCTTGAGGTTCCTGGTAGCCAAAGCAATAAGAGAAACATGATGCATTATGAAACTCTCATTATCTGAAACATACCTCTCAAGAGAAGTAAGAGATATTCTTGTGATACCTAAATATCAATGTCAGGAGGAAGAAGTTAAGTATTTAAAGAAGGAAACAAAAAGAAACAAGTCTGGCCCCAAAATCTTCAGACAAAAAAAAAAAAAAAGACTTCAGACAGAGTTTCAAGTGTAAACGGTTTGCATTTTATGTACATTCTTCCAACTCTAAAACTCTTCAGGACAGGAAATATGCTTCCTAATTCTTTTGTCCTCCTGCCAAGGCGCTGAATACAACCTGCAAATTCAATCCTGGTGAAAATATATTTCCTTCTTTTCCTCTCCCTTACAGACTGAGAATTTTTTTTTAATTTAATTTTTTTTTACATTTTTTTATTTTTGAGAGACAGAGCACTAGTGGGGGAGGGGCAGAGAGACAGAGAGAGACAGACAGACAGAATCCAAAGCAAACTCCAGGCTCTGAGTTGTCAGCACAGAGCCCAACGCAGGGCTCAAACTCACAAACCATGAGATCATGACCTGAGCCAAAGTTGGATGCTTAACCAGTACATTAGAGCCACCCAGGCACCCCCAGACTGAGAATTTAAAACACTCAGATTTTCAAAGCACTTTCAAGAGTTATATCTTACTTGACCTTTAGAACAACTTTCTGAGCCTATTTCCTCCACTGCACTTTGAGGAAAGCAGCTCTGGAAAGGTTATGTCACCTGCCTAACATCAGCCCCAGAAGTTAACCTAAAATCTATATCCCCCAACACCCAGTCTGGTGGCTTGACACTTACAAGCTCCCCATTCTTGGAAATCAAGATTTAAGTCCAGAGGCCAGCCTGAAAATCTCATTTCAAGCTACCAAATGGCAGATTCTTAAGGGTAGTAACATTTTAGGACAAGAGGAAGATGGATTGTACTCTATTGCAAGACCAATGACTGCCTCCACTTAGGAAGTTCATTCTTAAGAGGGTCAATGGAAGAGTGCTCTCCATCTAAAAAATGCCTGTATCCATGCACTTGATAGCTCCAGCCAAAGCCCTAAGAGGTTTTAAAGTCTAAAATGACTCTGAGAAGGGGAAGGAAGAATAGAAGTCTACCGTAATCAAAGAAACACAGCCAAGATGAATGAAAGGGACCACTGCTGGGATGCACCATTCAGCAACAAGTTTGTCTTGCCAGAATTTAACTCGAGAAAAGGTGTCAACATCAAAACTGAAATCACAGAAAAACAGCGTGAGGATGAACTGTGCAGTGAGGACAGGCTGAGCACACAGACGATGACCACAGAGACTAGGAATACAAATCATGCTGTCTCCACTGCAGGGAGTGCCCCAGCTCCACTCACTTCCAAAAGGAAACTCTGAGAGTCTCCCTGCCAGGAAAAACTCTCTGGTTCCTTCTCCCCTCACCACTAATCCACCACTCAGGCAAACAAATTGGAAACCTGGGGCTCTGAACAACAGACCTCAGCCCAAGACGCTGCTTTATGATCAAGTTAATCTGCTCTGTGGGCTGTTTAGTAACTAATCATGTTTCTCTTCTTGTTGTTCTGACTAGGAAGCTCAGAGTCAAATCTATCTGTAACCTGCTTCTAGCAGGGGTTCAGGACCAAATGGTGTCTATTTCTTTGTGGCTTTGGTTTTACATTTATTTCCTACACCATTTATCCAGTGGCTGACATGTATTTTTAAATATTTTTTTAACGTTTATTTATTTTTGACAGAGACAGAGAGACACAGCACGAGTGGGGGAGGGGCAGAGAGAGAGAGGGAGACACAGAATCTGAAGCAGGCTCTGGGCTCTTAGCTGTCAGCACAGAGCCCCACGCATGGCCCAAACTCACAGATCGTGAGATCATGAACTGAGGCAAAGTTGGACGCTCAACCGACTGAGTCACCCAGGTGCACCTGACATGTATTTTATAATCCACATTCAAGTGACTTTGGAATGAGGTGGCATAAAGATGATAGATGATAGGAGGGAAGGAAGGAAGGAAGGAAGGAAGGAAGGAAGGAAGGAAGGAAGGAAGAAGGGAAGGAAAGAAGGAAGGAAGGGAAGGGAGGGAAGGAAGGAAGGAAGGAAGAAAGGAAGGAAAGAAGGAAGGAAGGTCTATAATTTTGTGTTTGTGAGAGAGAGAGAGAGAGAGAGAGAGAGAGAGAGAGAGAGAGAGTTGAGGAGAGAGAAGGAGTATCTGTGTTCACACAGAATTCAGGTGCATTTTTATGGGTACAGTAAGAACATTCTAGCATCTGCCAAGAGTTTCATCTGAGTCCCACAAGACCCTGCTGGCAAAGCAGATGGCTGACCAAGCCACTGGCTTATTGGGCAGGAGATAAAAACTAAAACCCCTGATATTGTTGTCCACACCTGTAATACTCATAGCCACCATTCCTGAGAATTACCACATACTGAGCACTTTACCATGCTGTCCTTTTGTATTTAGGAATAACTTGCATACAGTAAAATGCACAGGTCTTAAATGTTCAGCTCAATGAGGGTATTTTAATGTTTATTTTTCATTGAAGTATAACTAACATAAAATGTTGTATTGGTTTCAAGTATACAATATAATGATTCAACAATTCCATACATTAGAGTTTTGATGATTATACAATGAGTTTTGACAATTATACACATTTGTGTAACCATGAGTCCAGTAGAGATAGAGATCATGTCCATCATCCTACAACATTCCTTTTTGCCACTTTCCATTCAGTTCCCTCCCACAAAAACAACAATTGTTTGATTTCTATTACTATAGATTCATCTTGTCTGTTATAGAATTTAGCATAAATGGAATCATGCTGTAAATACTCCTTTGTGTCTGATTTCTTTCACTCAGCATAATGAGGTTTACCCATGTTGTTATGTGTTAGTCATTGTTCTTATTGCTGAGTAGTATTCAATTACAATGGATATCCCCTAGTTTTCTTATCTTTTCATAGTGATGAACATGTAGGTTTCTAATTTCTGGCTGTTATGAATGAGACTGCTCTGAACATTCTTGCACAAATCTTTTTTTTGTATGTGTGGACATAAGTTTCAACATCTCTTGGATAAATATCTATACGTTTAATTGCTAAGTCATAGCATACATGTACGTTTAACTTTGTAAGAAACTGGCAAACATTCTCCGTGGTGTTATGTACTTAAATTCCTCAGCAGAGTGTGAATGTTGCAGTTCTTCTACAACTTGGTATTATACTTGTTTTAATTTTACTCATGTTAATAGATATCTAGTGGTATCTTATTCTGGCTTTACACTGCTTCTTCTGAATGGGTAAAAATATTGATTATCTTCTTCATGTATTTATTACCTATATATCTTCTTTTTTGAATGTTCTGTTCAAATCTTTTGCCCATGTTTTTATTGAGTTGTCTTCTTATTGTTGAGTTGTAAGAGTGCTTGGTATTTTCTGGATATGTATTTTGTCAGGTATATGTATTATAAATATTTTCTCCCAGTCTGTGTCTTGTCTTTATTTTCTTAACAATATCTTTCAAAAAGTAGAAATTCTTAATTCTGATATAGTCTAATTTATGAATTTATCTTTTATGGTAAGTGCTCTCCATGTCCTGACATAGAAGTCTTTGCCTACCCTCAAGGTGACTAAGACAGTCTCCTATGCTTTCTTTTAGATTTGTGGATCTGATTTTATGTATTGCATTTATCAACCATCTCAAATTAACTTTTATACATGAATCATTGTAGGGGCCTAAGCTCATTTTCTCTCCATATGCATATCCATTTTTCCAGCACCATTTGTTGAAAAGTTTTTCTTTTCTCCCATTGAAACAACTTTGCCCCTCCATCAATTACCATGTTATCATATATAATCTTCATAACACTGTGATGTGTTTTCTGTATTTTACAGATTGGGAAACTGAAGCTCAGAAAGATGAGATAACTTACCCAATGTCACACAACCTCTGAACTGAGGCATGTGATTCATACCCATTTCTGCCTGTCTATAAGGCAACATATCTGGACACCAGCAGATATAGCCTCCTTCCTTTAAAGACCCACTCAAAGCCCACTTCCCCCAGGAAGACCTCCCAACAGTTGTAATCTTCTCTCTCACGTTTGTAAACTCCAGTTGCACTTAGCGTATGAATTTAATTACACTCATGGTGGTTGTTCTACTGATGTGCACCATTTTCTAATTGATAACTATGTCAGTTCCCAAAATCTGTACCTCTTTTTCCAACAATATTGTTTAAGTTTATTTATTGAGAGAGAGAGAGAGAGAGAGAGAGTGGGGGTGGGGCAGAGGAAGAGGGAGAGAGAGAGAGAACCCCAAGCAGGCTCTGCACTGTTAGCAAAGAGCCCGACACAGAGCTCGATCCCACAAACCAGGAAATCATGACCTGAGCCGAGATCAAGAGTTGGATGCTTAACCGACTGAGCCACCCAGGTGCCCCTCTTTCCACCAATAGTGTTTTGAAGTTAGCAGAAGCCAGTTCTTTAATTCGATTATGCCTCCTATATTGCCAAGCACGATGTTGGGTATATAGTAAGTGCTCAATAAATACTTTCCCAAAGTGGAAAAATGACTTCATTTGAAAAGTGGAGCCCTGTGCCCATCCTACTTTGTTCAAGACACTTTGAATTTCATATGATGTCACCAGATCCTGCTTTAGTTCACCCAGACACAAATGGTGTCGCTGCCCTCACACCTCACATGCAGAGATTCAGAAGAGGCAGCAGGGAAGAATCCTCATTGGCTCACTCCCCAAGTCTCCCTCCCGAGTTATTTATGCCTCCAGTTAAGTAAGCGGGTGATGATGCTACAGATTAGCAAAAGAATGATGGGCTTTGAAATTAAACACAAATTCATTTCGAAAGTTTTCTGAATGCCCCAAAAAATTCATAAGCAAAACTAAGGTTCTTAATATTTTGATGAATACAATGACTTTACACCACAACACATTTCTTTCCCAAAGCCCATTCACAGTTTACTATTCAGAGAAATCCCGGATAGAAGTCTAACCCTGAACTTATCTTGCAAAATTCACAGTTGTAGTGGGAGAACTCACCTATGTAGAACTTGGAAATTAAGAAATGGGAAATTAGCAATTAAATAAAGGGAGACTTTGAAAGTAATAGTGCAACCCCCTTCAAAGTCCCCCCAAAACCATAGCTTTGTCATAAATGTGACTCTTGTCTGTGCTACTAGATGCAAAGGAATCACAAAAGGGATTGAAGACTGAATCATGGTCACTGTGGGATGGAGGGGCTTGGGAACCATCCTGAGAAAGTTGTTTTGAAGAATTTAAAAGGCACAACTCACAAGAAGATGGCAGGTTATTGAGCGGAGCTGTAGTCCCCAGAGGCCCATGCTGGAAACTCAAAGGGCACCAAGAAACCCAACTAAAAAGCAGCCCCCTCATAGGCAGGGGTGTCTGGGAGTCAGAGAAGCCACGGGTCTGGGGCTGATTCAGGGGTGATGTGGTTACTGAGAAGTTAAATTAATTTTTCAGAACAGCCTGTCCCTTAGAGGAGTTGATGGAGTGGTTTCCATCCCAAGAACATTGTCAGCATGAAATCACGGGATGACTGTGACAGACACTGAGGTCTCCAGGGAAGAAATCGGGCAGCCTCTAGAGAAACAGAGAGGTGATAAATCATGAAGACAGAAGGGCAGTGTCCAAGAATTCAAAAGGAATGGAAAAGCAGAATAGGAGAACTCGTGATAAAGATATGAAATCTAGGTCGTAGAAAGGAAAACACTCTTCATGCAGAAGCCAGCAAGAAATTTAGCTTTAAAGCCCCTTCCACGGGATCTGTGGGCCTCCCCTAATATTGGGACACAGTCAGACATTTCAGTCTCCACAAAGTTAAGTAGAGAATTCAGCAAATCTCCAGGAAACTGAGGACAAAGAATTCAGACTTTTTGAAATAGGACTGCCTGTTGTTTTCTTCATCTATATTTGACTACATTTAGAATATATTTTCAGCTCTACCTTTAGAGCTCTACAAATAGAAACTTGCAGTTAAGGATGAGTCTCACCACCTCAGTAACTCAAGAGGAAGTTAGAGTGTTGAGTCAAATCAGTTTATTAAACAGTTTTCCAAAGCCTCCTCGGGTCTTTGCAATCTTTTAGAATTCTCTGAAGATAAAAACAGCAACAGCAAGTCTCTCACCAGATATAAGGCAATTTGCTGAAAATATAGGTACATACACAGAAACTCAATTACCCACACAAATAGAAGGAAGCACAGAAAATTCACAAACAGCCACTAAGACACGCAGTATCAATGGTCACCATTATTGAAGGTTTACCACGGTAGGGCAGGCCCTACACCACGGACCTCACCTACAGGAATTTAATCTTCAAGAAAACTCTGTGCCAGTAATAACATTGGTGACTTCTGTAAATTATTTCATTTAGTTCTCAGATCAAGCCTTGGAGGGAAGCACTACCATTATTTCTATTTTACAGATAAGAAAAGATGTGAAAGACATCAAGTGACTTTCCCATGGTCATGCAGCTATTGAGTGTGGACTGGAGAATCAACTCAAGGGTCTCATCCCATTGCTTGTATCTTTACCATCTAGACTCTTTGTACATTTTACAGAAGGGAAAACTGAGCCCTAAGGAAGTTGATACCACCAAAGAACACACAGAAGATGAGCAGTCACATCAGAATTTGAATTCCAGTCTTTCTTTAAAAAAAACAACAACATTTATTGAAAGAGAGAGAGAGAGAGAGAGAGAGAGAGCAGGGGAAGGGCAGAGAGAGATGGAGAGAGAGAATCCCAAGCAGACTCCATGCCGTCAGTGCAGAGCCTGATGCGGGGCTTGAACTCATGAACCCTGAGATCATGACCTGAGCCGAAACCAAGAGTGGGACATTTAACTGACTGAGCCACCCAGGCGCCCCAGAATTCCAGTCTTTCTAATTCCAAATTTCCATGCTTTTAAACTTGATGTTGTATTAAATTGACTTGCACACCCAACGTAACTTCTTTTTGGATTTTATTTGAGGATTTCATACAATGTGAAATCGGGGAAACTCCAAGGGCTTCAAACCAATACCCAAACTCCACAGTAAAGGGCTGTCTCAAAAGAAGCTGGATAGAAGTCCGAGTGACCTGCCCTGACCATGAACTTCGCACTGACCTGAAGGATGGCCTAGAACACTAACCACTTGGACAATAGCAGAGCCAACCACATGTCACAGCCTAATTCACACCTGCCCTGGCAGTGGGGATGTAACTATTTAAATTTAAGTAAATACATGTAGGGAATGTGCAGAAAAGGAGCTTATTTCTTTGATTTTTTTTTTATTGGTAAATTAACTTAGAGCTCACAACAGATGGAAGGAAGATGTGTACATCCCAGAAAGTAGTGGACATCTGCTGCCTGCCATCTACCACCTTGTCCCCATTAGTAGGTCTCTATGCAAGGTTCTCTGCCTTCCCTCAAGCCAGGAGTGGGCATGTGACCCAGGCTAGATCCATGGAACCCTCCCCTAAATCGAGTCTTGAGTGGAAAGACGCAGAGAGAATTCTGCAATTGGTTCATTCTGGCAGCCATGACCTGGGCACACTGACAATTGGCTCCTGCCACCAAGCTTCCCAGAGTTTCTGAGTCCCTGTTGTTCTGAAACAAGGTCCAGCAGGTTTCTCTTCAGTCCTGTCATCCACCATATATCCTCCCACACATTCCTGTTCTGCTCAAGTTAGCTGGTTCCTGTTGCCTGCAACTATAAAATCCTGACTTCATCTCCAGCTGACCAAGGGGAGACTGGAATCTCTGAGATTCCTCTGCCGAGATAAAGAGGTGACTGGCCGATATGGAAAAGTGAATGAGAGGTGAAATGAGGGTTGTTTTGAGACATTCTGTTGTGTTTCTGTATAGTTTTACACTTGTGGAGTCTTCTATCCCTTGCATGATTCACACCTTTCACTGTTACTCATCATTTAAACCTACAGACTTACCGTCCCGGGAGAAGCAGCTCAGCCGTGTAAAGCACGATGTTAACGAGGGCAGCTCTTCTGACTCAATTTTTGTGGGCTGGTTACCCTGGTTCTGAGTCACAGACAAGAATGGCCCTTGAAACCTGATGCAAGCTCTTTTGACATTTCGTAGGGCTGGAGTAATGAAGCTGATGGACAACACTAATCACTGCCACAAATTCAGGTTCAGCTCATATTTCTCAAGACTCTGTTTCATGCCAGGTAGTGCATTAGGCACTTTGCATGCATTATCTCATTGGCCATCAAGCAAGCACTTGTGACAAATGAATCCAAGTGTATTACAAATGAGTGACATGACCACATCGAAGAGGGTGAGGAGGAAAGGAACTGAGCTAAGTAACTTTGGAAAACAGTATCTTGACTGGGTACTCTAAGGCTAGGGACAAAAAAGAAAGTACATAAACACTGTACTCTAGTTGGTAAATTTATTTCTCACAAGGGTATTGGTTAACAATTCTGAAATTACTTTATATGTATGCCAGTATGGAACATATAAGAAAATATATTGTGGGTAATGAGAACCAAGTTTCTTACTGTTAGAGAAAGAAGTTACAAATAAGGCAAGAGGAAAGCTAGTAGAAACCCTGCAGGGCTTTATGGGTATGGGAGGGAGCAGCGTGAACTTATGGCTACTTTTTTTTTATTGTGATCAAATATATGTAACATAAAATCTTAATATTTTAACACTTTTTAGATGGGTAAGTCAGTGTCCTTAAATACATTCACATTGTGGTGCAACCATTGCCACTATCCATCTCCACAACTTTTCCATTGTCCCAAACTGAAATTCTGTACCCATTAAACAATAACTCCTCATTGTCCCACTGTTCTGATATCATAGTCTTTGGCTTTGATATCAACTCTCATGGTTATTTTAGGCAATAGGTAGATGATGATAGATAATAGATAAACAGATGATAGATAGATGATAGATAGATAGATAGATAGATGGATAGATATGTAAAGATACACACATGTGTGTTCTAACTCAGTCTGTCCACTGAGAGAGCCTAGAAGTAGTAATAGCCCAGTAGCAATGAATACACCTAGTGTCCTGATCTTGGTTTCTAATACCACACTCCAATGAAAGGAACCAGTGCTCCTTGGAGAAATAGTTGACCCCACGGCTGGAGCAGGAAAAATCCAAGAGGAATTGGAAGTGTTTCATGGTGGTAAAAAGTAAAAAGACGACTATAAAAAAGAAGACATTATTAAAAATAAGAAAAAAGAAACAGGTTAAAAGGCACAGGGTTCAACCTGAAAGAGCTCCCAATGACTGAAGCTAGAGCAATCTGGGCAATAAAATAAATAGCAATCCTATTGGATTATAACCCAAAAAATAAAGTAAATATCACTGAGTCCACAGTGGGTAAACAAACAATTGAATACATACATACATACATACATACATACATACATATATACATACATACATAGGAGAAAAAGTACAACACTTCCTTACACAAGAATTACAATTTGTAAATGTGGATGGAATGAGAAAAATAGAAAATCACTATTAGAACACCACAGTAACACCTTTTGGAGGCATAACCCACAGAGAGATATTGAAATTAGTGGAGAAAATGTAGGAAGAAACAAGATATTTCCATAATCTCAAACTATTATCCTCCCTCCAAATAAGTATTTATTCATTTAAAGGTAAGAAATGGTTATTTTACAGCAGAGAAATCACCCATGCCAACTGATGAGGGCCAACATTACTAGTGATGTTATGATGGCACGTACCACCTGATCTGATCCACTGAGAAGGGCAGACGAGTCACCTCTGTGGTATTCCTCCCCCAAATCCATAACTCATATAATCCTGAGAAATCCAGACAAACCCAAATTGAAGAGCATTCTACAAAATACCTGATCAGTATTCTTCAAAACTATCAAAGTCATGAAAAGCAAGGAAAGACTGAGGAACTGTCCTAGAATGGAGGGGGCTGAGGAGACATGATGCTTATATGCAATGTGGCTTCCTGGATTGGATTCTGGAACAGAACATCGGTAGGAAAACTGGAAAAATTCTACCATCATCCGTAATGACTAACACTGGGCCAATGTTAATTTCTTAGTTATTGTAATTATATTTATATAAGTGTTTAACATTAGGGAGAGCTTTGTAAAGGGTATACTGGAGAATTCCCTGTGCTGTTTTGGCAACTTCCTTGTAAGTAAATTATCTCAAAATAAAAAGTTTTTTAAATATCTGGAAGAAAATAAAAGCGCACAGAGTAAATACTTTGAAAATCCTGAAACACTATCTAGACAAAGAAGGCCCATTTTCATGTTCCATGAATTGGTTACTCATAGTAGGAGTCACCATCCCTCCCCCTCCCCAGGAGTATAAAAAACTAAGGAGCACTTGGTCAGGCAACAGATTTAGGAGCACTATGGCGCTGTGGTGAGACAGATCTAAATTTAAATTTGGGGAATTTGCGTGGGGAAAGTTGCTTCATATCTCCAAAAGGTAAAAATATCTTTCCAGGGTTATTGTGGAAATTGAATGAGGTCATGCAAAGAAAGCATTTTATCCATAATTGGTAGTCAGTAAAAATCCTTTCTTTTCTCTTGTTTTGAACATTTTGGAATACAAAAGGAAAACAAGATGCGGTAGCTGTTACATGGAGGCCTTACCATCTAAACTGAGACAAAACATACACATGTGTGCACCAATTACCAAAGAACAGCTTTACACCCTGATTCAATCGAATGTTGAGTTCAATTGGGGGGGGGGAGGGGTTATGCACCAGAGCAGAACCCACACAAAAGCAAGCATCATCCCCCTGGCAGTTTTCAAGAGGATGGGATCGTCCTGAGTGGTGTGCACAGATAAGGGAAAGCTGGGAACGACAATTGAGCCTAGAGGGAAAAAGCAAAAGCCTAAAGACAGGAGTCCCTCTGAGTGGGTGCCAGGTATTTATTTCCACCTTGCAGATTAAAGCAGACCAGTAGGAGATACACTCATTCAAAACATCGAGAGCACAGGGTGAGTTGTAGGAAAACAGCAAAACCATATTGACTAATGAGGGAATGGAGTCGGATTCTGGGGAACCTGAAAGGCGGGCTGAGCTGTTCTTGATGCCAGAGGCAAGAGAAGCTGTGACTGGGCCATGAGTAAAAGTGGGGCTCAAGGGAAGCATATAATGTTTTAGTTTGAACTGTATTTGGTAGCCACAGAAGTGTTTAAAGCAGAGGAGACGTGTGATCATAGCATGGGATCTCAGGCAGGATTCTGTTGCAGGAAATCAAAACCACTGTGGCAATGTTAAGTGGAGAGAGAATTAAGCGCCTATAGAATCTGAAAGAGCTAGAGGACTGAGCTCTGGGCTGTTCTATAAGAGGCACCGCAAATCAGTGGAGCCTTTTTGGAAAGCTGTTGGATGGCACCTATCAAAACTAAATATATATAATGTTTGAGCCAGGAATGCCATTGTAGAAAAAATTCAGTTCCAGAAAAATCTATTCTGGAAAAGATATTTACATATGAACACAAAGATAAATACACAAGACTGTTCATGGGAGCATTTTTTTTCTACTAGTGAAAAATTAGAAACTCCTAAATGGGAAAGGGTAAATAAAGTATGATATAGAATAGTGTGTGTGTGTGTGTGTGTGTGTGTGTGTGTGTGTGTTAAGAGAATATATGGAAACTTTATAAAAAGATATCCCAGGGGCTCCTGGGTGGCTCAGTTGGTTAAGCATCTGACTCTTGGTTTCGGCTCAGGCCATGATCTCATGGTTCGTGAGTTTAAGCCCCACATCAGGCTTGGGATTCTCTGTCTCCCTCTCTCTCTCTCTCTCTCTCTCTCTCTCTGCCTCTCTCTCTCTCTCTCTCTCTCTCTCTCTC
The DNA here is from genome assembly GCF_014898765.1 of Herpailurus yagouaroundi. Lineage (NCBI taxonomy): Eukaryota > Metazoa > Chordata > Mammalia > Carnivora > Felidae > Herpailurus > Herpailurus yagouaroundi. Next base: position 38,476,938 of record NW_024412400.1, on the reverse strand, counting down.
TGTCTGTCTCTCTCTCTCTCTCTCAAAAGTAAACAAATAAACATTTTTTAAAAAAAGATACCCCAGACAAGTTATTATCTGAAAAAACAAGTAACAAAGCAAAACTCATAGTATGTCCCAATTCTGTGTTTTAAGGTGTATGGACCAAACAAATGCAAAGCAGTGTGGGACATTCCTGCCATGTGGGACAGGAGGAGGCAAGAGCGATTGGGGCACCGGCCGAGAAGGCTATGGTGTTTTCCTCTAAATATTCTGGCATTCTTTGAACCTTTTATGAAAAGCACGCATTGGTGCACTACCTGTGTGCTAAAAACACCAGTCATTGGTCACCTTCTCTGAACTTCTCCCTAAAATGCAATAAAGCAAACAAGCCTGGCCTTAATTCAGATCATGATAGGGATGGGTGAGTAGGGTCATTCCTCTTGGATAAAAAATGAACTGTGGTCCTTCTCCAGTAAAAACGATGACCGAAATGGAAGGTCAAGCCAGTGTCTCCTGAGTTTTCTCTAGTGGCTTGTGAGGTGGGCAGAGGGGTGGGAGAGTTCATGTTTCCGTTGGATGCCAGTTAGGCTGTATGAAAAGCAACATATTGAAAGAAGAGGGGCATGCTGAGTCATTGGGAAGACTGGAGATCTAGGCTTGGAAAATAGAAGAGGGAAGCCGGGCATCCCAGGAACACAGACAAGCTCCGATCCAGGCAGGGTGCTGTCAGGCCGGCCCCAACCAGAGCCAAGGCCACCCCACTCCACCTGCCACAACTTATCTCCAATGGCCTCTTCATCCTCTGCATCACTCCCTGAAAATTCCAAGTTCAGAGGAAGTGTCTTATTTGCCAAGCAATCAAGGAGTATCTGTCACCCTCGTTGGTTTTATTGAGGGCATCTGGGTCCTCCCCCTCTCTAAGACCCCTCAAGGAAAGATGAGTCTCCAGTAAGAAGGATGCTCTGATGCTGAGAAGGCCGACAGTGATAGGTGTCAGCCACACTTGACTGAAAATTTTGCCTGATTATTGATCTGAGACCCCACCTGCCTATTCAAGTGCCTAGGTCTAGCAAATTCATTTGCTTCTGACTTCTGAGCACTTCGAGTTAGCTTAGCACTTTACAAACCGCATGAAGGAAGAAGGTTCCACAGAGAAAAGGGAGCCTCACTTCTGAAAAGGGCATCAGTTAACAGCATCCATGAGACGTCTATTTATTGAGCCGAGGAGCAGGGGAGGTGACTGATGGCCTGTCCCACAGGCCACAGCTGAAGCTGTGTGCCCCATTTCAGGTGCCCCGTCGCATCAGGAAATGAAGCAAATGATTGGAAAGAGTCTAGGCTGGCTGGCTGGGAAGGTTCGGGGCGGCACCGGGCGGGGGGAGGGGCATTGTATAAATTGCCTTTAGCAGGCTGACAGGTTATATTCCAGAAAGAAGTTATTCAGCCTAGACATGGAGACAAAAAAGCAAATCCAATTGAGGTTCATAAAACTTATGAAGCATATGCTGAAAAGTGCCTCAGCAACTCACTCCTCAGCCTTGTCCCATAAATAACACAAGGACAAAGGGGTAAGGGAAATGAAATTAGACAGTAGGACAAAACGAAACAAAACAAAACACCTCTTTTGCACAACAAGGAGTTTGGATGAGGACCCAGCCTGCAGCAGGTGGTAGTTGCCAGAGCACACAGGAGAGCAAAGCCTCTTTGGAGACGCCCATTTCATTTTAATCTTTTTTTACCAGTTTTGGCATTCACAGGTATGTGGTATTGGCACTTCTCGATTTGGGATGCAATTATATGTTTGCTGGAAAAGGAAGGGCTCAGAGGGTGATTATTTCCCACATGTAAGAACAGTCCATAAATGCCATGCTCGCTTCTGCTTTTCACCCCAGGCTCTCTACATGACCCTCAGCACTCTGAGAAAGGAAATGTGTGAATTTTTTTCTCTCTGGGAAATCCCTGGGCAGATGTGGACACAAAGAAGGGTCTGGAGCTTAGGCCACATCTTGGCATGCATCAGAGTCCCCTGTGTGCCGATGGCTTGAAGGAACGTGCAAATGTTGTTTCCAGCACTCTCTTGCTTTTACTAAGCCACACGGAGAAGTCAGGGGTAGCACCAGACTCCAAACTGTAACTGCACACCGGAAGCCCCTTGCCTAAAACCACATTCCTCTTTCTCATCCAGTGGACCAGGGGCCAAAATAAAAGGGAGAGAAGATACAATTAACTAGGAATGTTGTTGAATTTTTTTCTAAAGGGCCAAGAAAAGCAAATGGGACCAAGGCTGGTGTCTCCCTGGCCCTTCTTTTGGCTCTACATCAAGTCACTCCTGGTCAACATGAAAGGGCAAGAACTCTGAAATCACAACTGCAGGGAGATCAGTATTTGTGCCATAAATGGAGCCAAGAAGAAAAGAGCCAGGACAAGAAATCAGGCTAAACAGGAACAGAACGAAGCCCAGCCAGATCTGGAAACCCAGTGGCCTGTCAGTGTCTTCACAAAGGAATGCTTCCATTTAAATTTTTTTTAAGGAACAAAAGACATAGGAGACCAGATGCCATAATTTAATACAAAGCAATGGCTAGATAGGCCAATTCTCCTGCAGAGAACTAGACTATCTATTGTTTCCATTATCCATTCATATGCCCTCTGTTTTCACACGAAATCTAGTGCCCATTTCAGAAAGGGGAAATTTATTTATGTCTGCTAGCCCATTGTTATGGAAGCTATTTGTGCCAGTTAGAAATGTGGGCAGCTGCAAACAACAGAAAACCTGACTACCAAGGACTTAAATAGATAAGGATTTATAGGTCTTCTTCAAGAAGCAGTCCCGGGGGGGTCAGCAGCCTAGCAATAGCTCAGAAAGGTAACACCGTCATCAGGATCCCAGGCTCTGTTCTTCTTTCTGCCCCACAAGCCTTCTATCCCTCATGCTTGTTGCCTCATGGTTCCAAAATAGCTGCAGTACCTTCAATCATCACATCTACATTCCAGCAGGAAGGAGATAAAGAAATAGAAACGGGAAGAATTTGCATCCGGAAAGCACGTTTTCCCAAAAATCACTTAGCAGCATGTTGCTTACAACTCAGTGTAAGCAATGAGTGTCATCATGACATTCGCATAGCCACTCATAGCAGCAAGGGAGTCTGAGAGGTGTGCATTTTACTGGACATATCACCAGCCCCTATCAAAATTACCATCCTGGTAAAAATGAAAGTATACGTTGGATAGGCAACCAGCAGGGCCACCGCAACAGTTGGGCTAAGTGTATCTTGCACAACCACAAGCACGAGCCCAGATAATTAGCAGGTCTGTCATTTAGTGCAAGTATTGTAATCTGCTGAGTTCAGATGTGAAGAACACTTGCGTTTTATATTAATGTACAAATGTATAATGCTGAGAAGTTTGGATATGGAGTAGTCTTAATAGCTCGCTTTTCCACATCTATAAAGTGGGTCTAAGCACGTTGGAATTACCTGGTGTGAAACGTGCATTTGATTTAGTTTTCTGCTCAGCTGCATAGAATCTTCCATTTGTGATTATTTGTTTTCATAATTACCCAATTTCCAATTCCATTAAAAGCCCCTAAGCTGCTTAATGAAAGTCTGCCTTTATAATTGCTGCTGTTAAGAGAGGGGGCATGGATCACGTGGATCTTCGGGTCATATTGTCAGAATTCCTGAATCCCCACCTCTACTGCTGCCAGCTCTGGGCATTTCCAGGCAGAGGTGGAGGGAAGAGAGGACAGCGAGGGCAGAGGGTGGGTGATGGAGAGAGGAGACAGAAGTCTCTCTGGGCCCAGGTCCCACAGCCAGGGCTCCCCAGAGGCTCTTGGTCGCTAGGGGGCGACACCAGGCCAGAGGGCTGCTCACGTTGGAACTGTTATCAGCTATGGAGTGACCTGGAGAGTCAAAGTCTCTCAGCTATGGTCTCTCTCTGGGTGCCACTTCCTCCATCTACACCTCCCGAAGACAATGAGCCTCTGACGGGGAGGGCATGGGCTGCCACTGTGCATTGTGGCATCTTCCGGAGAATTCCTGGTTGAATGCACTCCACATGTGTGGATGACCCTGCTGTGAGGCCACTGCCGGCTCATGGGGTTATGGAACAACGTAATATCTCTCAGGGAGTTCCTGACCACAGGACCACGTCACAGCTCTGAAACCCTCTTGAAAGTTAGTTTTCTCTACCTTCAACTCTTCATATAGGCTCTAAACTCACCAGGCATCCATCATCTTCATGTCAAATGTCTTCCTCTCAGAGAGGCCTTCCCTGGCCACCCTCCCTAACTCATGAGGTATTTCCTTGCTCTCCTTCACTTTCCCTCACAGTGCTTCTAGTCTACCTATGTTGCTTACTTGTCTAAGAGCTCCATGAGGGCACGCACTCTGCCCATACTCTCTCCTGCACCTAGAGCCGTGCCTGGCATAGAGGAGGTGCTCAATAAGTGTCAGTGCAATAATCTGGAAGCAAACATTTATTGAGTATGGCTAGCCATGATTTTAAGTGTTCTACATATGGTAATTCATTTAAACTTTATACAACCCTATAAATTAAATGCTGTCATCCCATTTTTCAGATGAGAACACTGCAGCTCAGAGAGGTTAAGGTTGCACAGTAAATGGCAGAACTGAGATTGAAAGCCAAATGGTGACTGCAGAGCCATGGTGTTAGCCACTACCCTATTCTGCCTCCACATCATGGCTCCACAACACAGCAGGCTGGGCTATAGCAGCACCTGTCCACCGTGGCCAACACAGTAACATGGGGACCTCATTCAGTTCTGCAGGTTATTTTCTCCCTTCTCTGTTGTCGCTTTCCCCACACTTGAGGTGACCCCAGATCTCCATTAATACTTCATTAATTGGGCATAAACATAGGCACTGGTAAATGTGTATTAAAACCAGTATTAAGGTCCTTAAATACTTGGGAGAGCCATAGTTTGTTGGAAGTAACATACATTTTAAAGCCAGCTGTGAATATGATTATCCTTTTCTGCTCAAGGAATTTCAGTGATGGCACATATAATTTATTGAGTACCTACTTCACACCAGCAGTGTGCTAATGCTTTTCATACATTATTTCTAATCCTTTCAACAATCCTGCAAAGACACAACAATGTCCCATTTTTGAGTTGAGAAACAGAAGCTTCAAGAGTTTCAATTAATTGTCTAAGTTTGTGTCATAAAGAATAAGTGGAAGATGGCTATTCCCACTCACCAGGTTTCACCATTTTGTGAAAGAATTAAGTACCTACCCAGGCCTGAGGTCCTCGCAAAGAAAATTTATGAAGCGGTAAACATTCAACCATGGTCTCTAAGGAAATAAAGATCCATAAGGCATCATATGATCCACAAGTGAGTTTAGCAAACTGAACTTTTCCATCCCAACGGGAGGAAGGTGCTACTTTTCTTCCCACAATTGTGCCAAGAGGACGCCATTTCTGAAATTACCTCAGAATCAGTTCACAGGTCACATGAGGAAAGTAGCATCATGGCAGGGCAGTCTCATCTTCTCTGCACAGCTACTCCCAGAGAGCCCACCTATTCACAGCTCCTTTCTGCAAAGGTTTTTTTTTTTTTTTTTTTTTTGGCTTTATTCCAAAGATCAAACCAATACTCAAAGGATAAAGACTGGTGCATCCCTGGAGATGATGATGAGGTTGTAATTATCTCCATTTTACAAAGGAGGAAGTCAAGAGTCAAGAGTTTGAGTAAATTGAGTAAATTGAGGTCATTTATTTTGTTGTCAGTGCAGCCCAGGCTTGAACTTCCAATGGATGACACTAAACCCTGTGCTTTTCCTCCATTTCTAAGAGGAGCTTCATTGTCCAGCACAGGATATAGAGGACAAGGAGAAAGAGGAACAGAACATGTTGGAATAAGCATCTTTGGAATAAGCCAATCTGGCTTAGATTTTGACTTTGGAGGACATTGTATCTACATGTGTTGAGTCCCAACTCACAAGATCTCATTATGTGAAGCCTTGGTGGTACTTGTCCCCACAGAGACAACAGCACCAGGCTCTCTGTGTAAAATGTATTCCCCTAGACATTGGGGCTTGGAGATTTCTAGAATTTCTGCTCATTTCCTCAGTCAAGCAAATGGTATGATTGAAGGACTTCTGGGCCCTTTAGATGGCAGGCCACCTATTGTGATGGTTTAGAGCCTTCCAAGGGCTCTGGAGTCTGACTCCTGGATCCAACTCCCATCTCTGCCACCTCCCAGGTGAATAACTTCAGTTTCTCCCACCAATAAAATGGGGTTAGATGGTACATTCTCCAGGGGTGGGCGTGAGGGCTAGAAAAGTTCATGGATGCCAAGCCTTGACCGTAATGCTGATAATGTTGGCACTGAACAAGTTCCGCTATTTTTTCTGTCCCTTCCGGCAGGGAGTAGAGGGGCCCAGAGGAGCCACTTCTGTGGCCAGCTGTGGGAGGTTAACAGGGCAGAGGAGGCAAAAAGCGAAAACTACTCTTTCTTCAAAGGTCAACAGGACATTGCCTAAGGGGACTCAGACTTCAGACTGAACCACACTGGCTCCCCCAAATGAATCACTCAGCATGCGTGAGCCAGGAAGCATCCCCACCCCATGTCATGGCAGTCCGTGGGCAATGTTTGCCAAAGAACACCATCGCTCATGGAGAAAAGCAAGGCGAAGGAAAATACCCAGGAGCAGCTTGTTTGCAAAGCAACCATCCAGAATCTAAGTACACTTTTTCAATAAAAATGCATGAAAATACTGTTTTTCTTTGTTTATACCATTTCTAGCAACGAAACGTTGTCTAAGAGACACATTACCATAACTGCGGTCACCCTCTGTGCACATAACCTGCTTCTTTCACAAAATATAATTACTCCCGCTCTCCATGCTTTTAGCCAAAGATTAACTTGTAGCAATTTAAAAGGTCAAAGCTGGGATCAAACTGAGTGTGTTTTAATCTCCAAAAAAATGTAAATTGGGCAAAAATTTCAAAAATAACAAGCCCTGCAGGTAGACTATATATTCACAAAAAGTTTCCCATGACATATGAACTGGTCTTCCGATAACCAGTTTTGCCTCTGAGCAGCAGATGTAACTTCTGATGAGGTATTAGCCATGGTACAATCAATGTTGATGCTTTATCGAAAAGGAACAAGCAAACAATAGAAATATCATGGCCTCCAAAACATTCCATGGTTGAAATGAAGGTTGTCTCCAGTGCAGTGGCCACAATGTTTTATTCAGCCAAATGTTTAAAATAAATGCCTTGGTAGGTTTGTATGAACTGTGCTTATTTTCACTGACAGAAATCGTATCTGCCAACTCTATGTCCAGATAGAGGGGTTGGGTCTGGGGAGATGAATTCCACCAACGGGCACCATAAACCCTCCTGAAAAAATGAGCTCCACTTTGCACAGAAACAAAATGCATTCCTTTCCACATGGCTGTTCTTCAACAAGAAATAATGAAGGAAAACAGTGCCGAAATGTGCTGTGCAATTCTTAATGGCATTTTAATAGTTTAAATTAGGAGCAAAAGGCCTCTCGGCATGTGGTTTTGCATAAACATTGCCCTTTCGTAATATTAATTGGCGTGGGGAGAGGCGAGCTAGGGGAGAGACATCAGACGGCAGGACTCAGTCCTGGCGCGCACGGTCAGGTGGCCTGGTGGCACAGTCTCCCCTCGGCCCCTCAGAAGCAGCAGCCAGCCCCAAATGTCATGGCGAAGCAAATCCTATCTGCACCCCTGCTTATGAAATGACTTACAGTGTGAACTATACTCCACACACAGTTGACAGCTCGCTGGCTTGGACACCACAACCGCTTAATTTATGTAATTTTCATCTGGGGAAGAAGGCTTGGAAGTAAGTAAGAGGCAAATGACTCCTCACTTGCCACCAAAATCCATCTTTTCTAATCTCTACAAAGAAGGCAATCATAATCATGAAATTCCAAGAGACAGACAGCTACGGGAGCAGGCGGAGTTACAATTTGGTGATATACCTGAGACACAGCATACCAATGAAGGAGGTGCAAGGACTTGTTTCTTCTGGGTGACGTTGATAGCTCTACCTATGAGCTGACACAGGTGTCCCAGACCTGTTATAAGAGAGATTTCACCTTGCCTGTTCTAAACTCTGGGGATACGCTCACAACCAGAACAGACAAGGTCACTGCTTTCAAGGGGTTCCCATTCTAGCCCCTGGGTGTCAAGTAAACAAATCAACCAACAAAATGATATCAGATGATAAGTGCTATGAAGAAAATAAAACTGGAAGACAGGAAAGAGAGTGCCTGTGTGGTAAGGGGAGTCTCTCTGAGGAAAGCATATTTAAGCTGAGACCTGAATGGCAAGAGAGGAACAGCCATGCAAAGATCTCGGGAAATAACATTCCAAACTGAAGGTACTGCGAGTGCAAAGGCCCTGGGGTGAGTCTGCACTATGTTCTCTTTCTTTCACCATCAAAGCAAGTCATGTTAGGTCAAATCTTCTCACTGCAGCATTTCTTAAACAGATTGGCCTATCTCTCTAAGGTAGAACAGGTAGAACATTCTCATACAGAAAATGACCACCTTATTGAAGGAATGAATGTAGTAATGGGGGTTCAATGCAGAATCCCAAGAGAGTAGGAAGATATAATTGCTGTTTTCTGGGTGCAAGAACTAGTTTACAGAACTCCCTCTGAACCCTCTATGGCAATTACCAGCAGCGACAACACACAGAATCAAAAGGCCTGGGATAGAGTGGGGAGAATGGGGATGCTGAAAAGGTGTTTGGCAAACACCAGGAAGTTTGTTAGGTTTTTAACAAATACTGAGGGATAACATACTCTGTTGCCAAGTTGGCTGATCTGGGTCAGTCATGAGTTTTCCTCTGTCCCACAGTTCTCATGATGACAACAATACCTGCTGTTAGGGATAGTCTGCGAAGGAGAATTGAAATCGAGGATTATCAGCTGGGCAGCAGGAAGATGAGTCTCTGTGTGCTGAGAAGAGAGACATTGACTATTTCTACATCAGGAGCTCTGGATGAAGAAATGATGCTCCCAAGTGGCTTCAAAATGGTGTCATATTATGTCTTGAGAGGCTAGGATGGAGGTTGAATGGACCTTAGTTTTTCAGAAAACAATGTTAAGGGAAGAACTACTCAGATGAAACACCTTCTGTTGAACTAGTCTCTTGAGGCACCTAGGAAGTAGTAGAGATATCTGGATGACCTTTCCAAGATGGTTGGGGATCTTCTTCTCTTTGCAAGGACAGTGCCATCATCAAGTCTGGTAAACATCCTATACTCAGATGCATATCTTGAACCGCGATGACTTTTACAATGACAACCCATGTGTGATCATACCAGGAACTGCTCAAGTTTTGGGGGGACTGGCTCTGGCAACAGCAACAACAAAAATGCATTTTTATAAAAAGAATATATAGAATCCCTTCTAACTTCTCTCTTCAAATCTTGCATCTTTCCTTCTTAATCTATCATTTGGCACCAGATACATCAAATACAATGTAGAAAAGTCTTTGACTTTCTAGAGAAGAATCAGGTGTTTTGATTTATATGATTGCTCTAACTGCATTACCCATGTGGGAAATTGTGGACTAAATCAACATGATTAAATCATGTTCTGAGGGTTTGCTCGCTGCACTCTTGTTTGAGCGACAGAGTGAATTTGATGAGGAATCCATAGCAAATGAAATAGAGACATCCTTCACCAAAACAGAATAGATTAGCTTTTGCACTGGGATATTTGGCCTTGGAGTTCATAAATTACCTGTTGACTACGTATATAATTCTCTGATATCCTTCAGGGAAATAGGTGTTCCAGCATATCAGCTATGCTGAGGTTTGATATGATTCAACCATTTTGACAAATGCATTACAAACTGGGAAATTGAATTTCTAGCCAACGTCATATCTACACCACAGCACAATTGTTTTAAAAAAATGAAAAATGTGTTAGTTAATTAGTATCTAACAATGCCAAACAGCTAGTCAAGATGACTTTGCTCCACTAAATTGAACAGTAGCTTGAGCAAATGGTTCGACTTAACCAACTGATAAGGAGTTAAATAGATACAATCTATTCACACCAAAGCATAAGTATATGATCAGACTTAGATTATCCATAATCTGCTCTCTTTTTGGCTATAGTAGCAATAAATTTTGGTGCTCACAAGTAAAAAGATGAATTGTTAGAATAGTAAGTGTTCCATAAATATTTGCTGAAACATAGTAAATAAAAATAAATATCTACACTGATATTTCTGTAACTATCAGAACAATAGCTTATATTATGACACCTCACAGGTCAAAAATAAGTGGATGATAAAGAAGTGACTGAGCAGGAAAGAATGAAAAATGGCAACACACAGCCAAGCCCCTTTGCATTGAGGCTTAAATTATTCTGGTTTATGACCAGATCTAGCACCCAGATCTTAATTTCTAAACAGCATTCTTCAATAAAGAGGAACCTTGGAGAAATGGCTGATTCCAGCCCAGGGAAGAAAAAATAAAAGGTGAGGCTAGGTCATCTTATGATGCCAAAAAGTAAGACATGCTCAGAGGTGCCTGGCTGGCTCAGTCAGTAAAGTATGTGACTCTTGATCTTGGGGTCGTGAGTTCAAGCTCTACATTTAGAGCAAAAGTAAGACATGCTCAAAAAATGATGGGGATATGCCAAAATGACACAGAAACCAATTGACCAAATGTGGGACAATTATAGCAATAAGATAAACAGTGGTAGTAATAGGTAATTGCCCATAGAATAAAACAAAATTCATTAACCCATACCAATGTAAATAATTGACTAAACAAATAAATGAGAGGGAATGGAAAGCTCCTATCTGAATTACCATTTGACATATGCCATAAGAAACAAGATATTTACGCAGGTCTCAGAGTATCTTCCATAAAGTCCTTATTAATTGCAAAGGGGAAAATAGTAACTGCCCATTGGAAAGATCTGTCAGTCATCACCTTAGCCAAGCTATCAAAGTTAATGTCACCAGTTATGGAACAGGTCAGTCTCATGTGCCTCCTGATATGTTGCACAAGAACACAATATCATTTCTGTGGCGTTTGTCAAAAAAGCATAATGTGAACTTAATCATCATGAAAACTGGACAAACCCTATTTAAGGGACATTCCACAAAATAACTGGCCAATACTCTTAAAAAACATCAAGGTCATGAAGTACAAAGACTGAGGAGCAAGTTGTCACAAATTAAAGGAAACTAAGGAGCCGTAACAACTAAATGCAACGTATTAACCTCAGGATCCTGGACCAGAAAAGGGATGTTAGATGGACAATGGGAGAAATGTGAATAAGGTCTCTAGGTTATACAACAGTATCACATCAATGTTCAATTTCTGATTTTTATCATTTCACTGCAGCTGTGTGTGTGTGAGATTCGTTAACATGTGAGGAATCTGGGTGAAGGGGCTCCGAACGTCTTCTGTACTATTCCTGCGATATTTTGTAAATCTGAAATTATTTCAAAATCAAGCATTAAAAAAATAAAATGTTTCTGATGGTTCTGGTTGGGGAGTGGCTGGAGTTAGCAAGGAGGGGGCAGGGTGTGATTAGAACCAGCTTTGTGGAAACCAGACTGTGTGGTCTGTCAGAGAACTAAGAAGTCAGCCAACAACAGGTGGCAGCAGTGACCTGAAAGTGCAAAAGTTCAAACAAACCCTACACTAACCTTAGCCCATTTTTTTGGCCACGCCTACCTACTTATACCCACAGGTGTTTTCGACCCCACCCTTCTTCCAGCTGCTGCGAAAATGGAGAACAAACTTCTTGGGTGGCCTCGGTGGCTCGGTGGGTTAAGTGTCCAACTCTTGATTTCAGCTCAGGTCATGATCTCACGGTTCATGAGCTGACAGCACAGAGCCTGCTTGGTTGAGATTCTCTCCCTCCCTCTCTCTGTCTCTCTCTCTCAAAATAAATTAAGAAATAATATAATAAAATAAAAACTGAAGAATAAACTTCTTCATGGGACTTGAGACGAATTACTTAATCTCTTCATTCTTCTTCTATAAAATGGGGACACAAAAGTAGTTAAGTCACTGGGCTGCTGTAAGTACTACATGAAGTAATGTGACAAGTACTCCACATGATGTGTAGCCAAGAGAAAGCTCTTGATAAACGTCAGCTGCTCTAATCATCATCATCTTTTTCATCATCATTATTATTATTCTTTTGCTTACAAAGCCCTACACACTGGCCCACTAGACTCTAGCTGCATGGGAGTGGGCACTCCACCCAGCCTGGTCACCACTATAACCCCAGCCTGTCACACAGTCCTCCAGAGAAGAGGCACTCGGTGAGCATGCTATTCAGATGGAGGAAAGAAACATCTGGCCCCTTACCTCTTGAATTGTTATGAACATAAATATAGCTGCTATAAGAGAAACCCCAATTACCAGTAACTTAAATAAGACAGAAGTTTATTTTTCTTTCATATAACCATCTGAGCATGAGCAGTCCATGACTGTAAGGTCCCAGACCCTTTCTTAGGGCAGGGCCATCCCCAGAACATTTCTGATCTCATCCACATTCCAGCCCTCAGGAAGCAGGAAAGGCAAGGAGGAAGGGCACACTCTTTAAGGGCACAGCCAAGAGGATATACACATCACTCTATTTCCTCCTCACAGAACTTAGACAGGGACCACACCCCTGCAAAGGGGGCAGGGAAATGTAGTCTTTATACTGGGTGCTTCCATAAAACGTGGTGGTTCCGGTGAAGAGGATAGGTGGAGGGATAATTCTGTTGGGAAGCAACCAGCAGTCCTGCCTGTCTGTCCAGCTCATCATTCACATTCTCCGAAGCCAACCCCACCACTCTTCTCCCAGGCTCTGCTCCCTCTGCCAGATACCCTAACCTGGCCTTAACCCCACCCCTCCAGAGAATTCCTATTTCACCTCCCAGACCCCTGGAGAGGCATTACTTCCTCTTTGAAACCTTCCTGAGCAACACCACCACCACCACCCAGTATGGATTAGCTCTTCCTCCATCCAAGGAAGTTTTCCTTCCTCCCTGCACTTGTCCTACACTGGCAGTGTCCGTCTCTCCTACTCCAGGATACACCCCACGAGGAGAGAGAATATGACCACCTGTGTCCCTTGCACCTTACAACTCTTTAAATTTCTGCTGAAGGGGCGCCTGGGTGGCTCAGTCAGTTAAGCGTCCGACTTCAGCTCAGGTCACGATCTCACGGTCCATGAGTTCGAGCCCTGCGTCCGGCTCTGGGCTGATGGCTCGGAGCCTGGAGCCTGCTTCCGATTCTGTGTCTCCCTCTCTCTCTGCCCCTGCCCCGTTCATGCTCTGTCTCTCTCTGTCTCAAAAATAAATTTAAAAAACGTTAAAAATTTTTAAAAAAAAATAAATCTCTGCTGAATTATTAAGTACATACTTTTGAGAATCGACATGGCAATTTTCAAGCTACTGTTGTTTTGCCCCATGGAAAAATATTCTTGGCATAAATATGACCAACCCACCCCAGACCCAGGCAGCTTGTAGAGAACGTATGAGTGAAATCAGACCCACTGCTTAAGAGAGAAGGGAATCCAGATGCTGTGGGCTCCACAGGACCCTGGGGATGCCTGTCATATTCCTCACTTATGTTTACATCCGACTGAGCTGGAGTAGGACAGAGACCCGTCGCCAATGCCTCCCTAAGTGAAATCAGCTGGACTGGGGGCTGTCTTTGGACTCGAGACAGCACATGCTCACTTCCTGGGCAAGGAGACTTAGTGTGGCAACATCGAGACTATGCTGGTTGAAGTCACAGCACAGATGGCTTATGAACATGAAAAGGCTGTTTAATGTTAAAAGCCTTTGATTTTTTTTTCCAGATGAATTCTTTCAGAGCCCTGCAAGCTGTAAGCAAAAGTATATGAGCCAAGGAGAAGGGGCATTTCAACCAAAACACTAAATTTCCTTGCTTAATACCATTTCTGTGAGTTCCAAGTCAGAGTCTTAAATATATGTTTGTGTATCCTGGGTTAGTTTTGTTTGTTTGAGGAAGGGAGGCAAAGGAGTGGTTTCAGGCTGTTTTGTTGCCCAAGTTTTCAATAAAGGGGAAGAGAGAAAAATACCAAGCTCAGATGGAAGAACAAAGAGAAGTTACCATTGCTAAAGATGCCATATCAACGACACCTAATTTTTTTTTATATCTATTTATTTTTAAGAGAGAGAGACAGGGAGCACAAGCAGGAGAGGGGCAGAGAGAGAGGGAGACACAGAATCCAAAGCAGGCTCCAGGCTCCGAGCTGTCAGCACAGAGCTTGAAGCAGGGCTTGAACTCACAAACCGGGAGATCATGACTGAGCCAAAGTCAGAGGCTTAACTGACTGAGCCACTCAGGTGCCCCTCAATGAAACCTAATTTTAAACTTAATCCTAACTCACTATTACTGTGTTTAGAATTCCTGCCTCACCCTTCCCTCACTTCCAAATCATAGTTTTAAACATAACTGTCAAGATTGAAGGTTTGCTTTTGTTTAAGGAAGCATTCCTTCAATATCAGACCATCAAGCACTCAAAGTGTTGTGCTCTGCTAGGAGTTTCATCTCACCTAACTTTCTTGCCAACTATATAAAATCAGTAATAAAACAGGGTTTAGCATGGTCCCCAGACAATGAAAGGACAGTATCTTTTTATCAGAGACCACCACCTGGAAAAAGAAAGCAAAGATACAATGTTTCTCTGAATATTCAGGGAAAGTTAAGGGGAATCCAAGAACTCTTTCATGACAAAGTAAAAAAGCATGGATCATTCTGGGTCCTTTGCCCAAACTAGTCTGTGATGTTATCAGTTGATAACATCACTTTTAGTCAATCCCTGACTTTTTGCCTCTTACTGGTTGTTTACTGGTCCAGAGTGATTTGTGTGTATTTTCTGGATAACTAAATCTGTGCTCTGCAGCTGCCTCCTGTGTCAGCGAGCACAGAGCTACGACATGAAACAATAGTGGTTGTCACACACACACACATACACATATACACACAGACACACACACACCTACACATATACACACATACGTGCACATACACACACATACATACACATACACACATAATGTCTTTATCCTTATTTTTAAGCACACAATACTGTGGATTTTCTTTCCTGTTCTTTTTGTTTTTAATGTTTATTTAGTCTTAAGAGAGAGATAGAGTGTGAGTAGAGGGAGGGACAGGGAGATAGGGAGACATAGAATCTGAAGCAGGCTCCAGGCTCTGAGCTGTCAGCACTGAACTCAAACTCACGAACCATGAGATCATGACCTGAGCTGAAGTCGGACACTTAACCAACTGAGCCGCCCAGGAACCCCATGGATTTTGTTTTCAGCCTACTCAGAACATCATACGATATCTTCATAATGCCTTGAGGACCCAATCCCGAAAAAACCAATATCCACGTGTGACTATGTTTTACATGTGCATCTTTATTAACAGTGAGGTCACTGAGGTCCCCTGCTTGCAATTCTGATTAAGAAAACACATAAATATGTCCTCCTAAATCATTTCATGTTGGCTGACTCTATATAACACCAAAACAGAAATAATTGCTCTCCTCGTGCACCCAGATTGGACTTCGCATTAAAACCATTCATTCAATTCAAAATATGGGTAATACATGATGATGATTCAAATCAGAATTGGATCCTAATTGGGACTCTGGATTAGATAGTTTTATATAAAATTTAAAAGTTTTCTTAAAAAAATAAAAACCTGAAAAAATGAAAAACAAAAATTCCTCAGTCATTACGCCCAGGTGAGGAAGGAGTTGTGTGATGTTTTCCTCTTGTTGGCAAACAGTCAGGCCTAGTCTAGGGTTTTAACTTGACAGAAGGTAGCCATGTTAGTCTGAGATGAGAACAATTGCAAACACTTTAAACGTGGGGGGGGGGGGGGCATTTGACTAGTAAGGGCTTGGGCTCTGGGCTGAGGCCAATGGCCCTGTGATTATAAATGTGCAACACCCGGCAGGTCACTCCACCTCTTTTAAGCACGCAAGCCAGTTGGAGGAGGAGCAGAGAGAGAGAGGAAGAGAGAGAACCACAAGCAGGCTCCATGCTGTCAGCACAGGGCCCGATGTGGGGCTCGAACTCATGAACCGCAGGATCATGACCTGAGCTGAAATCAAGAGTCAACCAGGTGCCCCATCTCCACCTCTTTCAGCCACATTTGTAAACGGATACGAGTAGTGGCTGCCTCAGAGGGTCACAGTGAGGATTAAATATATTCACAGCACAGTGGCTAGAACAGTACCCTCAATCAAGGTAGGCAAATGGTTATCATCCTCTGATAGTAATTCCTGAAGTCAAAGGAAGAAGAATCTTTTGTACCCATTCTTTGCAAATATAAACTGCTTTTGAAAAGTTAACCAACCACTAGCTTGGCAAATCTAACAGGGCTGGCATCTGTTCTGGAGGAAGAAGGCATTACCTGCACCAGCTGGCTGTTAGGTTAGGGACCTGTTAGATTAGATACCACCTGTTAGGTGCACTCAAGCCCAAAGTGGGGTGCTTAGCCCCACCTTTTTCAGCTCTGATATGTTAAAACGCTATTTGTCTATGAAATCGTTTCCTTTAAAATCCATACTATCTACACAGATAGAGGGATACAATGTATACAGAACCATGTATTGCCACCCTCTTGATTTTACTCTACACTCAGGGCTGTCCTGAGCCTTTGCTGGTGAGAGTCAGCTTGGCTGGCTGTACAGAACTCTTGCCCAAGGAATGTTTCTCCAGGCTACCCCTAGTCGAATGTGCTCCACTATGTGTCTTGTTTCGTCAGTGTGGTTTTGCTTTCTCCCACTTACTGGAATTGCAAACTATGTTGGTTGTCAAAACTTGTGTACATGAAGGCACTTAGAAACAAAGGATGAGTAACATGCTGGATATTAAAATGCAAGTATCCCACACTGGGATATTTTTATCAGAGTGGTAAGGTCACAACCTATTAACAATTAAGAGCTCACATTCCGATTCTGTGTCTCCCTCTCTCTCTGCCCCTCCCCTGTTCATGCTCTGTCTCTCTCTGTCCCAAAAATAAATAAACGTTGAAAAAAAAAATTTTTAAAAAAAGAGCTCACAGAAGTCCTCTGACAGTATCATCAGAAAATGACTGCAACTCACAAAGCTGATCCACACCTGACCCACAGTTGTGGACTGGAGGCTGGAAGAAATGATGGCCAAAGTTCTGAATTACTTCAGGTGTTTTGAGAAGCCTGGAAGAGCAATTGTCAATGGCCACGCCAGAACCACGTCCCCGTGGGGACAATGCTGAGTCAGTCCAAGTCCCACTTGCAGGACAGCAAACCGCAGTTAGAGGACGTGAGTGTGTCCCTCTTCTGCCCCCAGCTTCAAGTCTCCTAACAGTCATTTTTAAACAAATTCTTAAGTTACAGAAGAGAAATGACTCATTCCTTCTGCCCTGTGTTATTCAAACATTGTGCAGATCACTTAGGTCACATGTACATATGTATAAATACATGCAAATATGATCCTTCCACGAGACTCTGTTTTTCTAAACTGGTTCAGACTTCATGTGTTACGGCTGGGTGTAAAACTCCTATGGTAAAATGTACTCGCAAATGGAGTGAGCAGAAGTCAGGGTGGGGGCAGGAATCAACATTGTCCTTTATGGCAAACGTTCGATTTTTAGGGGTGTGGCAACCAAACTTTCCCACCACCTGAAGATAAGAAATGAGAGTGATCCTCGTCTTTTCTATTTACATGATGCTCGTTTGCCTTTACCTCTCCTGATAATGTATGCTCAAAAAGACTCCTAAAAATCACATTCTTGAGTCAGCCTCATGGCTAAAATGCTGCAGGATGGGAGCCCAGAATTCATTTTAATGTGTGGTATTCCCTAGACTGTGACAGAATTCAGGTTTCAATTAGCCTTCTCCAGGCTCCCTAAACCAAAAAGAATCTAGTGGGTTGTTAACATATTCATAAATAAACAAATGCTCAGTCTCTTGGCAGGCTGCCAGGACGTGGTGCCAGGGAGGGATCCAGGCATCTATGGGGAAGCCATGAGGGTCATTCACTTCCCTCACCCTGTGGGACTGGACCAGCTGCGGATGCCACTGCTGGCTTTCTGAGCATCTTTACCTATACGTTTATGGAGCCCCGTGGGCAAGATGCCCACTGAAGAGGCCTGAAATGCAGCCAGAATTGGCAGAGGTGCTACTTCGTGTGTACAGCCACTCCGAGCTGGATGTTTGCAAACCGAAGTTGTCTATAGGTCTGCAGGGCAGCCCTTCCCAAACCTTAACATGCACATTGATTGCGTGGGGATCCTATTAAAATGCAGACTCCATATGGCAGGATAATGAGGCACTGGTGCTGCTGGTCTGAGGACCCCACTTTGAGCAGCAAAGTTGTAAAGTGAGCTCAAGGTCATTCCATTCACAATTAAATAAACATAATTTGGAGGCATCCCAGGTGCCAAGCACTGTGCCTTCTACAGAAAACACAAAGATGATAAGACAAGGGCCCTGCCTTAGAGGGACGGGCCATGTAATAGGAGAGACAGCTTATAACACCCCGGGTAAATTCAGTATTCATTGAGATTCTTTGTATTACGAGAAAGAAAAAGCTCATCCAAAATGGCTCAAGTCAAAAAGGGAATGTAATTGACTCCTGTATTTGCAAAACCCTGGTAAGGCCAACTTCAGGTCCACTTCAAAGCAGGGCTAAAATGATGTCACCAATACCTAGTTCCCCTTTCTCCTCCATACGTAGTTTATCTCTCTCCATCTCTTTGCTCTGCTTTCTGTAGCTTGACTTCTTTCTCCTGGAGGCAACATGGGTTGGCCAGTCCATATGTCCTCTCTCTCTCTCTCTCTTTTTTAATTAATTAATTTTTTTAATGTTTATTTTTGAGAGAGAGAGCCAGGGTAGGGGACAGAGAGAGAAAAAGAGACAGAAAGACAGAGAATCTGAAGCAAGCTCTGAGCTGTCAGCACAGAGCCAGATACGGGGCTCACCTCACCAAGAGTGACATCATGACCTGAGCCGAAGTCCCACACTTAACCGACTGAACCTCCCATATGCCCTCTCTTAATAAGAGTGCCTACCAATCCCAGATGTCTCAGGAAAAATTCAAGGTATCTTATTGGTCCTAATTGGGTCACGTGTTCAGCCCTTAACCAATCACTGTGTCCTAAGAAGTCAGACTTTGCTCCTGGCAAACCCTGGAGTTTGGGGTAGAGTCAGCTCCAGCAGAACCCCGTGTACCAAGAGAGCAGGACACATGGATTCCCAAAAGAAAATCAAGGGTTGGATACTGAGGAGCCAAAAGCCCACAGTCACCACTCCAAATACATGATAGAAGCACATACAGGGGACAGTGAAAGCATGGAGAAAAGCACTGACGCTTGATAAATACTATCAAGAACCATGTGGAGGGAGGCAGATGGACCAGCCACAGTGCAAAGCACACAAAGTTTGGAAAGGACTGGGCACTGATTGGCTTTGGAGGCCTTTGACACAATACTGCCCCACCTCTGCCTCAGCTGTGGTGTGATTCAGTCACTCCAGAAATATTTCATTACACTACTTTCTGTGCAGGGGACAAGAAACAAAAAGTGTGGTTAAATTGCTCCTGAGATTAGGATTAAGTTGGACTGTAGACTAGATTGAAACACATCATATTTTAAAGCCAGTATAAATATTATGCAGATGAGTGCTAATTTGTGATCAAAGGAAAAAGGCATTTGTGTGAACCAGAACAGAAGTTTCCACAAGGCACAAACATGCAGATGCTGGTTTGTGCATTGGAATGTGATGAGACCAAACAAGCAGTGGGCAAAGACAGTGTCATCTTCAGAAACCAGGTATACCTGCTATCAAACTCAGCACCCAAAAAACAAGTAATTCAGTGAAGAAATGGGCAAAAGACATGAATAGACACTTTTCCAAAGAAGACATCCAGATGGCCAACCGACACATGAAAAAATGCTCAACATCACTCATCATCAGGGAAATACAAATCAAAACCACAATGAGATACCACCTCACACCTGTCAGAACGGCTAACCTTAACCACTCAGGCAACAACAGATGTTGGCGAGGATGTGGAGAAAGAGGATCTCTTTTGCACTGCTGGTGGCAATGAAAGCTGGTGCAGACACTCTGGAAAACAGTATGGAGGTTCCTCAAAAAACTAAAAATAGAACTACCCTCCAACCCAGCAATTGCCCTACTAGGTATTTATCCAAGGGATACAGGTGTGCTGTTTCGAAGGGACACATGCACCCCAATGTTTATAGCAGTGTTATCGACAATAGCCAAAGTATGGAAAGAGCCCAAATGTCCATCGATGGATGAGTGGACTATTCAAGCAATGGACTATTACTTGGCAATCAAAAAGAATGAAATCTAAGCCATTTGCCACTATGTGGATGGAACTGGAAGTTATGCTAAGCAAAATTAGTCAGTCAAAGAAAGACAAAAATCATATGACTTCACTCATATGAGGAATTTAAGATACAAAACAGATGAGCATAAGGGAAGGGGAACAAAAATAATATAAAAACAGGGAGGGAGACAAAACATAAGAGATTCTTAAATATGGAGAATAGAGGGTTGCTGGAGGGGATGTGGGAAGGCGGATGGGCTAAATGGGTAAGGGGCATTAAGGAATACACTCCTGAAATCATTGTTGCACTATACACTAACTTGGATATAAATTGAAAACTAAACTAATTAATTAATTTAAAAAAAGAAAGAAAGAAACCAGAGATACCTGCAAGATTTGAGCACCCAGATCCATGACATCCTGTCCACCATGGTCTCCACCACCATTATCCGTGACTTCAGTATTTGTGTTGGAAACCCATCTGACATCTCAGCCCTTCAGCTTCTCAACATCTCCCCCTCCAATCCAACACAACTACCAAATACCTTAGCCCTTGACTAGTAACAACTGCAGACATGTAGTTTTCAAGAATTCCTGACCAATGTTCTATATTTTATTCTGCCGGAATTATTTATATCATCTGATTTTATTTTTATTTACAGAAAATCTCAAATCTTTGATCTCATTGACAGTCTCAAGCCAGTATTTCTCCTATTTTTCCCTATCCATTACCCATCGTCCAGTCAGCGATCCTCTCCACATCTCACCTAAAACAGCAGAATGTAGCTAGAGAAACATGCAACTTTTAAATTCATGATAGCCACAAATCCCAGAATAGCAATGATAATGATGCTATGACAATAGTGATATCACTATCATTTAACATTTATTGAATATCATTATGAACCAGCCTTATTCTTGATTTTGAGTCAGTAAGTACATAATTCTCTTTGGCTTAATTTAGCTCAGTGTTTTTCAATGGAACCACTCGGCATTTCTAGCAGAACAATTGTTCATTACATAGGCCTGTCCTGTGCATAGCAAAACATTCAGCATTATTCCCCAGTCATGGCAAAACACACACACACACACACACACACACACACACACACACACACACACA
>NW_024412400.1:38442499-38452469 GCF_014898765.1 Herpailurus yagouaroundi | reverse complement strand
AAGGGAAGGGAAGGGAAGGGAGGGGAGGAGGGGGGAGGAGGGGGGAGGGAGGAAGGAAGGAGGGAGGGGAGGGAGGAAGGAAGGAAGGAGGGGAGAAGAGAAGAGAAGAGAAGAGAAGAGAAGAGAAGAGAAGAGAAGAGAAGAGAAGAGAAGAGAAGGAGAGTTCGAGAAAAAGAGAGGAGAGGGGAAGGTAAAGGGAGAGAGGGGAAGGGAGGGCAGGGCTGGGAAGAGAAGAAAGCAAGGTGTCCAGCATTGCTCCTTAGCTATTCTTCAATTCTGTGGCTCCCCACAACCTTTCCAGTTCATTACTTATTTTTCTCATTGTAATTGAGTCAGATTTGCAACCAAAAAACCTTGACAGATGCCCAACAGAATGACATTTTCAGACCACCCAGAACAGAAACTCAGCTGTCTGCTTTGGTTTCTACCTCATCTCTTACTAAAGCTTAACCAGAATCCCAAAGGGCACTCTTCTGATCCCCAGACGTAGTATAGAGACATTGAGCAATACTGGAGTGGCCAAAAGACTGGTAGGAACCAAGAAAATAATAAGTCCTAGGATGAGAAAATGTCGGAGAGACTCCAACAGGGAATCAGGAGCTGGGATTTCTAGTTTGTGCTCCTCCTTTAAACTAGGGACACAGAGTACATCTCACAGCCTTTCTGCACCTCACTTGACACTTGCAAATGCCTGAGCTGACTCTGTCGCTTCAGTTTTTATGACATACCAACACTTCCTGACTTTGCTAGGTCTCCACTTGCCCAGTGAGTTCCTAACCCTGGAACAAATATAAGCCTGCTGACAAGCCCCCTCCTTGAGCTTCGCTCAGGCTACCTTGTCCTTTATAATTCAAATAAGATTGCCTGGAAGCCCCAGCTCACAGTAGGAGAGAAATTCCTCTCCCTCTCAAACTCCCCCAGGGACTCAAGGGCTAAGCCAACAGTTCCAAGGTCAACTACAGAATTTGCATTTGCTTCAATGCATTTCACCTCTCCTGGTTTCTTGTTCCATGTCTTCCTGGCTGATACTACTCTGATCCCTTCCACCTGCAAAGCACCACCCACCCAATGTGAGGCATGTAACAGCCTTTACTGGAGGTTTGGGCAACAAAGGCAACTATAGTGCAGCTCAGTAGGGCAAACAATGCCCAGCTGAACATCAGTCTTCCTGCCACTGGCCATTCTCTTCTGGGGAGCACCATGTCAGTGTCCCCTCCTTGGGCCCCAGCATCCTGAGCCCCCTGTCCTATTACTTGTCCCCTGTTATTCCTCCCTTTACCACTCCCCTCTCCTTTCACTCTCTTTCTCCCAACTCCCAAATTTCCTGTCCAGGTGTCACAAAGAGCTTCTTCCCACCACCCAAATGGCCCATGACTTGTTTGGCTAACAGGGGTCATTCCAAGAGGAATTTCATCCAACAGCAGTCAAACCAACAGTGACCTTTTTCTTCCTGCTGCATAAAAATGCATCTCTAAAGATATAGGTAACACCTCCTCTTTGGCTGAAGGCATCATGCCTCAAGCATTCAGAAACAAGCATTCAAGAATTTCTCAGAAAGCACTTGGCTGGGACAAAAAGATTTGCTGCCTTGTTGGTATCCCTTAATGGAAACAGTGTGATCTCTGATCTACCAAGCAAAAAGAAAGAGGCTTTGCCACGTCCTAGCTATGGGATCTTCGGAAAATTACCCATCTAAACCTAAATTGTTCTTCTGTAAAATGGGGACAATAATAATACTTATCCATAGGATTGTTGCAAGAATAAAATAGGATCATAATTCAAAGTGCTTTGCACAGTGACCAGCACAAAACAAATGATTTACAAAGGGTAAATGATAGTATTATGATTATTACCATCATTACTGCCACTTAGGGCACTTGAAAGTGAAATTAAAACGGTGATAGCAAGTTATAAAGAGCACAGCACATCAAGAAGTCACTTGGGAAATGTGGAAATACAAATGAAAAACTATGTGCAACTGAGACTTACCCTAAATAAAGTGCACTTGGAACTCACGTCCTGGGAAGGTTACTGGTCTCACCAGCAAGTAGGGCTGGTTAAATAACAGGACTAAAAACTATAAATGTGAGGGCCATTATTTCAGAAAGAAAATGTGTTTCATTTATATTTTTCTTTTAAAAAAGAGTAACGTAATACCGCCCTTCATCTAAAGATACTGAGCACCAATATAAGAACATCAAATATTTTAATTCCTCCCAGGAGCTCATTCAGCCCTAGAGAGAAGAGTTTGCCAGAGTAACTGGGACACCTGAAAATGGAAATGTAATATTTAGACCTCCGTGTTGCTTCTTGAAAATTTCTAGTCCCCAGAGAGGTTGAAAGAGAATCACAGTGGAGGTGAGATCCATGTGTGAAAAACAAATACACAGCCTCTGCCTCCTTTACAATAATACATTTTCCTACTGGGCTCTTAAAAACTTGCATCATTTCTGTTTGACTGAAGTTCATTTGTTACTTTTCTTGTGGGGGGCGGGGGGCAGGCATTAATATGGAAGGCATTATTTGGTATTCCTTTCGTCCACATTCATTTGCCTTCTTTCTCAGCTCCTGTCTGCCACACGTACAAAGCCCAAGACACTATGGAATGTAGCATACTAACTCTAAAGGCTCTTCAGCAAATGTCTTCTTGGGCTACATCTTTTATTTATCACTCACTTATTAAAGACCTGTGAGCGAGACACTGCTTCAGCGTGGGGGAGATACACACACACATGGATCCAGTCCCACCCCTCCTGAAGCGCCCAGACTAGGAAAGGAAGGAGGCTGTGAACAAAGAAGCTCAATCTGCAGTGACTGACACCAGTAGATCAATGCAAAAGGAACAAGGGGAAGTAGGGAACAGAAAGTTCTGCATCTTGGAGCAGGGCCAATAAATGAAACCTTCCGAAGGATCCAGGATCTTCACTAATGAGTAGGAATCCATAAAGCAGAGAAGAAATGGGAGGCAGGAGACAGGGAAAGAGGGTGGAGAACTGCTACCTGGAGGAAAATGGGACATATCACACCTGCAATAAAAATAGACCGAGCCAACTATACTTAGCACAATGAAGAGACACACCAGTCGGCTTAGTACATCTTGCACCTTTACTCCTTGAGTTTATTGTCACTTGACCTTTTGCTCTTCCATACATAGACTTTCCCTCTCTATTACACAAGAAGCAAACGCAGAGCCCCACAGTAGTTCCAGAAGGAAGGTAACTTTATCATTAGCGGCACGCACCAGGATCCACTTGCTGAGGACAAGGAGAGTGTGCTCTCCGTCCTCCTGGAAGACGTCTATCCTGTTCTTGTGAGGATTCCTGCAACAGCATAGGCTGTCTCTGTCCCACCAGTCCTCAGAACACTCAGTCCCAAGTGCCCTCAAGCCCAACTGATGACTCAGAAGGCCTTGTCAATCACTGGCTGCAATTACTAAGGATTATTTGTCATGTGCACATCCACCTCCTTAGAATTCCATCATGCAAAGTACATTTATCTCACTGGTATGTCTTTGCTTTAATTATAGTTGCACACAATAGCTTCTACCTTTGCACTGATTTCCCAGGAACTTGAATGCCACCATTATTTGCTCTCTCCTATAGTCAGGCATTTCAGCCCCTGCATCCGATGCAGGACTGCCTCCACGGCACACAGCCTGTGCAGTTTGCAGGCCCCGCAGGCAGAAGGACACCACGCTTGGTTTAACTCTTTGCTGTTGCTCAACTGAAATGCTTCATAATTTTTTTTAACAAGGGGTTCCACATTTTCATTCTGTACTGCGCTCCACAAATTATTTAGCTGGTCCTGTCTAGAGGATTAACTGCTTCAAGGTGAATTTCTGCCAAGCCCTGCCTATGCACTTTGGGGTGGGAGCCACTTTGGTGATCATTTTCACCACCATTCACTTGGCAGGGTGACTATCACAAACCTGCAAGTTCAAGCAGTCCCCAAACACTTTTTGATCTCTGATTACAAGTAACTGGTTCAACCAAAAGTTAAGCTTTGGCCTTAGCCACACTTGATCATCCTTTACCACCCTGCCAAGTATAGGATAGGCTCCTACTCCCTCAAGGCCCCTTCAAGTTTACAAACAATACCACATCCAAGCACTGGTTCATAAAGTTTCCCATTCTATAAGCTTAATGTGTTATTCAGAATTTAACAATTTCCTCAGCATACTTTGATTAAGGGTGTGCAGAATTGCATCAGATGTAATAAAAGTCAAGCCCTGTAATTTAAATTATTAAACACTCATACGAGAGCCTGTACCCGAGCCGGCTCAGTGGCATGCATTTGAACCGCAAAAGTAGCAGCTCAAGTACAGAAAGGGGGGGAAGGACATGAACAAATTATGTTCTTCGCCGTGACAGATTTGAAGGGGCCCTCCTCAAGGTGAATGACAAGAGGGGTTTGTAACGTGTGCATTTACCTCAAGACAGCCCATTACACAGTTCAAGCCATTCCTCACTTTGCAGTTGTCATTTTCTACGTGTCCACACTGGATCCTGACACAGAACAGTCATAGGTTCTGATAGAATCATTGGCCACTCACTCTCCCAATTTCGCCTGAAATCGAAAGTACCCCTCCCCACATACCTGTTAGCTGGTGTCAAAACGTTCTCTTTTCCAGACTGAAGACAACACAGGAACTCAAATGCATGTGCAGACGCGCATGGGTGTCATGTATGGGGAGGGAAGAAAGTTGGGGGAGGGTGGTAAAGTGACACCTCATCCTTATTCGCGACTACAGATAAGACATGCCTTTTTATTTCCCTCTTGGTCTTTCTGAAGTCATCTCTAGAGACGAGGTTTCAAACATGATCTTTATTTCATTGCTCAGACCCAGGGAATGTTAATTAACAGCCTCACTCAGATTCACATTAATTTCAAACCGACAGCATAATCCAGCCGCAACTATACTGTGTGCAACAGAAATCCTGGACAGAACTGGCCACGGCCAGGCAGAGATGCATGGGAACAGGCAGCCATTGTCTCATTCAGCATCCACAATAGGCCAAACTTCCTGAAAGTAACTGTTCCTATGCCTGGGTGAAATCCACCTCAAAGTCCTTTAAACTGCACATCCAAAGCACTCAAAATAATAAATAAATATTACATGGCTTCTGCAATAATGAACAACCTCATAGCTCTCCCTCAGAGAGTTCATTTCTTCTGCAGGGATGTTTTGAGTTCTGCCTTTATCTTGTTAATGCAATTGGGAAAACAAAGAATAAACATCAAATTCCTCATTTGGAAATTTTTACTTGTCCACATTCAGAAATTCTGAGTTTTTGTTTCTATTTCATCTGTGGGAAATACTAGCCTATGCACAGTCACCCTGGAAATCCTGAAGATGTCCCTATTGCCCATTCCCCACATCAACATAGGAGCCTAAGGCCCCCTTTCCTTCAGCAAACTTTGGTGAACAGCTTGGCAGTTTCTCCAAACAGGTAACACATTCTTCCCCTCTTGCCCTTCTGAGGACTTTCAAATTTTCATAGTTCTAGATTTCTTGGAGGTACTTAGCAAGTGTTTGTCAAGTACTCACTCTATGGACACTGAAGGGTACAGGATTTACCCCAGTCCCTGCCTGCAAGGTGCCCACAGGTCAGCCTGAATGAGGCCTTTGAGTGCCTCTGAGCTCCCTGAAATTCAAGCACCCAGCCAGTGCCGCTGCCTTGTTCTAAACTCATATTTGTTGACTAAATGCACTGGGTAGACTACATTTTCTAAATAGAGCTTTCTAATTAACAAAGGCATTCCAAAGTCAAAGGAGTAAGTCAGGCGTGCTATCAGCTAAGCAGAATCTGAAAATAAAAATCACTCAGATAACCTGCTCTGAAGAATATTTCCTCCTGCTGATGGATATCCTGCCAGGTTGGGAAATGTGAAAGGATCTCTTTTACGTTTGCTGCCTCAGAAATCGTCACAGGTTCTGTTGCAATTTGTTGGGACACAGGTCTGCTTGCACCAGGGGCTGACAGAAGCTTATTAACACCAAAAAATGCATCTCTCCTTCTCAAACCCGTGGAAGCTGGATGCCACTGATATGACTATGTCGGCCATTAGTGGGAACTACACTTGTCTTGCTTTCCTAGAATGCAGCTAGGAACAAATCTCCAGGAGCGACAATTCACCTTTCAAATTACAGAGTGGCAGAGTGGAGAGAATGCATCGCTACAAAACAAGGGTATTTCGGGCGGAAACCACGTTCAGAGACAGCACAGGGGACAGATGTTCTGTGTTTACACTTAAAATTTCATCTGAGCAGAGGCCACAATGCTCTGCAGGCTGCAAAGGCTCTACACAGCATCTAATATTTTTTTTAATACAAAATCCAAAAACAGCATATTTCCACTTCAACACAAAGTCCTTAGATATACTGAGAGGAGAATGAATTCAACTGTTTAAAACTCCTTCACTCAAAAACCAAGCATGAATTCTACTGTGATTAAGCGATAGCTGATTCTCATGCCGTATGAAATTTGTTTTTAAGTGGTTATTTTATTCAGAATGCTTGCTTTTTAATGATGCTGTCTTGATTTCCTGTTAAACCTGTGTCATCTATAGTCATCCCACATTCATATTAATTTTGTTCATTTAATTGTAAAGTCTTCTTAAATTAAAGCTATTGCAAATATTCCACTATTGGCCATGATACTTCAGCATAGGCGCTACCATGAAAACACCATAGAAAACAGGATCGATATGTTATAGCTACAATCTGGTTTAATAAACACAACACTATAAACTATTTTAGTAAGTCAGGAACTAATCATTCTAGAATGTGTTATAAAATCCACTGCTAAATACAACTTTTCTTTTTAACTTCTGTGCTTCTTTATCTTGAATGCTTAACAGCGTGGTGAGATTTCACCTTGTAATGAAAATTATACTTAAGAATCATCTTGTGTTGAATATTTCCCATGTATGTATTATTTTTCATCATATTTTCCTTAACATCCTCAGCATTTAACCAACACAGCTTGGCCTGCAGAGATTTCACAATAAATTATAGAAAATAAAGTCATGATGATATTGAACTTGTACCGTATTTAATGAAACATAGAACTACACTGTCTCTTGTTCCTATTCAGGCTTCATAACTTCTTATTGTAATATGACATTCTGCAGAATGTTTCAGTATAAATGGGCTCAGAACAGCAGCAACACCATTACCATTGCAGGAAAATTGGAATGGTTTTCTCCCTGGAAAATACCAAATCTCAAAATCCAACACACTTACTCATAATTCATTTCATTTCCTCTTTCCCATAATTCATTTTCATATCTAAAAGAAGCTCTTGGCTGAAGCCTTATACTGTCTGCAACATGTTATAGCTTCTTTGCAATTTTACTTTTAGGAAACACAGTAAGGAAAAGCAATGTAGCCTCATGGGCATCCCAAGTAAGCCATTATAAATTCATATTGTTTGCACTAATTTAAATAGGAAGCAAGAAAGAAAAGGAAAAGCCTGTGCGTACCCTTATGGTTCTCAGATAAAAACTTCCCCTTTTCAAATGCCTCCATGTACTATGTCACAGGCAGAAAAACACTCCAGACACATATACTTCTTTCATTTTTCTAAAGAAGTTGCTACCATTGTCAACACTGTGTTCACACTAATTTTCGAGGTCTATGTTTTAATCCTCAGAAAATTTGATTACACACTTTTCGTCAAAAAACAAAATCCTTTTTCTGAACTAACCTCAGCACCAAAACACGTCTCTGCGTCACGTTTCCCCAGTCTTAACCCAACAATAATCAAAAACGAATGCCGTCAAATCCTCACGGGGTTGCTTCTTCCTTTCTGTGCCCACAGTGGAACAGGAAAGTAGAGTGGGCCTTCTCCTCCAGTGCCTTGCTTGGTTTTTGCCTTTAGAATTTCAAGGTTTGTTCCCATTCCTGGGCACCTGACAGGCTGTGATTTACGTGTGAGAAAACAACTCCAAGATTCTTATCAAGGAGTCAGAAGCTGCTGCCACCCGTCCTAGCAGTTTTCTAGGAAACAGACTGGGAAAATGGGGTGGGGGGAGGGGAAGCAAATTCCGCCCGAAGCTACACAGGACAAGTAGCACAGGTAAATCCAAAGTAATGGAGGCAGATATTAAAAAGAATATTATTTATTACCTTTTTTTATTAATACTCACTTTATAACCTTTGCCTTTTACACAAGTCTACTTTTAGAAGAATGCCTCCTTGGTTTGTCCAACGGAGCTTTGTGCTCCTGGACAACTTCCCCTTTCTCCACCCCACCCCACCCCACATCCAAATGACTCTTTTACGTGTTCACAGATGCGACGAAAATTTTGTAAACAAGATTTAAGTTACTGGACCTTGATTTAATCAACATCCCACTTCAAAACACAAGGCAGGTAGGAGAGAGGGTAAGAACTGGGAGAAAAAGGAAGGGAGAAAAAAGGTAGGGGAGAGGAGACTAGGGGAGCTGGTCAGAGCTTTCAAGTCTTGCCTTTTCTGAGACGTGTGTGTATTGTGGCTGTTCCTTGAAATTCAATGACTCAAAACATTGACAGCAAGTGCCTGTGTGGTTATTTATATTATATATCTATAATAGAATACGTGGGCTTCCTCAGTTTGGGTCTGGGCTGTTTTTGTTTAAATACACCACAATCCTCCCGTGGGTGTCTCTACAAGGAATCTAGTCTCTCAGGAAACCCTCTCAGAGCCGGGGCTTCCGGAGCAGGGTCTTACTGAGGTCTTTGACCTCTTCGGGGCTATTGACCCGCTCATAGCCCAGCACGGCCATGGGCTGGTAGCAAAACTCCTCCACCTGTTTGATCTGCTGGAAGGTGAGGGCCGTCCGCCAGGCGTTGGCGGCCTGCGTGGCGTTGCGAGCGGACACCACAAAAGGCTTAGAGGAGGAGCCTGAGCCACTGGTCATGTTGAGGGCAAACTGTTCCATTTCGGGGCTCACTAGCAGCCCCACAAAGTCGTACACCCTCCGTAGGGTCTTGACGGGGTCTCCCACCAGGTCCTCGTACCGCACCACCAGGTAGTGGCCTTGCAGCCAGTCCGGGGGCTGCAGGGCCGTCTGCAGTGTCTTGGCCATGCTGTTGCAGATGACCTCCATAGCGCCAAGCGCGTGGTAGTCTGCCGGGCCGCCCACACCCTCCTTCTTGACACCGAGCTTGTGGCCAGCGGCCTCCAGGAACGGCATGCGGTGGGCTCTCGGGTCCCGGCTGCGCACCACCTGCAGGCTCTCGCGGATGAGACCGTGGCGCGAGCGGATGCGTGAGCTGGCTACAGCACGAGGATCGCGCACTAGGTGGATGACCTTGAGGTCCAGGGCAGGGTCGCGCAGCAGCGGTGCCAACACGGCCACGTCGAAGACACGCACGCCCTTGATGACCAGCGTGCGATACTTGCGGCACTCCTCCTCAAAGCGCGCCAGGCGCTGCGGTGGGCACTTCTTGCACACACGATCGTCCACCAGCCCCACGACCTCCTTGCGGTAGGCGGGGCAGAGTGGCGAGGAGCACACCACTTTGTTGGTGGCCGCACCAAAAATGCCCAGCGTGGTGAGGTTGCGCCCCCCGCTGCCCGCGGGGCTGTACAGCTGGAAGACGGAGAGGTCGCAGCGATACAGAGCGCTCAGCATGTCCCGCGCAGCCCCTTGCAGGGAAACAGCGTCCCCTGGGTACAGTTTTTGCCACACGTGCCACACTGGCTCATACAGAAAGAACACCTCGGGGTTCTGGTTGAAGAGCTCACCGAAGAAAGAGGAGCCCGAGCGCCACGTGGTGAACACATACACCAACTGCCGCTTCTCTCCGCTACCCCCGGTGCCCCGACTGCCATTGCGGGGAGGGGCTACGGCCCCCGCCGCCTCTGCTGCGGCGGCGGGGGCCGCCCCAACGACGGCGGCGGCGGCGGCGGCGGCGGGAGGGCGGTACGGCGTACGGGGGTCCAGGCGGGTGTGTACGCGGGGCGGCACTGCTGGCGGGGGCC
>NW_024412400.1:38413285-38439499 GCF_014898765.1 Herpailurus yagouaroundi | reverse complement strand
CGGAGGCGGCCCTGCAACCCGAGAGGGGGACGCAGCGGGCCGACTTCGGGCGCGGGGACTGGGGCCGCGGCTCCGAGGAAGGCGCGGCAGCAGCGGCGGCTGGTCCCCGACGCCCAAAGCTGGCTCTCCCATGGCAGCGGCTCCGAGAAAGACCTGCGAGGGGAAGCAGAGTAAGCCGATGCGCCCCAATCCTCCTCCCCATCCGCCTCCTCCACCTAAGTAACGCCCACCCTCGGGTCTGCCAGGCTCCCCCGCTCACCTGGAGCCGCGGGCGCACCCCAGAGCCGCCCGGGTTCACGGCCGGGTGGTCTGTCCTGCTGTCACTCGTTCCTCGGTTTCTCTGTCTTCCCCGGGAGTCCCCGCGCCTCAGAGGGGTCCGCGGGACTCAGCAGCGCAAGCCCTGGGCAGTTTCCGGGCGGCAGGCGCCCTGCGGCTTGGGAAGGGAAACTTTCACCGGGCCTGGAACCCTGCTCTGCGCTCCGCTGAGCCCGGCGTGCCCAGCTCCAGCGGCGTCTCCGCCGCCCTCTCGAGACCGCAGCTTCCTTCCTCGCTTTGGGGGGCGAAGCCGGCTGGGGGAGGGGGCTTATACAGGACCCAGCTCCCGGCAAAGCGGCTCCGCCTTTCTCGCTCTCGGCCTCCGCGCCCCGAACCTTCCCATCTCTCTGGCGGCGGTGGATGGGGCGCAGCGCGACCCTGCAGCGGCAGCAGCTGCTTCTTCCATCACTCGGAGGATGCCCGGGCCGGCATTGCCGGCAGCGCCCGCCGCTCCGCAGCCTCCGACTGGCCGGGGAGGACCCTACACACACAACAATCGGCCAAGGGGCCCGAGTCTGCAGCGCTCCCTTGTCGGCCCGCCCCCGGGCACCGACCAGTTCTGGCCAAAGAGGTATCCGGGCAGAGAAAGCCCCCGCCGCTGCCGCCGCCGCCGCCGCCGCCGCGCGAAAGCGGCGCCCGGGAGGATGCTGCTACCCGACTCCCCCTACGCGGAGCGGCTGCAACACGCTCGGGCCAGCCTCTGCGCGGCTCCTGCCAGCCGGCGCCGGGTTGGTGCGCGCCGCCGTCTGTCGCTGCGGCTCCTCCCCTTCGCCGCGCTGCCCTCCTCCTCCGCCCGTCCCGCGCCCGC
Organism: Herpailurus yagouaroundi; assembly: GCF_014898765.1. Lineage (NCBI taxonomy): Eukaryota > Metazoa > Chordata > Mammalia > Carnivora > Felidae > Herpailurus > Herpailurus yagouaroundi. The sequence continues at coordinate 38,438,376 of NW_024412400.1, read as the reverse complement.
CCTCCTCCCAGAGTCGGGCTCCAGCCGCCGCCGCCTTGGGGGCTGGAGATGCGGGACTCGATTCACGGCGACGCAGCCCGGGCCGCCAGCCGCACGGCAGAGGCCGTAACAATCCGTGCGCATAAAGCCTGGGCGCGAGCGCGGGGTTCGGAGCGATCGGGCGTCGGGGGCTCTGAGAAACTTGGGAGTCTCCTTGCCGCTGCCAGGCTCAGCCGCATATTTTTGCTCTCAGAAAGAGTTGGTGATAAAGTTTGAACAGAAATCCCTCAGCGGCCGCCCACTCTGCTCTTCCCTCGGCGTCTGCACCTCCCGGCTCCTCCGGGAACCGGGGACACAGCCGCTCCCGGGAGCGCTCCGAGGACGCCGAGCGCCGCTTGCAGGCTTTCTACTCCCGGCTCACACGTTCCAGCTGGTCTGGGGTTTCTCCCTCACTGAGGAAGTAATAAATCTTTCTGACCCCCGGGTCAAAGAAGACGCATCAGTTTTCGGGAGGAGTGTGCAGGCGGGGCGTCTTGCCTCCCGCTTTACTCCACCTACGGACAGGGCCGCTCGGGACGCCCCCCGAAAATGCTCTCCCAACCTCCGCTCTTGGTGACGCTTCCAGGGTGACTGACATCCTCGGGAACCGGGGTGGTGGAGGGTCGGGGAATAGTGCCTCTTTGTTGTTGTAGTTTGCAGTTAAAAAAAAAAAAACACAAAACAACTTGCCTTGCTTCTTTTACAGAGGAGCTCAAATGATTCGACTAAAGGAAACACGGTCGTTGGAAGTAAGAAGTCATTTTGAGTTGCTTTCTTTTCAAAAAGATGAAAAATCGCTCGCTCCTGCGAGTAAGAGAGACGACTAAGCCATACCCTCAATTGCATCCGTAAAATGGGGACACTTCTAATAGCCTCCAGTAATTCAGCGGTGATTGGGTGTTAGATGCCCAGATGATCGAACCCTACTGGAGGCCTTGCCTGAGCAGCAGCGAATCACTAGGAGTCTTGAAGCTCACGGGCTGCGGGTAAACAGAGCGCGGATCTGCTGGAGGTGTTCTGTTACCTCCTGCCCGATGAAGTTTTTGGAAGTTTGACAGTTACTGCAAAATTACATTTGTGCTATTTTGGGTAGCCTCTCTCAGCCAAAGGACTCTTCTAAATTTAAAATGTTGCTGTTTGCGCCATTATTCTTCAGTGAGTTTTATAGAATCTCAGGAGTGCAAGGACTCTTGAAAAGTGACCTAATTCACGTGGGTTTTCAGGATAGGAAAATGTTCAAAGAACTTGACTTTCCCCCGTTTTCCAGAAAAATCCGTAACGCCCTGAGTGAGTTCAAATAACTTTTCCCCCTGTCGTTCTGATAAAGTGTAAGGATGAGGCGTTTCTAGGACAGAGTAGAGTTTTGTGTGCAGCTTTCTCAAGTAGCAAGCATCCCCTCTAGGAACGGGTCAGGACAGACGCCCTTAATCCCTGTTTACAGAGAAAGGCAGTAGAGTTTAATTGTGTGACTTCTCATCTCTCCATTTCTGGACACCCACTTCTCTTCCGCTGCTGTCTCAAAAGTCCCTGTCCCTTCTTCCCTCTACCTTTTCCCCATAAAAATAAATAAGTTACATTGGCTCACTGAAAGCCTGATTAAAGAGAGGGCGTTGTGGAGGAAAGAAAATCTCCATTTTCATATTCAGCATGATTCCAAGAAAAATAATTTCTAGTATTTTTAATTTAGTCTCTGGGTTTGTGGTTACTCAGAAAGCACCATGAATTGCAGTTATTTGAGGGAAGACCCTTTTTTAAACAATTGTTTGCATAGGAAAAATTTTGTTGCAATTTTCTAACACTTTACTAGAGTCGGCAAAATAGTAAATCCATTTGCCACACGCCCCCACAGCCAGTGCTCAGCTGGCATAAATTTACAGGTTCCGGCATCTCCACCCTCTCCTTGCTGGCAAAAATTTTACCATTTTGCATGGTGTCATTATTAATTCCAAACTTTGTCACAAGTCATGATATCCAAAGACTTGCTAACAATGCCTTTCTTCCCACATTTGTTCAGAAATTCTTTTCATTTGAATCCACTTATTCTGCTAGCATGGTAATGACCCAGACATATAATAAGTCACCTAATAATTTCACTGGCAGAGGAGCCAGTCATGCCATAGGCTGTCCTTAATTTCGGCTCACTGTTTAGTTCATTGCAATTCAGAGTCTTTTCCAGGATGCTCCTTCAGTATCTCTTCTTGGACCCCTGTGATGGGGAAAAGGAACGCTGTTGGACATTGGCTGTGACCTTTGCCTAATCCCTGACAAATAGGGGCCTAACATTCCGGGGTGCTGTCAGCCCAGTACCCCAGCCCATGGCATCAAAATCTTCCAAGACCTTCCTCCATGATCAGGATTTGGAAAAAAATGTAAGTCAAGGGTATCTGGACAATTTCCAGCCAAGCCTGTCAGTGTCACTGGGGGCCTGCCAGATTCACCCCTGGGCACCAAGATAGATTGGCTCACTCATATTTGCAACAAATACGCATTTTCAGTGGAACTTAAATGCACAGAATTGGATTAATCATAATCCTTGATTTAAAACACACCATCATCAGTCCAAGGGTGGCTCTCTTCTATTTCGTATGATTTTAAATAAGATAATGAATAATCATGAGCCCTTTACAGAGCCCAAAAACCTCCAGAGATAAACGCTCTACTTAATTTACTTAAAATTTTTTAATGAAATGGTTGTTCCAAGAAGGAGAAAAAAAAAAAAAAACTTGCCTTAATTGTCAAACAAAGAAATAGCCTGTACAGTCTTATGATTATAAGGAAATGAAGCAGTCATTTAAAATCTTTCCATAAGAAAAACAACAGGCCCAGAGGGCTTTATCAGGCTTTCTACCAGACTTTCAAGGGGTAAATAATTCCTATCTTCTACAAACTCTTCCAGAGAACAGAAGAAGAGTGAATACTTACCCCAACTCATTCTAAGGGGATAATAACTAGAGGAGGATTTCAGAGGAGGAAATAGGTCCTTTGCGTTGGTTAATATACACACAAAACTCTTAAATAAATACTAGCAAGACACACCTAACTGAGTGTGGGAATAAAGACAGAAGATTGGGAACAACGCCTTGGAGTCTCTTTGCACAGTTTTTCCTACCAGATATTAGGGACAAGCTAACTGGACAAGGAGATGTCCCCCTGCCACAACTAGTCCACCAGCCATTTCTCTGCTGCCTGCATCAGGCATCCTTCTGGGGTTGGCCTGCCCTTCTGTTCTTCCTCTCTTCAGGCACAGTGTCTGAACCACCCCGCCCCATTGACTGTGGCTTTGATGGGAACTTTGGCCAAAGTACTCCTCTTCTCCTCCCAAGGGGCATATGTGGGACCCAGACTTAGCAAGTTAAGTGTTCTCTTCATGAAAGTTCCATTCATTCATTCAATCTATGTGTATTGAACTCCTTGTACGTGCCAGACAGTCTGAATCTTCATCAGACAGACTGAAAAACAGAAAACAGTTGCACCCTCCTCCTCCCATCAGTGGGGCCCTACAGAGATGCTCCATTAACCTTTCAGAGGGGCCCTGTCTTTAAGCCTATTAACCTGGGGGATTTATTTTTTAGATCCTGTGAGCTACTCCAAATGCATCCACAAATTCTCCCTCCTCCCCATTAAGTTTGTCAGAGTCCATTTTTGTTACTTACAGCCAAAAACTCCTAATCAACGTGATGGCTTACTGCCTAATTGCAGCTTTGGTTTCATTCATGCTTCATCTTTGTGCCTTATTCTCCACCTGCCCTTAAAGCAGTGCTTTCTCTTCTGAGTTCCCACCTTTACATTCCAGTATCTAGGCAGGCAGTGATCATAGGACCTCCATGCAGCCCAGCCCCCACATGGGCATCAGTGACCTCACCACTCACACCTTCCCCTGGCCTTATTTATCACCAACACTGGCTGGGCTGCGCACTTGGAATCCCTACCCCCCTCAGCCACACAGCCAGGACTGCTATCACACTAATTAGCATGCCTTTTTAGTCAGATTTACTCCCAGAAACCACATCTAATCATCAGTATTTCCTGACCTCTGCTTCCAAGGACCTGCTGGGCTCTTTGATTATTATTTAATTACAGCCCCCTATAAAAGAGAGAAAGAGAGAGAGATAGTAGGGATATGAGATTGCCCACAAAGATAAATACAAGAAAAGTGATCAAATGGAAAATAACATGAAGCCAAGGGTGTGCTTCTATATGGCGATTCATTCCATGAGGTCTTATTCAATTATTAGAGGTGAGCCAAAAAAAAAAAAAAAAAAAAAAAAAAAAAAAAAATTGGTTCTGAGCTTCCCAGTAGCCAGTGTAAAGAAAGAAAATTGGTCAGGAGACCAACAGCCTTACCTGACACAGAAAACTAAGAAAAAATTTTTTATCTTCCTTCTATTGTAAGCCTCATTTATGTGATTTCTTTGTTTACTACTCTTTTCCCAATACTAGCATAGTATCTGGCATGTAAGTGTTCAATAAATACTTATTGGTCGATTTGCTGTGGGTCCTCATAAAAGAATTATGCAGTATAGAAAGTAGACTAAGTCCTTAAATGTGTCTCTGTAATCTACAATAAAAACAACTATAGAGTTGGGGCAGAAAGTGCTGGTTCTTATAAGACCAGTCAATGCAATCCAATGGCATAATGTCAATGCTCAGTTCACTAAAGGCAATTTAGTGTGGGCTACATCTACCCCTCTGATGCGCTAGGCTGCTGGGTCATCTCAGCGTGCTGAATGAAGCTATTTATCATGCTGAAGCATATAAGGATGAATAACTTCTAGGACAAGGCTTCTTGGAGAAACTATTACCTGGAAACAAGAGACCGGCTTCTGTCATCTCTTTCCACATCTCCATGCCAAACATCGCCCAGTGGCAGTAAATCTGTGTCTTCTGCTATCCTCAGCTAGACAGTGGTCTTGAAGCGCTTTGAAAATCATTTCATTTCCCTGGCTTTCTCCCTCAGTTGGTCAGGACTTGTGAGTTATGAACACACTGAATAGGGTTGAAGCTGGGAGTGTGCAGAGTGCTTTGCTCTGATTATTGCCCCTCATCCCCAGTGTGGAGCTCCAGTTCACAGGAATTCCTCCTTGGAGTAAGCCTGTTCTCTCCACAGAAGGTCTGTACCCTAACAGATGCTCAGAGGCCAGGCCTCCCTGTATCTGCTGAGAGGCAGCCATCCCCCTCTCTGTGGACCATCTAGGCCCATCTCTGCCCCCCCCCCCGCCCCCATCCATCCTGATCAGTCAGGAGAGATAACTCTCAAGAGTATTTTGAAATATGACATTTGAAAAGATGAGAAGCTTTGACACTGAAGTTTCAGTCCCTGATCAGAAATGCTTTAAAAACAATTAACCACCCAAATCAACAGTCATGAGGATGAAGAGATAACATCACATTGGCAGAAATTCCATGGGACATCCACACGCCTCTGCACTAATAGAATTCTGTTTAAAACAAATAAAGGGATGTCTGCTGTAACACCCTCATGCCTTCAATGTGACTTCTACCTCATGTACCACAGTATCTGATAATAGGCGGTCAATTGGAAAACCGTCTCTTTATTAACAGAAAGAATTAAGTTCTTTGAGATTTAAAAACAGATAGTGGCCCATGTACAGAATTTGGAATCAGCTCTGGATTTAATTCCCTACAAGTTTACTTACAAGTTCAATGTTCTTAGACAAGATATGAAATCTCTTTGAGCTTCAGTTTCCCATCTGTAAATAGGATAATAATATCTGTCTCCTAGAACAGACAGAAAAGGCCAGGGAGGGTTCAGAGGTAAAGGACACAGCATGGCATGGAGCCCTTAGTAATTCCTGCCCCCACCCCACATGAAGGGTCTTTTCTCTTAAGGGAGAAATGAAGCAAGTTGAAAGAACTTAGGATCTACAAGAAAGAAGGATGTCCTATCACTTTCTTTCCTCCTCTTTTGTTAGGGATATTTGGGGATTTGGTTTGGTGAGGGCTTCTTTTCAGGCAGGAAGGGTTCTGGTTGACATTGGAAGGGTGCAGAAAGATGGGGAGAAGTATTCAAACAGCAGGGAGGATGGAGCCCGTCACAGCTGGAGTTGACCTGTGTGTCTTGATGGCCTTGATGTCCCCTGGGCCTTGCTACCCAAAGTGTGGTCAGTGGATCAGATGAACGAGGTCACTTGAGAGCTTGTTAGAATGCAAAAATCTCAGGCCCAAGACATCTTGCATCAGTGTCTGCAGTTTAGCAAGATTCCTGTGTGACTGGTCCACACATTAGAGTGTAGGAAGCAAAGTAGCAGCCACTTTGATGTTTAATGATGGGTGAACACCTACAATAAATTACTCAGGGCCATGCAGGTGGGTGGACTGGTCCCCTCCATTCCCGCCTCTGGGCTACATAAGATTACCAGGTGGTTCATAGAGGATTCTCCTGGAGCAGTGCAAATTAAAAAGAGATGCCTCCCTACCCCCTTCCCTGCCCCAGGTACAGCCCCTCGTCAGGGTTCACAGCTAATGAGCAGATGCTGGAGCCTTTGTGCAGTACACAACTTGCACAACCATATGAGAATATTTTGTTCTTAGCACAAAAATAAGTAAAATAATGCTCACAATTCCCAGAACTAGTCCATTACTCTCAACTTTTGTATTTGCCAAAAGCAACAGAAATACCTCCTTTGCTTGCATTAAACAGAAAGAAAAAGAAATCGTGGCAGCACTTAATTACAATAGCAACATACTGTGGCATCGGTTCTTTCTGCAGAAGAATGAGTGTTTGGGGCATGTCATGAGTCTCACGGTACACGGTGCCACACACAAAAGCAGATTCCATTCTAGGCAATGCTATCTCTCTATTCTTGTAACTTATAGACAAAGTGTTTGCAGAAACAGCAACTTTCCTTAGGTGACCTCTGTGCTTAATGTATGCTGCATAATTTCTAAGATGTATTGGTGAACAAAGTGGAATGTACGGTCTCATACATGCATTGTTTTGGCAGTCACAAGATAGCCAATCCCTCAGAGGGAAAAATTGGAGATAGAAAGTAGTTCTCAGCCTGGATTGTTCCATTCTGCATCTTCTCAGCTCTATAGATTGTCCTTTCCCCCTTTCCTTTTCTGTGGTAGTGTCTGAGTTCTGAATTCCCAAAGTTTTATGTCAACTCTTTATCCTCTGGCTCAGATCTTGCCTAGTTACATGCTAAAAAGTTGGATGCAACTTTGGCTCAAAATGTAACATCTCATTAGTTTTCAGATGATATATCCTTGTCCTTCTTCAGATTCCTCTTTTCTCAGTCACGACACAACATGTGGTTTGACTCACTTCAAAGGAGCAACCTTTCGGCTTGAGCTCAGTTTCTGTCACACTCATTTCTAGAGCACAAAATGTTTTGTTGATTTGTTGAACTGTTTCTTTTCCTTTGCCTTGTTAGCTGTCTATTTTTATGCAAGATTTCATTGTTAGGACACAACTTATTATGCAAAAAAGTCTCATCTGCAGGTCTGTGTCCCACTTACAGTTTTTGGGAGACAATCTGCATTTTAATGCCATAGGTCAAATTCCAATCTAATACATATCTAAACTCCTAGCCTTTATATGAAAATGCATTGCTTTCTTCATTTCCAGCCAATGCCCCATTTGTCATTTATTTCAGGATCCAATCGACTTGATGAAATTCCAGGAAAACATAAGAAATTAGGAATTTATTGTACTGAGATATTTGCTGTGATTTTTATGACAAACACCTGGGTTCATTCAAATTTATTTTTCCACTATTATTTTAATGGTGGATATTTTGGGTTTTTTCCCCCAAATCTCCTCTGCACAGAACATAAGAGACTGTTGGGCTTTAGCCCTACTGGTTCAGTTCATCCCTTAACACCTATTATGGAAAACCAATGTTCAGCCATTGCCATGGCCTGGACTCTGAACCTAGAGAATGAAGATTGGATGTGCAGCATCATAACACATAATATCGGGTTTGACAGAATAGCAGTGCCGACAAAGTGGGAATAACAGTCACTAATGACAGAAAGAAGGCCTCTCCAGTGAAAATTAATTGTTCTCAATTAATATGCATGGCACTGCTCTGGAGGCTTTTGGATCCCTGGCTTGTTTAATTCTGTCCATAATGATGTGAAGGCCACGACATCTTCACATGTTTGCAGCATTTTTGCTGGTGTCACCAGGTCAGAACGTTTGGGCATCCATCTCTCAGATTTTACCCTTCTGCTTGGCATGGCATGTTGGAAAAGAACCCATGAAAGATGGTGCCATTTGGTATGCTTTGGCTGAATGGCCTTGTTTCTGTAAACAGCTGGATTTGTCCAACCATGTTGGCCATCAGCTTGGGTGTTTATGGTCCTTATGAAACTCCCATATCACTCAGGCAGGCAATTGTTTACTTATGTTTTGCTGGAAACCCTTAGAAATATGTGTACAATCGCTGCAGATGAGCCCACAGCTTGCATACAATCCCAGTCTGGGTCAGCAATCTTTTATATCCTTTTAAATAACCCACACAGAATATCCCCTAACAGATTATTATCCATCTGGTAGTTCAAGGCAAAGTGCTGAATATGCACTGTGTGCATTTGGGGCTCACATTTAGTTTAATCCCATGATTCCTCCTGATTCAAAAAGTCTTTATTTACCTACAAGACTCCCCACATTGCTGTTTCTTGCCATCAAGAGAAGGTAGATAATGTCATCTCCTGGCACAACCATGGTTCACTTTCAAAGCGATTTACAGATGCTCATCCTTATAATCGCTCACCAGAGAAGGATAGATATTTCAAGAGGACTGGAAATGAGGCACTAATTTTGCCCATGAATAACTAGGTCCAGTAGAATTTTAGCTTCCTGACTTCATGGTGTCCCCCAAGGATTACTGAAAGCCTAACCCTGTACTCAGCTTCGATATAAAGCAAGAACAGAGAATCCAGATCAGAAGATCTCTCCGTCCTCCCACATCCAAGCATTCTCCTCCCAATCTCTCCCACAAAAGTACCACCCAACTGGGGCTAATATGCAAGGAGGTCTCATGGGCAACGGGAGAGATACATAAATGTGCTAAAAGAGTTTAGTCACTGACTGCCGTGAAGAACTGAGGAAACAGAAGCACCTGGTGGTACTGCAAGTCCATAACCACAAAAGGATGCACACTCCAAGCTCAGCGGCCAGACCGCCAGTTCTGTGTTTATTCTCCAGATTCACAGGCCTTCTCACATGGCCTTCAACAACCTTCTCCAGGTGAGGTTTAAACACTCCCCTTCCCCCAGTCACTGGATATTACCTCCAGCATTTCCAACGGTACCTGGAAAAGCCCTCCTGCTGATTCTGATGCATACTTCAGTTGGGGCACCACCGTCAACTGTAGCACACACCTTGACTCTCAGGCTTCCACAGTCATTTCCCCACTTGGAAGGCCCCTTGCTCCAATGTCAGTCTCCATCCACAGAAAGACAGGCAGAAAAGCCTCCTTCTGGGAGCTTCCATAATTACCACAGAAGGAAGAGGCAGCCAATGCCTAGTGTGTTCTGCGGCTCCTGCTTGAACCACTGAGTTAGCTGAGCAAAGCACGCCTCACTTCTCCTCGTAAGGTTCCCAAATTTCGCTCTTTCCACTGCTACTTCCCCTCTTTCTTGCCACATGCACATATTGTTCTATTATTTATCCACTATTTTCTTTCATCTGACTCCTTGCTCCAGACCTGACCTGTGTTTATTTTAAATAAAAATTATATAAATTAAAATGGTATGGAAAACCATCATGTTCCAAAACTGAAAGGTAACCAAAAACCAAAAGAAAGTTATTAAATTTTAGTTAGATTATCACCTATAAAAGGTTTAGATGTGATCTCTGTTTTGTTTTGTTTTTAAAGGAGAGGAAGATTAGCAAGTATTAAAAAGTGTTAAAGACAGACCAATCCCAGACTAAAATTAAAAATCATCCTTCATTCTTCTGAAAACTATTGGGCACCGACTCTTGATTTTGGCTCAGGTCATGATCCCAGGGTCATGGAATCAAGCCCCATATTGGGCTCTGCGCTGAGTGTGGAGCCTGCTTAAGATTCTCTTTTTCCTCTGCCCCTCTCCCTCCCTGCATATCTCTCTCTCTCTCTCTCTCTCTCTCTCTCTCTCTCTCTCAAATGAAACAAAATAAAGAAAACTATCTGACATACCATGAATGGTAGGGTTCCAGTCTTTCAGAAACGTCCCAGAAAATAAGTTTCTTAAGACAAAGACCATACTTTGTGGGAAACATAACAACTCAAAGGCAGACATGTTGCCACTTAAAGAAATCAGTGTGAACGTTTTATACTACTGTCATGCCCATCTTTAAAACTGCTTTAGGACTTAGTATGAGTGCTTTGCATATGGAGTACACTGAGCACACTGAGCAAATATTTGTTGAGTGAATGAATGAAAGAATGTACAAACATCCTGGCTGTAAAATTGATTTTGCAACTTTCCTCAGCTTAACTGCTCCATTAACCTTTAGTGGTTCAGTTCAGTGTCTCCCTAGTACAATCCAAATTCTACCCTATGAATTTCTTCCCCCATGTGATGAGTTCCAATTACACAATTCAAATAGACAGCTCCCAATTTGCATGTGATTTGATCGTGGTCAGAATGCTCATTAACGGAGGTTTTTTTGCTTGTGTGTTTGTTTGTTTATTACACTTTCCATCTTGTGTGCCCCATCACCCCTTTCATCTATGTTAGGTCATGAACCACACAGTTTATTGGAGCCATGGGTTGGTTTTTATGTTTGGATTTTGGTTCAGGAGTGGGTGTCTAATATTAACCCTTTAGTTGCCAGCTTCCCTGTTGCTAAGGGTTTATGATTATGCCCGTGCACCTAAAGCGGTCTCACTCAACCTGCAGCCTTGGTGAGCTGTCACTGAACAACCTCGTCATGCTATTTTCTGATTAACTCAATGGTAAATATTTTCATTGCTGGCTCAAGAGCACTGCAAAGGTGCTAGCCAATTCCACGCACCCAAGATCTGCGATGTCCTCTGAATGCTTCTGTAAACTATATACATACACATAGTTTGCTCTTGCCATTAAGGTTATTAGGTAACAAAGTTTTTTAAAACACTCACTTTGCCTGTAAGTGTCTCTAGGCCTTCTTTTCAGGATAGTATATAATCAATCATTTTCAAACATGGGTACCACACATGCAGTTACAACGATAAGGGAAAACCCATACTGCTTGTCTTTACACCTGGCATTTTTATCATCCAAAAGATTCATATATTCAGCACAGACTTTTTGAGCAGCTACAAGAGGCATGATGTCAACACTATATCCCCACCCAAATTAAATCTCAAACCTTATAGATAGCATTTTTTTCATTCCAAATCTTGTTATGACCCACTTGTGGGAGTGTACATTAGTATCTCACCTTTTGCAGAGTGACGTATCTCTGTGACATATCTAAATCCAAATTCAAATGTTCTACCCAGAAAGTACTGCTTCTGCTAATAACAATTGTGGTTATTCAGATCAACACCCCCGCTAACTACAAAAATTGATGGATATATAATGTGGAGGGTCAAGAAAAAGCCAATGAAAGCTCAGAGGAGAACAAATAGGAAGACTTCCTCTTACAGATATTAAAAACTTGGTAGAAATCTCTCATTATGAAGACAGTATGATATTAGTACAGGGACAGAAAAATAGACCATGGACAAGAATAGACCATCACAGACTCCATCACAGACTCATGCATTTATGGACCCTGAGCTGTGACAAGCTGCCATTGCAAAAGGATAAGACAGAGATAGTCTTTCAATAGATGATGCTTGGACAAGTAGATGTTCATATGGGGAAAAAATGACAATGGAAAGACACCTACCTCATACTATATATAAAACTCAAGTCCAGCTCAATTACAATTCTGAATGTTAAAGGTAAACACAATAATGCTTTTAGAAAAATAATGTAGAACAGCTTAATGATCTCAGTGGGGGGTGGGGGGTGGTGGTGGTGGAATGTAACACAAAAGCCCTAACCATGAAAGAAAAAAAAATATATGTATGTAACTACATTAAATATAGGGGCTTCTGTGAGTGCCTGGGTGGCTCAGTTGGTTAAGCATATGACTTTGGCTCAGGTCATGAACTCACGGTATATGAGTTCAAGCCCCACACTGGGCTCTGCACTGACAGCTCAGTGCCTGGATCCTGTTTTGGATCCTGTTTTGAATTCTGTGCCTCCCTCTCTCTCTCTGCCCTTCCCCCATTCACTCTCTGTGTCTCTCAAAAATGAATAAACATTAAATTTTTTTTTTAAAAAAATAAGGGCTTCTGTTCATCAAAAAAGAACATAAAGTAAAAGCCAAATGGAATGGGAGAAGATATGGCAACACACATAAGTGACAAAGGACTTCTAACCACATGACAAAGACTTTCCACAGATCAGTAAGAAAAAGGCAGGTAACCTAATAGAAAAAAACTCCAGAAGATTTTATTTAGGCTCTTCACAAAGGAATAAATTGAAATTACTAATATACATGAAAAGGTGCTCGGTCTCATTAGTAATCAAGGAGATGCAATTAAAAACCACAATGAAACTGATCTCATGGTTTGTGAGTTCAAGCCCCGTGTCAGGATCTATACCGACAGCTTGGAGCCAGAACTGCTTCAGATTCTGTGTCTCCCAGTCTCTCTGCCCCTCCCCAGCTCACGCTCTGTCTCTCTCTCCTCTCTCTCTCTCAAAAATAAATAAACATTAAAAAAAATTTTTTAAACCACAAACCACAATGAAACACAACACCAAATTGCTAAAGAAATAAAAAAATCTGGCAACATCAACTGTTGGTAAGGAAGGGAACTCTCATCTACTGCTAGTGAAAATCACTAATTATTGATACTGTATGAAAAAGGTCTTGGCATTATCTACTAAACTTGAAATGCTCAACCTTGTGACCCAGCAATTCTACTCATAGGGCCTATGTGCTGAAGAATCTGTGGACATGGGCACCAGGAGACCAGAGTCTTCAAAACAACACTGTTTATAAAATCCAAAACACCAAAAGAGACAAGTAAGTTGCATTGTCAAACAATGGAATATTAAATGAAAAGAGATGAACCAGAGTATATATAAAAACATGATGAATCTTATATACACTTCTGAGTAAAAGGAGCAAGGCCTACATTATTTGTAATACTATACCATATAATACTATAATACCTGTCCAAGAGCAGGTGAAATTACACCATAGTATATACATAGGTGACAAAATTATGTTATTTAAAAATCAAGGAACTGCCTTCCACAAAAGTCAGATGGGGTCCTCTGTGGAGAAGGCATATGGAAGTGCTTTAGGGAGACTCGTGACATTATATTTCTTGACTTGGTGGTATGAGTATTCGTCTTTCCATATTAATTATAATGTACATCTATGTACTTTCCTTAGGTGTGGTGTATTTTATAAGATAAAAGTAAATAAAAGGAGAATGAAGGAAGACAAATCCAGGAAAGAACAAAGGAAGGAAGAAAGGAAAGTAGGAGTGAGGGAGGGAGGAAATGAGATCGGAGGCAGAAAGATCAATACACACTCTCTGACTGACATCTTACTTTAGAAACTCGGGCATTAAAAATAATGAGGATGTGTCTAAAGTTTTAGTTAAGAATGTTCATTATGACACTGTTTCTAATTTCAAATATGGGAAACAGTCTAAAAGTCCCCAAATGAGGAATCAGATGTGTGTGTCCCCATATGATACAATATATTGGCATTATCAAAGTCCATGTAACTTAACAAATAGTGTTACAGAAATACATTCACTGCCATGGTGGATCATGGCATGTGGTAAATATGGAGACGCTCTGCCCAAATACCTGTTTGTGGAAGGACTTGCCACCCAGCTATAGGGAGTGTGGCTGGCAGACTTCCCCCAGCCGCCAGCTACTCTGAGGTTGGCCTCAGCTGCAAATAGCCGCTGAAGCAGGGACAAGCCTGTGACCCAGCGTACAATACCGTAAAGCGGGGCAGCACAAGATGGAGGGAGCGTTGGTCCCTCAGTGACCAGGTGGAGCACAGCTGGCCCCCCCAAACCAACCACGGTCCATCTTCTTAAAGGCACTGCATCTTGAAGTGTATTTGTTAGAGCAGTCTTGCCTTTTAGTTACCTACATTACAATTCAGGAGTTTCACATAAAAATTCAGATTTCTGGGGGCGCCTGGGTGGCTCAGTCAGTTAAGCATCTGACTTCGGGTTAAGTGTCCCGCTTCAGCTCAGGTCATGGTCTCACAGTTTGTGGGTCTGAGCCCCTCCTCAGGCTTTGTGCAGACTGCACGGAGCCTGCTTAGGATTCTCCCTGTCTCTCTTTCTCTCTCTCTCTCTCTCTCTCTCTCTCTCTCTCTCTGCCCCTCCCCTGCTCACATTCCCTCTGTCTCTCTCCAAATAAATAAATAATTTTAAAAATTCAGATTTCTGTTGGAAAATCTGAATTTTAGCAACACTGGACCTGAATCTTGTAAGATGATCTTCCAGAGATCATTGGTGGCTGCCCCCTCAGAGGGGCCATGAGATGGATAGCTCCCGAGTCCCCACCTGGTCCACTGCATTCTCTCATGGGATCTGACTGGCGTCTGAGGAATTTGCAACTCCAGAATTCAATGTACTTGTATCAACCCATTCTTCTGACCCAAAGATTTCATTCACTCCCCACGGCCAACAAGACCTTGCCCAGCCTCTTCAGCCCAGCATGGGAAGTGCTGCACTCCCACCCCACCTGCGAGTTACCCCTCTACTCCTGTACCCCTGGAGTCCACTTCCATGCTTTTGCTCAGGCTGGTCCCCCTGCCCAGAAACACCAGCCTCCTCTCTCCATTCAGGCGACAACATCCCCATGAAGCTCCTCAGTGCCAGCAACCTTGTCGTCCCCTAAATTCCTAGGACACAAATTGTCTGTGCTTCTCAAACAATCATTGAATCTCAGAGCTGGAAAGAACCATGAGGAAAGGAGATCAGGATGTAAAGAGGGCGTTTAAAATGACAAAACCAGGTCATGGTCGATTTCTGGAGGGAAAAGCCTAGGCTCCCCAAAGCAGAGCCCTTCTCACTCCCTCTCATTCATTAACTTCTCCAAGCCAGAGTTTTAGAACTATTTCTTATCACAACACAGGAAACTGATTTTACGTTATAACTATGTACACACTCATACACAATTCACAAAACATGAGATGTAATTGATACTCTCTAGTCTGTTCTGTTTTCTTCATGCTGTTCGTAAACCCTGATTTCACACTGATTTTCATATCCCATTAATGGTTTACAACCCACAGTCCCAAAAGCAGTCTGCTCCATGATTCTTCCTTGTCTGGCCATGTGGCAGGGAGCTCTGCTTATCTCCAGTCCTGGATCAGCCACTTAAGGAGCTCTGAGGCCCTAGGCAAATTACTTAACCACTTGGGTCTCAGTGTTCTCATCTGTAATATGGGAGAATAATGTTTACTTTACTAGACTGTTGTAAGAATTCAAGACAATTATTTATGGATTTTGCACAATGCCTTATACAGAGCAAGTAGTTAATAAACTGATTTTTATGTCAGGTTTTCCTTACATCTTTGTGTCATACTCTTCATCTACATGACGCTTTCTTTAGAATGCTGTGGCACCTAGAAAGCTGCTGTGCAAGTGCTAGGATCTCAGTATGTGCATCAGGGACAGTGTCCTGTCACCTTCTGGATTCCTGCCTTGAGGACCCGACCTCAGGGGTCAGCTCATAAGAGTCCATAGAGGGGGTGAGGAAGTGTGGGAAGATGGAAGGAAAGAAATGGCAGAGTCTTCCCTCCTCTGACGCCTGTGAGCACAGACCATCCCATTCTCCCGAGCACGGATTCAGAAGCTGTCAGAACTACTGTCTCAAAGTGATCAGAACAAAATTCTTAATGTGGGGCCCAAAGGGAACATTACCTGGCAGCAGCAGGAAGCTTGGATTAGGACAGTGGCACTCAATTTGGAGAGGGGCCATTTTTTGGAGGGCAGTTTTTAAAAATCTCACACACAGGCTTGCACCAACACGCATATGCGCATGCATGCACGCGCTCGCGCGCGCACACACACACACACACACACACACACACACACACTGAATTGGTTGGTGAGAGCAATAGTAATATATGGCATGACAGCCTCATTTTACAGATGAGGAAGCTGAAGTCCACGAAGTAACGCGCTGAAGGTCACAAGTTAACCCAGATCTGGGCCAGGAACAGAGTTCTTTTCTCAGCCAATACCTTTTTCTCTGTGCACCTGCCAGCTACGTACTTCCAAAACCTGCCCCCAGATTCCCATTCTGCCTCACTCTCCCTGGATATAGTCAGGTCACATATTGGTTTTGGGAAGCTATCTGTTCCTATTTTTGTAAGAACCAAGGTTGGTTTTTTTTTGATAATTTTTGTTTTTTAAAAATCAGGTAACACTGATTACATGTGATGCTGGAAGTATATAGCCATTCTACTGGCCTCTGCATTAGCAGCTCCAAACCATCAACAGTGAAAATGTCTCCATGGGTGATCTTTTCTGAAGGCACTACGCTGGCCATGTAAAAAGTGTCTCTCTTCTCATCATCACATTTGCCGCACCTGATTCTGGAAATCAGAAAATAACCACTGAACCATTAAAATGCTATTGAATCACTGATTGATGAGAAACCAAGTAATTTCATTGGCAGCTTGCACTCCTGGCTCCCCACCCAGCCTGGGGAAATGCGGAATGTTTAGGTGATAAAGCACGGGACCATGCCCAATCCACTGTCTGCCTAATGCAGGAATTTCCCATATACAGGAGGCCGAACAACAGCTCAGGCTCTAAGTTTCTAAGCCTTTGTCAGTTTAAGTTAGTACTTTAATGCAACTTTAATAGGTAGTGATTTTATTTTGTATCTAATGAAATCAACGGAGCGTGAAAATAGCGTAGCTGAGCGAGGTACAGTACTTAAGGTACGAAGAATAGACTGCTTCAGAAGAGGCTTTTATTAGCTTCATTAGGGTGGTCATCAAATGAGTGATTTCATAGCCAATCTAATTAACCAAAGAATGTGCAGGAACTCATCTTCTTGTTGCTAATTGGGCATACAGACGCAAGGCATATTAGCTACCTCAGAAATCTAGCACACAGATAAACTTGATAGATTCTTTGTGCATTCCATGTGGGGGGCTTTTAGAGCAGAATTTTGAACAACTCAAGATAAAAACTTTGCAGCTTCTGGCTCCTGGTGTTGCCTGGGCTGAGGGCCCAGGGCTATCTCATCTCCCTCCCCAGCCACCAGGAAAGGTGGCATCAGCAGACGGAAGTCTTAAGGAATCCCTGACAAATGGCCTGGGACTGAGGGAGACAGAGCAGAGAAAAAGGCACCGCCAGACAGTAGACAAAAGTGTAGGGTGCAGGTCTGTCCAAGGGAGGCCTGGAGAGGTAGCAGGTTCCACCAGACACAAAGGACTGTCCTGGAGCAAATCACGGGGTTGCAGAGAAGGAAGGCACTGAGGATACGGAGCCACAGCAAGCCCGCCACACTGAAGCACTCCACCCAAAGAGGAGACCTCCTGATGCGGGCAAGTGTGCGTGTCCCACGGCCACCCGCCAACTTGACTTGGCAACATACATACACGGTGGGCCTTTCAACGTTCCCCACCCACCTAGACAAAAGCACCAGGCTCCTGCGCCGGGAAAACTCAGACCCACACACCTCCAAAGGAAATTCATGTCAGCTGCTGGGGGCTATGGAAAATGGTCAATTTGAAAAAAAAAAAATGCAAAGATTTTGATTAATTAAAAAATGTAATCATCAATATAAAAAATGAAGGAAGAGAGGGAAAGATAGAAGAATGAGTTGATGATTTTAAAGGCAAAGTCAGACTCTCCCAGAATATACACAGTAAAAAGGCAAAGAAATAGAAAATACGACAGAAGAGTGGAGAAGGAGAATATATTCAGGCAGTTTGATTTACATCTAACAGTAATTCCAGTAAGAGTGTACACTCATAGCTGAAGAGAAAAAATAACCAAAATTATATTAAAAGAAGATGACTCTGGGATGGGTGGCTCAGCCAGTTAAGCATCTGACTTTAGTTCAGGTCATGAATCACGGTTTGTGAGTTCGAATCCTGCATCAGGCTCTGTGCTGGCAGCTTGGAGCCTGGAGCCTGCTTCAGATTCTGTGTCTCCCCCTCTCTCTGCCCTTCCCCCACTCATGTTCTCTCTCTCTCTCTCTCTCTCTCTCTCTCTCTCTCTTTCAAAAATAAACATTAAAAAAAAAAGATGCCCCTGAACTGAAGAAAGATGTGACTTTTCAGACCAAAAGGGCTCACCAAGTTCCAAACAAGATTAAAGAAAATGATCCTCATCAAGACATATTCTGCTAACATCTCCTGACCCCAAGGATAAAGAGAAAAATCTTAAAAGCTTCCAGGAAAAAAAAATGAGATTACCAAAAAGGAACAAAAATCAGACTTTCCTTAAGCAACATTGGATTCTGAGGACAGTTGTGCAATATATTTAATAGTCGAAAAATCAGTTTCCCTAACATTAACAACTCAGGCAACAACAGATGTTGGCGAGGATGCGAAGAAAGAGGATCTCTTTTGCATTGTTGGTGGGAATGCAAGCTGGTGCAGCCACTCTGGAAAACAGTATGGAGGTTCCTCAAAAAACTAAAAACAGAACTACCCTACAACCCAGCAATTGCACTACTAGGCATTCATCCAAGGGATACAGATGTGCTGTTTCAAAGAGACACATGCACCCCCATGTTTATAGCAGCACTATCAACAATAGCCACAGTATGGAAAGAGCCCAAATATCCATCGATGGATGAATGGATAAAGAAGATGTGGTGTATATATATATATATATACATACACACACAATGGAGTATTACTCAGCAATCAAAAAGGATGAAATCTTGCCATTTGCAACTATGTGGATGGAACTGAAGGGGATTATGCTATGTGAAATTAGTCAGAGAAAGACAAAAATCATGTGACTTCACTCATATGAGGACTTTAAGAGACAAAACAGATGAACATAAAGGAAGGGAAACAAAAGCAATATAAAAACAGAGAGGGGGACAAAAACATAAGAGAGTCTTAAATATGGAGAACAAATGGAGGGTTACTGGAGGGGTTGTGGGAGGGCGGATGGGCTCAATGGGTAAGGGGCACTGAGGAATCTACTCCTGAAATCATTATTGCACTATATGCTAACTAACTTGGATGTAAATTTTAAAAAGTAAAAAATTAAATTAAAAAAAAGTTTCTACGAAGAATTGTATGCCCTCACAAATTGAATCAAGCATTAGAGTAAAAGAAAATATTCCCAATCAAAAAAAAAATATTTCCAGTAAAGTAAGTACCAAACAATTACCAAAAGATTTATCACACACATACCCTATAGGAAAAAACTAAAGCAAGATTAGATGAAGCAAAATAAATCTATATTAGGCAATACTGATCTCATAGAAGTGAAGGAAAGTAGGAAAATTTAAGGGAAAATCCACTGGGATGAGATGCTTACAAAATTTTTCGATGAGCAAAGATTTAAAAAAAAAAAAAAGGATTACAGGGCACTTGAGTGACTCAGTTGATTGAGTGACCAACTCTTGATTTCAGCTCAGGTCATGATCTCATGGTTTGTGACTTCATGATCTCATGCCACACCAATAATGCAGAGCCTGGGGATTCTCTGTCTCCCCCTCTCTCTAACCCTTCCCTGCTGCATGCTCGCTCTCTCTCTCTCTCGCTCTCTCTCTTAAAATAAATAAATAAACAAACCTTTAAAAAAGGATTACAGGGGCGCCTGGGTGGCTCAGTCGGTTAGGCGGCCGACTTCAGCTCAGGTCATGATCTCGCGGTCCGTGAGTTCGAGCCCCGCGTCGAGCTCTGTGCTGACAGCTCAGAGCCTGGAGCCTGTTTCAGATTCTGTGTCTCCCTCTTTCTGACCCTCCCCCGTTCATGCTCTGTCTCTCTCTGTCTCAAAAATAAATAAATAAACGTTAAAAAAAAAGGATTACAATTTCAACTATATGGCTCAAATCATAGTTGGCTCTACAATGACCAACACCTACCTACTGACATTATTGTAAATGCTGTTAATAGGTTTTCAGTTTTTAGAATTAACCTAAAGACAGGATGGGAGCCTTAGTTATATAGAGATGGTCCAGACTCACAATGGTTCAACTTAGGACCTTTTGACTTTATGATGGCGTGAAAATGATACACTTTTCAGTAGAAACCATACTTCAGATTTTGAATTTGGATCTCCTCCCAGGCCAGCAATATGTGGTGCGGTCCCCTCTCGTGTTGCTGAGCAGCAGCCACAGCTCCCAGGCAGCCACGCCATCTCAAGAGTGATCAACTGATACAAAAACAACCATTGTGTTCCCCAACAACCACCCTGTTTCTCACTTTCAGTACAGTATTCAATAAATTAGTGAGACGTTCAACACTGTATTATAAAATAGGCTTTGTGTTAGATAATTTTGCCCAATGGTACGCTGACACAAGGGTTCTGAGCACGTTTAGGGTCGGCTAGGCTAAGCTATGATATTTGGTAGATTAGGAGTATTAAATGCATTTTCTACTTAATGGTATTTGCAATTTGCCCTGGGTTTATCGGGATGTAACCCCATCCTGAGTGGAGGAAGATCTGTACTGATATGAACAGAATGCAGAAGGTGTCAAACAGTGACATTGTAACTGTAACAAGCATACAATGGGAGGTAGTGAAAGAGGTCAGAGAGAGACAAGAAAAGGTGGAAGGAGGAGTAAGTGGGTCATCTGTAGGGATTCTCTACAGAATGACTGTAGGGATTCTCTACAGTGGCTGATGTAGGCAACCACGAGAAGAAATAGTTAAAATTATAGGCAGCAGGTAGCCAGTGTGGAGAGCAGGAGGTGGACAGAAACACGAATGAGCTAAAGCCTTCTTTCCAGATGGCAGGAAGTTAAAAGATTCCTTTTAAAAATAATAAATCAAGAAATAGGGGGATGAGCATATTACATAAAGTGATGACAGTAAGTGCCAGAAGAATTTATGATAGAAACTATTGACGGTGGTTACCTCTGGGGATGGGCCCTGGTGGTTGAGGGAGATTTTTAATTCCATTTTTTTGCTCTTCATGAAGTTAGTAAGAACATACTGAATTGAATAGCTTCATGGCTTTCACCAGATTTCAAAATCCACTTATCTTTAAAGAACTTTATTTAGCTGAATGTTAAAGATACTTTTTTCTTTTTTTCTCTTAAGAGAAAAAATGAGTAGCTGTCTGTATAAGAACTCTAAACATGCACACACACACACACACACACACACACAATTTTAGACTAATTTATAAACCTATAGCTCCAAAACTATTGCCCCCAAATATTTCATGCCAATATTAAGGAAAAATGTGCAATGTTTCCTCTTTCTATCCTTCTGAATGGTAAGTTCTTCAAAAGCTTGACGATGGTGATGATGACAATGACATATATATACATGTATATATATATTTACATATATATGTATATATATTTACATATATATGTGTATATATATATATCCTTATATATGCGTATATATATCCTTATATGTGTGTGTGTGTGTGTGTGTGTGTGTGTGTATATATATATATATATATATATATATATATATATATACTTAATGGGGTTGGATGAGAGAGCTGGAGACTAAGGAGAAGCCCTAAGGAAATCTGAAACCCCTGTGACTTCTAGGATCTTAGCAAACAAAATCAGAAGTCCCTTTTCCATGTTTCTTTTGCTAAAATCATTAGAAACTGTTTCTCTCTTCAGATCACCATTAAACCCTCGGCATCTTTGTAAAACAGCAATAAAAATGTATTGTCTTGCTACATTATAAGCAAGGTTCTTTCTCTCTCTGGTGTCAGACAGTTTCAAGGCCTTTAAATCTCAGCCCTAGAACAGAAATCCTGGCCCAAAAGCTGAAGGTATACCCGTTGCTCCCCAACCCAGACTTATGGTATCAGAAGGTAGCTGCAACCTGGAGCTGGGGAGAAAGTCATATGGTTCAGATCATCCATCGGAAAATTTTTTAAAAATCTCAGTAACTCCCTTGACAGTGGGTCTACATGTGGTGAGAGAACAAATTCAATGTTAGAATTGCTATTAGAGGGGTGCCTGGGTGGCTTGCTCAGTTAAGCATCCAACTCTTGAATTCGGCTCAGGTCATGATCTCATGGTTCATGAGATCAAGTCCTACATCGGGCTCTGCATTGACAGCATGGAGCCTGCTTGGGATTCTCTCTCTCCCTCTCTCTTTCTACCCCTCTCCCCACTGGGTTCTCTCTCTCTCTCTCTCAAAATAAACAAACTTAAAAAAAAAGAATTTTTGGTAGAAAAATACAGTGTTGTCTTTTAGTTGGGAGTGAGGGAAAACATCTGAGTGTCCTCTGTAGTTATTGTAAGACAAAAAGTGTTCCCAATGGTGGTTCTGGATTTCCAAGTACTACTGTCTAAATGGACACTAGAAATCTTCATGGGAATACCTAACAGGTATGGCACACTTACTTTGCAACTGTCTAAATATTCTCAATGAATGTGTTACTCAATATCCATCTGATCCGATGAAGTAGGTGTTATTATTAGCATCCCTATTTTTGAGATGAGATAACTGAGATGCTGGCAGTTTTCCTACCTTAATCGTGGAGCCTAAGCTTAGAGAGTGGCAAACGGGAGAAACAGCAGAAAGCATCTAGGGGCCCCTCCTGATGACCTGAGCCTCAGCTGAGAAGTTGCAGAATTGGAGTTACGATCTACCTTCATCCCTTTGTTGGAGACAAGCAGCCCTGGAAGCCAGACAAGTCTGAGTTGGGGATGGGGGTGGTTAGGCCACACTGAAATGACAAGGGGAGGAAAAAAGGGGGGGAAGAGAGGTCTGTCTCAGCTGACCTCTCTACCTGCAACCAGGAAGAGGGGAGATGAAGGATCACATGGTGATCTCAAAGTGTTTCTCAGCCCCTCCTCTCCAACCCCACTTGGCCATGTGTGCTGCTACCCCTGGGGCCCTCTTCCTGGGCCCTTGGTACAAGACTTCTCGCTGTCTCTGGCCTCTCCTCTCTCTGCCACCACAATGGCACAGAGGGAACTTTTCTTTTTTTTTTTTTTTTTTTAATTTTTTTTTCAACGTTTATTTATTTTTGGGACAGAGAGAGACAGAGCATGAACAGGGGAGGGGCAGAGAGAGGGAGACACAGAATCAGAAACAGGCTCCAGGCTCTGAGCCATCAGCCCAGAGCCTGACTCGGGGCTCGAACTCACGGACCGCGAGATCGTGACCTGGCTGAAGCCAGACGCTTAACCGACTGCACCACCCAGGCGCCCCTGGAGGGAACTTTTCAAAACACAGATATGGTGTCCCCTTTCCTGAAAAAATGTGACAGGTCCCATGGCCTCCACCAGCGATTCAGACACCACCTTTGAGAATTTTGTTTCCCATAGCCATGGACACCTATGCTATCACTTAGTGCTTGTCTTTAGAACAACTCACTTCCTGACCTAAATGATTGTATCCTCACTCTAAGCAGTAATACCCATAACATTGTGGGTTTGATGTGCTGTTTACCATTTTCCCCAATATGCAATAAAATAATTACATAACTGAAAATTCTAAATGCTCCTTGGTACCACCTCAAATGATCCCACTGACTGTATTTCACTCTGGAGCCATATTGACAGTATGTCAGAATACTTGGGTTGCAAGAAACAGGAACTGAGTCTGACCACCATAAGTTAAAATATATTTTATTGGAATCTTTGGGGGCATCAGAGGGCGGGGATGTGAAGAGTCTCACAAAGGACTGGACCAGTAGGTCTCGTCAGGGGTGGGATATCCAGGAAACTGGGCTCAAGCCCCATCCAGACACCCACATCAGAGTGAATGACAACCAAGCATCTTCAGCCTCTAAGTCATGCTGTGAGTCAAATCCCCAGGAAGGGAATTCCCATGGGCCTACTTGGGTCTCTTGCTCACCTCATAGCTATTGGCTCAGGTGCAACTATACAGTGGATGCTGCCACACCCAAAGACCGCTCTCTGCTCATTTCCTTCTTCACTGAAAACTGACTCTGCCACATTATTCGTGGGCAGAGTATTTTCCCAGCTTCTCACTGAAGGTAGAAATAATATTGTGTCTTTTAATCAGATTTGGTTCCTTTCAGGGATTTTTATCTCATTAACTTGTTTGATGTTGGAGCTTTTTAGGAGGAAGGGTGGGCAAAGGATATTGATAGCACTAAAACTGTCTAGCTTTTATTTTCACTTATTTATTTTTTTAGAGAAAGAGAGCATGAGTGCGGGAGAGGGACAAAGAGAGAGGAGAAAGAGAGAGAATGCCAAGTAGGCTCCATGCTCAGCCCAACTCGGGGCTTGATCCCATGACCCTGGGATCATGACCTGAGCAGAAATCAAGATGCCCAACCAGCTGAGCCACCTAGCCACCCCCAAATTGTCTGGCTTTTAAAAGTAAATCTGATTTAAATGGATTAAAAGTACTTTAATCATTGTTATCTACTGATTAACTTGGCCCAAAAGAAATTCCTTCTGGCTCGTAATCTAAGACCAGCTGGGCTTCTCCTAGATCGACTAGAAAGCTCTAAACCAACTGCTGGCCCACTGATAGTAAAATGTGTGGTTTTTAGCCACCCTCCATATTTATACGTATTTTTCTTTTTCCATCATCCCTTCTCAGCTCCACCTACTTTCTTTTATGAGTATTGGGGTTTTAATTTTTTTAATTTTTTTTTTTTTTGAGAGAGAGGGAGAGAGACAGCACGAGTGGGTGAGGGGCAGAGAGAGAGGGAGATACAGAATCCAAAGCAGGCTTCAGGCTCCAAGCTGTCAGCACAGAGCCCAACACAGGGCTAGAACTCACAAACCATGAGATCAGGACCTGAGCTTAAGTCAAATGCTTAACCAACTGAGCCACCCAGGCGTGCCAGTTTTGTTTGTTTTTTATATCCTTGAAAGAGACCTTAAATATGATGGATAACAAGTTGGGAGATGTAATGATGAGGAGGAAGAACACACACATACACACACACACACACACACACACACACACACACACACACAC
>NW_024412400.1:38305085-38413275 GCF_014898765.1 Herpailurus yagouaroundi | reverse complement strand
ACACACACACACACACACACACACACACACACACACACACACCAGGCTGTTAAGGTGAGCCTCTTTCAGGCTCTGTTGTGGTCAAAGCTCCACATGGCCACAAACAAATCAATAGGTGTCAGGTATTCCCACATGTCACACATTAGTACTACGCCATCCACATAGACTCAAAAGAGGGGCTCCAAAATTGCAGTCCTTGGCTCCATACCATCTCAAAGGTTTTAAGGATTGAGGTGAAGAGGTTCTAGAAAAAGCCTTTAGCAAAATGAGAACATTTTCCTCCCCCCTCCCCTTCTATGGGGAGAAGTGAAGGGAGAGAGAGGCTGTATGGGACCAAAGACAAGAGGGAAGAGTAAGTGTTTCTTGTGAGTCCTCAGGACTCCTAGTCTTGGAACACGTCAGTTCCATAAACTCAGTCTTAACACTCAGACTTTAGATCATAGGGATCAATTCTTTACACAGTGTTAGTCCTGGATCCCTGCATGCCAGTCTACATGATTTCCACAAGAAACCTTATCACCAAAGTAAATGAAAGCTTTTACCTGCTATTGGACTATAGAACTGTTCTAAATCTAGCAGAACGCCACTCTACCCAGATGCCTCAACTCTCCCTAAGGGTCTTTGGATTTTGTTTTCTTCGTCTAGGAGCTCTCCAAGATTTCCCTTGTTTTGCATTGGTCTGTGGAGGTAAGGTCTGGAGAACTCCTTCCCCTTTCTCATAAAATTTGCTGACAGAGGCCACTGCTCTGTGACTGGCAGGTATGTGTTACAGGTATGTGTCAAGTATGTGTACCTCTGGAAAGGATCTAGATAGAGGAGAAAATGGAGCCCCAGAAAGGTGTGGACCCAGGCAGCAGGGAGATCCCAAGATGCAAATCTTAGCAAGGCCTGTGAAATATCCTGACCATCAAGATCATCAAGTCA
The DNA here is from genome assembly GCF_014898765.1 of Herpailurus yagouaroundi. NCBI lineage: Eukaryota > Metazoa > Chordata > Mammalia > Carnivora > Felidae > Herpailurus > Herpailurus yagouaroundi. The sequence continues at coordinate 38,412,351 of NW_024412400.1, read as the reverse complement.
GAAATCAGGTGGTGAAGTGTCCTTGCCTGACTTCCCCGGAGGTTGGGAGGTTAAGCAGCCCTGCTCCTTCACGAAATGTAGTAGCTAAATGCAGTGCTCTCACAGGGAACAGACCCACTTCTCCTAATTGGTAAATGCTTCAAGATTAGGTCTTTCTACATCTCCTAAATGATAGGTTGTACTGAGTGTTCAATACATGTTAATAGATGTGGTAGGAAGAATGGATTGTACAATTTAAAGCAAGTGGTATGAAATTCTAGCAGATCAATGCACTCTGGGTTAAATGTCTTATTATAGTTATGGAAGAACTAAGATATTCAAATAATGGGCTCAAAATAAATTGTTCCTAGGTTTTCTGAGGTTATGGCTTTAGGGAATTACCTTTTCTGATAATCAAAAACACAACAAATACGCTTTTTTTCTTCACTTGTTTAATTATTTTAAACATTCAGCTCTGGTCATATGCCTGATAGCTATAAAAATGAGAGATCAAAGCATCCCAGGGCTCCTTATTAATTCTGCCCACCAAACATTCCCAAATAACCCTATATAATACACTGCTAACAATAAGTATTTTAGTCTAAGAAATAAATACATTTAATTTTAAATTTATGGTTTGGGGATAAGCCAGTTCTCAGCTTCTAAGCGTTTTATTGTTTCCCAGACTTTTCCCAAATACAGATGTTAAAGAAGGGCTTTTCAGAAAGAATGTTTTAATTTTTTTTAACTTATTTTAATTTAATTTAATTCAATTCTAGAGACAGAGTGCATAAGCCTGGGAGAGAGGCAGAGAGAGAGAGAGAGAGGATCATAAGCAGGCTCCACACTCAGCATGGAGCCCAACAGGGGGCTCGATCCCACGGCCCTGGAATCATGACCTGAGCTGAAATCAAGAGTTGGATGCTCAACCAACTGAGCCACGCAGGCGTCCCAGAAAGAATGTTTTGATGAGTTATCAACTCAATAAAGAAATGAGCAAAAGATATGAACAGACACTTCACTGGCAATCAAATCCCTTTCCTAAATTTGGAAACTTCCCCAGCATGACTCCATCCCCATAGAGAAGCCAAAAGGGCTAACACATGCATTCCCAGACTCTACATGAAGCATCCAGGCTTGTGACCTCATGCAGCTAAGAACCCTGACTCTTTCAGTACCAAATCAGGAATGTGGGGACATTGTGGTTGCACAAGGTGCCAGACCTCAAATGTGCCTCAGTTTCTCACCTAAAATAGGGAGCTGCCAACACCAGTTTCTGTTTCACTGAATTCTTAACAAGAAAAGCTTGTAAAATTCTGAATTTCTTAGGGATTAAGTGGCATGGACAAACAAGTATGTGTACATGTTTTGGAACCAACGAATTTTACTAAAAGGAATGCAAATTTCAAAGCCAGGAGAGAGAGAGAGAGAGAGAGAGAGAGAGAGAGAGAGAGAGAGAGAGAGAAGACTGTGCAGAAATGCTGTTCCATATACAAATTCCAGTTCCTTCAGGCAATGAGTGGAAATCCAGCCTGCACGGCGGCCTGACTGGATTTCAGAATTTATGGAGCCTCCCAGGAGAAGAGTTTCTTCACAGACCTAACAATGCCATCTAACGCTTTGAAAAGCATTCCATGTAGCCATAATTCCACCTGTGTGTCACAGCTTCTGTGTGTTTCCCTACTCTGTATCTTTTTCAAGCAACAAGATAAATACAAGACCTTGGTCTCCTAAGAATTCATCTATTTGAGCCTTTTTCTTCTCACCAGTGTAACCTCCAATCGTAGCATCCAACATAGAGGCTAGGGACATGGTAATCATGTCACGAAGAAGGAGCCCAGAAAGAGAAAAAGCAGCCAACACAAGGAAACCCTGCTAGTCAGAAGCCCATTCTTAGAACAAAAGGTCACTTACAAGGGAAAAGAAAAAAGAAAATTGAATGCAGAGCATCTGATGAATATTCCTGCATTAAGACTTACTTTTTAATCCTATAAAGTCAGGGCGCCACACCCTTTAGAGAATATCACACACTCTTGTTTGCAAATCCAGCCAACAGCATCGTGTCCCCTCTCACTGCAAACATGCTGGAGAAGATGAACAACAGTCAGCCCCTGGGCGGCCACCATGGGAAAGAGCAGAGCCTCCGGGGACTCCGGGGTATCAGACCAGAACAAGCGACTTCTCGAGTTAACATTTTCCTGCCGGTGTCAATGACTTGGAAAGTCAATTCTATTCCACTGAGCCTTTTCATCAGTTATGACACCCTAAACCCATCTTCTTTTCACACCTGCAGCTTAGAGAAAATTCTATGAATCAGTCTGTCACCAGGCCGCCCTCGGCATGTCTCCAACAGGCACAGCTCCGGCTGCAGCCAGCTGGCCTAAGGCAAACACAGAGATTCCTTTTAGGGGAAGGTGCTACCAAGAGAATGTCAAAGTCTGGGTGCACATAAGGGAGACCTGCAGCCTTCTGCTGTCTCCACAGAACCAAATGCCGCTTATATGACCCCAGAGGGCAGGTAGAGGATGACTGCTCTCCAGCTCTTGAGGCTGAGTTCGTTCATCCTTTCGCCCTCCCAAAGGGCAAGCCCAAATACAGAGGCACTCACAAATACCAGCTCTGATCCCTCCCTACAGCACAGAAGTGACCAGACAGATCTGGGTCCCACAGGTTAGGTTCAGGATTGGGGGGGTGGGGCGGGGAAGGGCTGGGATGCTCCATCCATCTCCCAGGGTAGGGGACATTGGGCACCCCAGGTTTGCCCTCAGGCTGCCATGCCCCTCATCCAGGACACTCAATCAGAGATGGGCATTTCCTTTGCATTGTTCCAAAGTGTATGCACTTTGAGTTTCAGCCACTGCAAGTTCAAGTGGCTTCATCCCTTTCTAGCCTCAGACTGCAGGGAAGTGGAGGACAGTGGTGTAGACCTGGACTCAACCACAGTGCCCAACAGGTCCCTGTAATATCCATTCTACAGTGTATCCACAACCCATTTTACTGGCCACAGCACAAAGAACTGACTCTTCGGGGTGTTTAAACAATTTGTTAGCATTTTTCAATATTATTGCTAGATAAGATACAGCTTTATTACCATCTCTAGCTGCCCTTTCCAATTCTAATATTCTCATATTCTGTGCATCCCAAGAGGGCCCTTCCCTGACAAAGATGTTTACCTTAGATATGTGTGACTTCCAGGAGTCCAAACTATGATCATAAAGCATTTGCTAACACGGTGACTTTTAGCTTCTTCAAAACAGAACTCACATCATTAATAAGTCTTTTAGGATATCCATCTTTGCCAAGCTTTCTTTTATCCCCCAAGGTGAGGAGGACTTATTATAGATTATATGCTGGATCCACCAGGGGACCACAGAAATGAAGCCTGCATGGCATTTTATTAGCCCAATAGATTATACTCATGATGGAGAGGGAGAAAAACCAAGTTAACACCCCCAAGAGACTTATAATGGTCCAAAGCATTTCTGTCAAGCTGAAACGGGAGGAAGAAGCCCCAGCCTGGGCAAGGAAACCGGCAGGCTCCAGGGTCTTCTCTCGTAGGGCTCACTTCTGCCCTCGAGAGGCCAGATGGTGTACACTCTTCTGGAAAACAACTCTGAGAGGTCTCCTGTGGATTCAGAGTTGGTTTAGACAGCCGTTCTCAGACTTGAGCACCTGTCAGAATCACCTGGAAGACTGGCTGAAGCACAGATTGCTGGGACCCACCAGAATTTCTGGCTGTGCTGATGTTTGGGGCTCGGGGGGAGAGGGGGGCCAAGAATCTGCATTTCTAACCAGTTCCCAGAGCTGCTGCTGCTATGGGGACCACACTCTAGGATCACTGGAGATACAAGATGGGGCAATGCTTTAGGACACTCTAAGGGAGCCAGTGAACACAGGCTCTCATGGATGCCCCAATCCAGCTGCTCTTCAGGCCCCTGGCTTTCAGGCCCCTGTGACCCCTCTCCTCAGAGGTCCAGATCTCCCTGGACTGGCGCCAGGCCTGTTCCCTTCGATTTCAGGGCCAAGTGCTACCCACGCAGCAACTCCCTCACCACAAGGACAAGTTTTCCCCCTGTGGGAACCGGCTACATAATTTGTGGGGTCTAATGGAAAATGGAAATTTGGGGCCCTTTGCTGAAATAGTAGTAAGACTTAATAATAATAGTATTAATACACTGACAAGAGAGCATTAAGCTCAGCATGTGCCTTTCTTCCCAAGGCCTTGTCTTTGGCCCCGCACTATTGAGACCAGAGAGTTACGACTCTTGCTCACCCCACCCTCCTGTCCTCATCATGTCTTCACATAAGAATCCATCCTTCCTCTGCACCAGACCCCACCTCCTTGACTCCACAGCTTCAGTCCCTCAAAACGAGGGCATTGGTATATGTTTGGAGGGAAATTTAAAACCCTGTCAAGATTATGAAAGATTCCTGGGGCACCTGGGTGGCTCAGTTGCTTAAGCATCTGGCTCTTGATCTCAACCCAGCTCATGATCTCACGGTTTGTGGGTTCAAGCCCCACAAGGGGGTCTGCACTGCCAGCGTGGAGCCTGCTTGGGATCCTCTCTCCTTCTCTCCCTCTGCCCCTCCTTTACTTGTGCTCTCTCTTTCAAAAATAAATAAATAAACTTTTAAAAAATTATAAAATATTCTTACTCTTTAATACAGCAATTCCACTCCCAGGAATTTATTTGTCCTCCAGTGGATAGACTCTGTAAAGTGCTCTTAAAGTGCTCAAAGGATGTTCACTGAGACAGTATTTGTCATCAGAAAAAAATGGAAACAACTTAATGTCTATCAATAATAGTTACAGCATAAGGAATATTTATAGGCAATGATTAGGAAGTCTATTCAAGATATACCAAGTATAAAAAGGAAGTTGAAAGTGTGTGTGTGTGTGTGTGTGTTAGCGCATGAATAGAGAAACACCCAGGTAATCTAAACAAGTTGTTAGCCATTACCACTGGAAATGTTCACTTTATAGCATATTCACTTTAAATTTTAAAATGTTTTATTATTTCTTTTATTACTTCTAAGTATACGTAAAACAAAAAAAATGCTTAAGACTTCCATCAAAACTGGTCTCAGCCAGAAACCTTGACCACCGGTCAGGGCTACTATCTCTTCCCCAGCCCCTTGTCCTTCCAGCCCTGTCCCTCCTGCACTGGGACATGGCCCATTCCTGTAACTCTCCATCCCTGTTGCTATGAAGCCTCTCAGGTATCTGATCAAAGCAAGACCACAAATGAATCTGCTCATCTAAATATATTCAGTCCTCCCCAGAACGGGCTCCTGTGAAAGCCTAATAAAAATATAGAAAAGAGAAGCATTTATGAAACGTCTTTAGATCTATTGCCTTACTTCGTTTTTACTCTGAGGTAATGGATTCTTATTTATTCTTATTTCCAAGTTGAATTTGTATCTTGACTAATAGCCTCCAGCCTGCCCACTTCCTGAGGCTCTAAACCATCCTGTTCCTCACTCTCAGTCTCAAACAATAATCAGTTTAGTTGAGATACTAGGGTAAGCAATGCTAGCTAACAACAAACTCCCAAGTTTGGTGACTTAACACAGAGGTTTATTTTTCACTCCGCTCATTATGGATGTTCCAGTGGCAGACAGCATTCTGGTTCATTCTCGAGGGTCCCAGGTGCTTCTATCTTCTGACTCTGCCCTCCTGCTGCTGTCCCCAGTGCAGGGAAAGGGACAGAGCATGAGGACTACAAGGGAGATTTTATGGGCCAGGCCTGGGAGGGAAGAGTAAAAATCATATTTCTCTGGTCACATTCCATTGGCCAGAATTTGGCTTCATAACTCTTTTAACCATGTGGGAGACCAGCATGAGCAGTGTGGCAGACAGAAGAATGGCCCCCAAAGATGTCCCTAGAACTTGTGTTATATGTTCCTAGCCAAAAAGGACTTTGCCGATGTCATTAAGAATCCTGAGATGAGGAGGCTGTCCTGGATTATGTGGGTGGGACCAATGTAATCCCAGTGTCCTTATAAGAGAGAGGCAGAGGGCCAAAGTCGGAAAAGGGGCTGCAAGGGTGCAAGCAGCTTGGAGTGATGTCCTTGAAGATTGAGGGAGGAGCCCAAGCCAAGGAACACAGGTGGCCTCTAGGAGCTGGAAAAGGCAAGTAAATACATTCTCCCCAGAAACCCGCAGATGGAACAAAGCCCTGCCAACACCCTTCTGACATCCCGGATTACAAGAGAACCAGTTTGTATTGTTTTAAGCCACTAGTTTGTGGCAATTCGTTACAGTGGCAATGGGACAAATACAAGTGTGCTGTGTGCTAAGGAGGAAAAGGCAACAGAATCTTTTTCATGGGTAGGTAAATCCATCCTTCCTGCTGCTGCCACCTCTGTTCAAGCTCCTGTGGCCTTTCTTCACCTGACCTGTGTGATTTTGGCTGCCCTCCCAAAGATTTTACCTCACGCCAACCTCTCCTACGCAGCCACCAGAGTGGTTCTCTTGAATTATAGGTCAGATGGCGTCACTCCCTTGCTCAAAAACCCCTGTAATTTCTAAAGGAGAAAATCTAAATTTCTCAGTCCAGCCCTCCAAGTCCTCTGTAATGTGGCTCCTACCTGCCTTTCCACCTTTTCCCTCACAAGGTCTCCTCTCCCAGGTGGGGGAAGTACTGATAAGTGCCCCTGAGTAGATGTCAAGAGATGGGGGTGAAAGAAGCCTGGTTAGCCGGTGCTTATTCGCTTCCTCACCCTCCGCTTCCACCTCCTGTCAAGAGAGAGAAAGCCAGGGCAGGACCTTCCAGGTGCTGGGGAGGTAGGAGTTGAGAAAATATGCCTCACCTATCAATACATACAACCTAAAGGAGCTTGTCAGAAGGCCAAGCAATGAAGAGGGCAAGCCCCAAACAAACTTTGATGGATACTCCCTTGGTTACCTGAATATATTGAAGCCAAATTCCTCAACATGCCAGTCATGTTGGACAGTCATGTTGGACAGACTGTCCAGACAGGCTGGACAGTCATCCTCACCATCAAGCCACGTTCTTCGAAGCCCTTGGTGTGAAAACTATCCACAGTGCTCTCAATGAGGACATGCCAGAGATGGTCAACAGGGAGACTAAAGAGCTTTTAAAGATTCCTCATGCTCATAGGTGAACCATTTGTGAGCTTAATGAAGACAATGATCAGGTAAGCCCAAAGGGGGGGGGGCACTGTCATGTCCACTGTCACCCCCCAACCCTGGCCCTTCTCAGCCTGGTGCTCATAGCTCCCCCACCACTCCCCAGATAACGCCCCAAACTCTGGGTTCTATCTTACGTTTTGTGCTCCTTTTCCCTAAGCCTGTTGTTTCTAAATGACAAGGGACTGCATGTCAGTCAATCATGTAATATCACAGACTTGTAGAATTTCCAAATACATGTATAACTAATTTGGGGGGAAAAAATCGGAAAAGGGGGAGGGTAGAGAGAAATCACCCATTAGGTTACTAACCAACTGCTATCATTTTGGCATATTCCATTTTAAACACTTTCATATGCATATTTTAACATAATGTCATAAATACAATTTTGCATCTGGCTGCATAGTCCTCCTAGGCATCATTTAATGGCCTCATGATATCCCTTCCAGTAAATTCTCTGCAATCTACCTAACTACTCTCCTATTTTTGGATGTTTGAGCTATGTCTAACTTTTTACAGTTTGCAAATAAAGCTTTGATGAATGCATTTTCCATTTTTAAAATCATTTCCTTAGATCAGATTTCCAAAAGTGGCATTTCTGGGTCAAAGTGTATGAAGATATTTCAGGAGAGATACATTTGAAAGTGCAGCTAAGAATATCGGTTGTCAAAATATATGTTTATTTCATATAAATATTAAAAAATCATTCCAAATAAATTTTTCCTACTTTAATAAGAAAAAATAAAACAAAGCAGTGTTTTGGAGTTGAAAGGAAACTCAGATTTAGCCCAGTGGTTCCCAAGCTTGGCTGCCCATCAGAATTAACTGAAGAGTCTTAACAATATGAATTCCACTAAAGCTTGAGCAATATTTTAAGTCTGGAGTAAATAATGTACAAGATGAGCCTGGAGAACTTGTCATTTTCAGAAAACAAGGAAACTATCAAAGACCAATGCCATGTGTCCAAAGAACTCAAGAGAAAACTTGAAGAAGCTGCCACTGGCCAAAGAGAGGAATTCTAAGAATAAGAATTGCAGTAGACCAGAGCACATCAAATATGTTAAAAATCCACGAGGTTAGAACGATACTAAAAATAATAATGAAACTTCAATGCTCACTTTGGAGGATCATAGTAATATCTCAGCATCAAAATGACTTTGAAAACTGGAAAATGAGGGGCGCCTGGGTGGCGCAGTCGGTTAAGCGTCCGACTTCAGCCAGGTCACGATCTCGCGGTCCGTGAGTTCGAGCCCCGCGTCAGGCTCTGGGCTGATGGCTCGGAGCCTGGAGCCTGTTTCCGATTCTGTGTCTCCCTCTCTCTCTGCCCCTCCCCGTTCATGCTCTGTCTCTCTCTGTCCCAAAAAAATTAATAAACGTTGAAAAAAAATTAAAAAAAAAAAAAGAAAACTGGAAAATGAAAGAATTTAGGGTATGTTTCCTACTGAACTGTACTGCAAAATCAGTAAGTAGTAGATGAGGGCAAGTTTCTCTGTATTATTCCACCTAATAAGTGAAAAAGGAATGCTGGGGTTAGGATATCATCATTTGCAACCATAATGAATTAATGGACACAGGCAATGACCATAAATGGCTGCTAATGTTACAAAAAGAGACACAACCAGACATTATGTGACCCTAATGAAAATGCACAGTACCTCTTATGAAGTATTCTTGCCAAAACTTTTGAACCTAAGTCAGATCAAACCTCTAGGTCAAATTTCTGTTTTACAGAAAATAAACATGGGAGGTAAGGATGCAATCAGCAAAATCCAGACTATGGGAAAGTCTTCAGCACAAACAACCCAGTTTTTTTTTCAACAAAAGGTTTAAAGGAGAAAAAAATTAAATTGAGGAACACCAATGGATTAAAAGTTACTTAAGAGGTATATGAACCAATGATATTGTACGATCCTTATTTGGATTTCAATTCAAACAAACAAAAAGAAACCATTATTCATCAGACAATTGTGGATTTGTGGACATTGACAAGAGTTTTGATAATATTAAAAGACTACTGTTATTTTTTCTGGTGTAAAATGGTATTGTGAATATTTTAAAGTCTGTATCTTGTGGAGAAACCTACTAAAACACATATAATTAATTAAAGGATAATTGTTAAAGCTGGGTGATATATTCAAGAGGGTTCATTATACTACCTTCTCTACTTTTGCATAGGTTTGAACTTACCGTAATTAAAAAAAAGTACATATATATCAGGTCCTAGGCCCTACCCCAGACTTGCTGAACCAGGATCTCAGATACAAGAACCTGGCATCTGAGTTCTGAGAGCCCCCATGTGATTCTGACGTAGCTGGTCTGTGGACTAGTGTCTAGGAAACAGTGATTTAACTCATAAGGAAACTGAGGCACAATGACAGTACATTTCTTGCCCAAGTTCACATAACTAGTTCATGGAAGAACCCAAGTTTCTTAAATCTTGCCCAAGATCCTTTCCAAGATGATAGGTAGCCTCTTGAATACAAATACCCTAGATCCAGAATGTGCTCCCCTCTTGGGCAGCATGATGTTTTGGCCTGGTTTGAACACATTGTGTTCAGAAGGCACTCTGGGAGTTGTCTAGGATCTTTTATCTCTTTGAAATCATAGTCCCATGGGGTTATCCATGAGATCTCAGTGTCTATCACAAAAATGGAGGGGGGACTTTTGAGCCACACCTGCACATAGGAACACAAACTTAAGATCTCCAATGTTATTTCCGAGTGAGATTATACATGGAGATCACAAATTTTCCCTTGCTGTCCTTCAGGATTCACGGTCCAGTAGTTGCAAAATCCCCTCTATCTTCAACCTCTTTTCTAAATGGAAACCAGATGGCAACAGAACATTCAGAATGGAGGTTGAGGACATAGGGAATATTGCTTCTGTTGGACTGTGAATCCTGAACAGAAAGGGACATATTCAGCCTGACAAGTATTAAATGTTAGAGGTGGCATAGGAGTCTGGGGCTTCTCATGATAGCTGACCTAACCAGGGATAAGGAATTGGATAAATTCAGTCTTGGCAGGTTAAGGAAAAATAATGGTAGGAGTGGTTGTGAGAAGTTGTGAGGAGGGAAAGGAGAGGTGTCTGTGGTCTTCTCCTGACCACTGTTTAATATGAGGACTTCTTTTTTTTAATGTATATTTATTTATTTTGAGAGAGAAAGAGAGAGTGTTCAGAAGAGGGTCAGGGAGAGAGGGAGACAGAGAATCCCAAGCAGGCTCCATGCTGTCAGCACAGAGCCCAACTTGGGGCTCGATCTCACCAACCATGAGACCATGACTTGAGCCAAGATCAAGAGTCAGACACTTAACCAACTGACCCCAAAATGAGGACTTTTTCTTGACCTTTGCTGTTGGGGGACAGAGGCTTAAGGGAGGGTCACTCCTAATCTGACCTCTGTTGTTAAAGGGGCAAACCCACACCAAAAGTGCTGGGTTCTCGCTGGTGCAGAAGCTGGAGACGTCTCATCACCCCTGATGATGTAGGGTAGGAAGTTTAGGGGAGATATGTCTCACTCCCCTACCTTGCTACCATAATGGATGTTCAATATTGCTACTGTTCTAATCAAACACAAGATAAGATTTGGAGAATAAGAATATGTAGGTCCAATTTTTTAACTCTTAGTGCAGGAAGACTTTACAGCATTCCATCTCAAAAATCATCAGGGAGGAGAAGGTTTCCCCCAACTAAATATATCAAGATATAGTAGGGGAAAAAAAAGATACCCATCTAGGTGTCCCTTGTTTGGGGGGTAGGGGGGAGGGCGGGTGGAAGGAGACAGCATTGCTTGGCTTGATCTTTTAATGTACCAGAAATATACTCCTCTCTATCACCCCCAATCCTCATCACGCAACACAGGACCACACTCATACACTTACACACGTGAAAAACTAACCTGAAAAATCACATGTAAAAAAATGAAAACAGCTAACATCACCCAAAAAACTTACATTTGAGTTATTAAATAATTTCTCTCTTCTAAACATAGTATAAAAATAGTGATTTTTTTTTAAAAAACTAAGTTATAATCGATAGATTCATATTGGGAGTCTTTGGCCTTTTGCCTGACCTGTCAGAGGAAATCAGTGTGGATCTAAGGACATAGCTATCACTCAGTATGGTTGAAGCAAGTAGGATTGCTTTAGACCCACACATTTCTTCAGATGACTAGACTAGTTACCTCACTCATCTATATAGCCTGCCAAAATCACCCTCTGTTTTATAGATTCCAGAAATCTCCCCAGCTGGGAGCAAGTAATTTCATCCAATTTGAATTTCTTTTTAAAGTAGTATGTCACAAACTCCCAGTGTTGGCAAAGGTGTGGTGACATACCCATCCCCCACATCACAGAAACTCTATAATGGTACATTTTTGGAAAGACAGTTGGCAATATGAGCTTTAAAGTGTTTATGTTCTCTGACCCAATAATTCCATATCTAAGAATAATCCAAAAAATTTTTGAAGGAATGAAAACAAAAGTATTATGCATAGTGATATTCATCACAGCATTACTGAGAAAAGAAAAAGCAACAACTCAAGTTTCTAACAACAGGGCCTTGGCAAACTACAGTAAAGGATTGTTTGTGGCCACTAAAGTCATATTTTCTAAAAGTTGATAACCTGCAAAGCAAGGTCCATGTGGTGCTCCCTTCCTGGAATGTACACCTCCAACCGAAAGACCAAGCAGCTGCAGAACACTGGAGCTGTGATCGTCTGGGTGGGTAGCCTGGCCAGATTGCCCACCGCTGGATTCTGGCTCCCTCAGCCCACTGCTTTCTCCTGTCCTGCTGATTCCCACATTTGGCTCACCAGCTACACTGTCAATTCTCAGAGATTCCATAGGCTTCCACTGAATTCCTTTTTGCTTAACTTCGCTAGAGATGTCCTCTGTTGTTTGTGCCAAAGGACACTGACACATCTAACTAACCCATTAATCAGATCATCAGACTCTGAAAAATAGTTGCCCAATTACAGCTTGAAAGTGTTTTCCAGAGTCTTTCCAGTAGAACTTTAGCCTTCTGAGATCAGATAAGTTGGGGAAATATGACATAATGTCTCCTGCCTGGCGATACAGAGTACATAGTCTCAGTCCTTTATGAGAAGTTCTGCTGAAAAAGCCTATTAGCCTAGTGTTTCCAATTTACTTGACCACATGACTCTTTTTTACTAAGTAACACCTAGTTTCACTGTGCAGGGCAGTAGGTAGCAGGAGCAGTGGCCGGCAGCACACCGAATATATGAAGGAATGCTTATGCAGTCTTCACAATTTATCAGTTCCTCAGCCCGAGAGCGACAGGAATGCTCTGTCGTGATGTAGCCAGCTTGGTTTAAGAGAGGCCAAGTGAAGTTAATCTAACGGTGAATACTGAACCTCTGTTGGGGGAAAAGAAATCACAAGATCCAAGAACATGATGAGAGGAGAGGCTGAATTATTTATCAGGGAGCTGCTGTTTGCTTGGGGCGATGCTGGATACTTTACTTATAAGACCATTTAATCTCCACAGCCAAGAACCTCCTAACTGGTCTCCCTGCTTCTCCCCTTGCTCCTCTCCCATTCTCCCTGCTCAGTGACCAGAGTGAGCTTCTGAAACGACATCAGGTCACCCCCTTGCTTAAACTGTCAAGTTCCACTGAACCTCATCTCATGCCACACCTTCCTTTCCTCACTGCCCTCAAGCCACGCTGACTGCTTTCCTCAAGTGCTTTTCCATTCCTCAACACACCAACATTGTTCCCGCTTAAAAGTTCCATACTGGCAGCTCCCTTGGCCCAGAGCACTCAGTGCCTTATCTTCACATAGCTAGCTCCATGTTATTATTCAGCTCAGCTCCCAATGTTAGTGCCATTGGAAGGCCCTCTTTGACTACCCTATCTATGAAAGTACCTCTCACCCACTTTCTATATCACCACTGTGTTTTTCAGTCCATTTTACCATCTGAAATTATCTTGATTTTTTTTTTTTTCTTTTTGGTCTGACTCTCCCACTAGTATGTAAATTCCAAAAGACCTTGTCTGTGCTATTCATCGCCTTATATCCCCAGGCCCTAGAACAGTGCCTGGTGCATAGTAAATGCTCAGTGTGTTGATGACCCCTGTAACCTGGATGGCATACTCATGCTGCAGATGAGGAAATGGGCTCAAAATGCCCTGGTTAAGCATCTTGACCAAGGCCACACAGCTGGAAAGTGATCAGAACCCATGCTTTGCAATGACGGTAGCCTGAAAGGAGTCTTTGGAGTCCAGTTATTATGTTGTATGGCTGGCCAAGTCCTGCTGGGTCACACAATACAAAGAACTAGGTTTTCCAGGAAGCACTCACCTTCTGTGAACTTTGTGCCTGTCAAGCCCTATAGGAAATAATCTAGATTTATTAAATATGATCAAGGTTAGGGGCGCCTGGGTGGCTCAATTGGTTGAGCGTCCGACTTCAGCTCGGGTCATGGTCTCATGGTTTGTGGGTTCAAGCCCCACATGGGGCTATGTGCTGACAGCTCAGAGCCTGGAGCCTGCTTCAGATTCTGTGTCTTACCCTCAGACTGTCCCTCCCCTGCTCATCCACTGTCTCTGTCTGTCCCTCAAAAATAAATAAACATAAAAAAATTTAAAAAATAAAAAAATTAAAAAAAGATGATCAAGGTTAGAAATTCATTTTTAGAAATCATATTCTACCCAAAATATCCAAAGAGCTCTAAGGTCCTAAGGTTTGACAACTGGACATATTCATACAGGAGATTATGGAAGTGATGACATCTAATATTTCATGCCCTTGCTCCAGTCTTTCTTCTTGCATTGGGCAGTGGTTTGGTCAAAGGTAAGGATCTGTACAAATTAATCAGAGAGAAGTCACTTTAGCCCAAATCAGGCATGTTATCATATTTACTTTGTTGTCTGCAACACATTCTGCAAGGAAAGAACTAAAAGCTTCAGAGAAAGTGGGGAGGTCAATCAGAGGAGGTAAGGAGAGCAGGGGAAGTCCTCTATTTCTGCCAAAAGCATATTATATTCTCCTCCATTTTCATCAAAATGTTCTGTTTCTGGGGCACCTAGGCGGCTCAGTTGGTTAAGCATTTTACTCTTGACTTTTTCTCAGGTCATGATCTCACAGCTCATGAGTTCAAGCCCTAAGGAGACTGCTTGGGATTCTCTCTCTCCTCTGTCCCTCCCCTGCTAGCGCTCTCTCTCTCTCTCTCAAAATAAAGTGTTTTTTTTTTTTTAAAGGGGGGGGGTCCTGTTTCAATAGAGGTAAACCATCTGCCACACAGACACAAGAAGCTTTGCAAAGTCAAGGACCTTTGGACCCCCAATGGGTGCATGTAAGGACACAAAGAGGTGTAGGCATTAGTGTACTCAGGCACTAAAAATAGCTTGAAGGTTTTTTTTTTCTACAATCCAAGTTATATAAGGATGTATGAGGTTCAAGCAAAGCTATGTGGAGGTGGTGATCTGTGTAGCTCAGTACTTTGAATTCCACTGTGATAGGCTACGGCACTTAAAGAGAATCATTTGCACTCTTCACTGGATAGGACAATTATCAATGTATGTGCCATATAAGATGATAAACTGTTCTAAACAGATCTAGATAGGTGAATTCTGCACCTTACCACTAATAGTATTATAAGCTCTGAAATATATAGTAGACAGAGTAATTATTTATCTCAGCACCAAAACTTTCTCTCCTTCATACGTTGTTAGTCATGGCTTTATTATACAACAAAGTTAAGAATATACTAGGTTTCATTACAAAGTATATGCAAATAAAGGATATTCTGAGAGGTTTTGACGATTTCTACATTGAGTCAGGAGAACAAACAGGTAAACAGATCATTCCCTGCTTAAAGACTTTCTCTAACGTACACCTGCTATTTAAGTAAAATAAAACATGCTTTTAGAGAGATCAATGCAGAATTAAACCAGTATTTTTAGAAGTTGATGCCTCTTAAGAAGTACTTGATGAGTGATATTTCTGCTTGGTGGCACTTACACATATACAGTACTTGGCACAGAGCTGAACATGCTGTAGATTTTTCTAGGGAGAACACATTCTTTTTTTTTTTTTTTTCAACGTTTATTTATTTTTGGGACAGAGAGAGACAGAGCATGAACGGGGAAGGGGCAGAGAGAGAGGGAGACACAGAATCGGAAACAGGCTCCAGGCTCTGAGCCATCAGCCCAGAGCCTGACGCGGGGCTCGAACTCACGGACCGCGAGATCATGACCTGGCTGAAGTCGGACGCTTAACCGACTGTGCCACCCAGGCGCCCCAGGGAGGACACATTCTTAACATAAGATGGGATGTATAAGAAATTGTGGCTAAGCACCCGATGAAATAGCACCTGAGGGTACACATAATACGTGATTTTGAAATTTAGAGTTGACATTCACATTAGCTGAATGTTGTGATTGGAGAATATAGATAAAAAATCTACTTAGATCACCATTTGAGTTTTGATACCTCACTATACCCTGTGAGGAAGACCTATATTAGACCCAAATAGTTTACTTTTCCAGAAGTAAGTGAACAGTTTGACAGATCTTTTACTACAATGCTAGCATGGCCAAAAACCATCTGAAACTCATTTTCCTAAATGCTCTTAATAAACCGCTCACACCCGTTGGCTATTGCAATGCCATAAAACAAAATATGCTGAAACAAGAAAAATCATCTAATAGCACTTCATGGAATAGGACTATTTAGCTGCTAAGGTAGCCAACATATAGTGAGGTGCTTATTCTTTTCAATTTCAATGCTTCCGCTTTATGGAGGATCAAATAGTGTTTTGAATCAAAGTTTTGCTCTTCCGGCTTCATGTTTGTGTAAGTCGCAAGAACTCTGAAGAGTTTTACAAATGTCCTGAGGACATTACTACAAAGCCATTATTTCTGAGCAGAATTTAAAGTGTCATTTCCTTTTCAAATTATCATTTCAGCTCTCCAGTCTAAAGGGTATTTTTAGGGTACATTACTTATTTCTGCATAATCTGAAAATACCAACTGTAACATACACATATACACAAAATACAAGAGTTCAATTCTCCTCACATCACTAACCTGAGTCTTCTCTCAGGATACTCTTCTCTGTCCATTCATCTTGTGAAAATTCCCACATTGCAGCTCAGTTCTGTTAATGTGATTTTTTTTTTTTTTAACTTTGAACTTGGGCAAAAATTCTAGTGCTTCATCATATTTCATACTGTTCTCTATGTTCCTTCACCATATACCCCATTTAAGTTGTTCACAATTAAATGTTCCTTTATGGGCTTTCTCTCAGAAACTTTTGTCATGGAACTCTACAATAATAAATGACAACTAATAAAAACTATTTTTAAAAATCTAGTTAATAAAAATATTAAGGTGGGAGGAGCCAACATGGCAGAACAGCATGGAAGTTTTTTGTGTCTCCCATCCATGAAATACAGCCAGACCAACACTAAACCATCCTGCACACCTAGAAAACTGATCTGAGGATTAACACGACAATCTGCACCACCTGAATCACACAATTCAGCAGTTACTCGGCACGGAGATGTGAACTGGGGGAGAGAGAAGCCACAGAGGGCAAGGAGCTGTTTTTGCGTGCAGAGAGAGGATTGAGATGGGGGGAAGTGGGGAAATGGGAAAAGCACCCCCCCCCCCAAAAGCAGCTGAGAGAAAGTGGCAAAGCGGAAACAGTCGCAGGGACTGAACAAAAAAGGGAGAAAGGAGAAAGAAGAGGGTTTAAATTCCATTAAGACTCTATAAATAGGGGATTACAGAGTCTGAAATTCCATAGCTCGATACCTGGCGGTGCTCTGGTGACAAGGGTGAATCCCCAGGAGCAGAGTGAAGTCTGGAGGTCTTGGGGCCACGGGGAGAGCCAGTTCCCCTGCTGGGAGGACAGCTGGTAGAGGCTGTGTGATTCCCCCAAAGACAAAGGCCCCAGCGGACCCGGGAGAACAACCACATGCACTGGTGCTGGAACAAGGTCGTTAAGGGTGAAGCCTGGTGCCAGATGCGTGTTGTGATTTTCCATAATCCCTGAAACGCTGCTGCTACATGACCGCGTAAACTTCTTCTGGGGCGGGCTTGGCACCCAGCCTCAGGCTCTGGGCATCAGCAGCAGCATAGTCTCGCAAACGTTCCTGGGCGCAGCCAGCACCCGGTCATTTCCAGCAAAGGGACAGAATGGGTCAAAGCCATAGTCCCTCAGAAATAAGGGGTCAGGAAAAACAGCCACATCTGAGATAAAACTCAGGAGGGAGGTTCGGCCTGGCGCTTGGTCACAGACAGTGTAAAAGCGGGGAGTGGACGGAAGCCGAAGACAAAGGACTGGTACGCAATTGCTGATTGGGAAGAACAGAGTTCCGATATTAGAGTTTGAACAGCTGGGAGACTCCATTTTCGCCGTACACGCGCACGCGCGTGCGCACACATACCGACGAGCAACACAATAATCCACCCCAATAAGCTAGGCAGCGCCATCTAGTGGAGAATGGAGCCATTACACTAAGCCCCACCCAACTGGGCTAACCTCGCTCTTCAGGAACACAAGTCTCTCCACCTGCTTAGTTTATGGACTATAAAGCGTTTCACAGTTTGACTTCTAGGGGAAAACGAAGTAATTTCAGTCATATTTCAATCTGTTTGCCAGTCCATATATTCAGTTTTTCTTTTTTTCTTTTTTCTCTTTTTTGTTTTTGTTTTCATGAATAGAGAAAGATAAAAAATTCATTTTTATTTTCAATTTGTATTAAAAATATTTTTAAATATTTTTCTACTATATATTTTTTTTACCTTTGTGCAAATTTTTTCAAATACTATTTTACTTCCATCATTTCATTTTATTCTATTTTGGTGTACTCATTTTTTCAAATTTTCAGACAATTTCCTTTTTTTCTTTCCTCTTTTTTCTCTAATCTATCAAGCCCCTTTCAACACCCAGACCAAAACACACCTAGGATCTAGCATCATTTATGTGTGTATGTTTTTAATTTTTTAATTTTAGTATTTTTTTTAATTTTAATTTTAATTTTTTAACCTCATTAATTCCTTCTCTCCCTTCAAAATGATGAAATGAAGGAATTCACCCCAAAAGAAAGAGCAGGAAGAAATGACAGCCAGGGACGTAACCAACACAGATACAAGCAAGATGTCTGAACCAGAATTTAGAATCACGATAATAAGAATACTAGCTGGAGTCGAAAATTGATTAGAATCCCTTTCTGCAGAGATAAAAGAAGTAAAAAATAGAATGAAATTAAGAATGCTATAACTGAGCTGCAATCACGGATGGATGCTGCGGCAGCAAGGATGGATGAGGCAGAACAGACAATCAGCAATATAGAGGACAAACTTATAGAGAATAATGAAGCACAAAAAAAGAGGGAGATGAAGGCAAAAGAGCATGATTTAAGAATTAGAGAAATCAGTGACTCATTAAAAAGGAACATCAGAATCATAGGAGTCCCAGAAGAGGAAGAGAGAGAAATAGGGGTAGAGGGTTATGTGAATAAATCATAGCAGAAAACTTTCCTAACCTGGGGAAAGACACAGACATCAAAATCCAGGAAGCACAGACGACCCCCATTAGATTCAACAAAAACTGACCATCAACAAGGTATATCATAGTCAAATTCACAAAATACTCAGGCAAGGAGAGAATCATGAAAGCAGCAAAGGAAAAAAAGCCCCTAACCTACAAGGGAAGACAGATCAGGTTTGCAGCAGACCCATGCACAGAAACTTGGCAGGCCAGAAAGGAGTGGCAGGATATATTCAATGTGCTGAATCAGAAAAATATGTAACCAAGAATTCTTTATCCAGCAAGGCTGTCATTCAAAATAGAAGGAGAGAGAAAAGGTTTCCCAGACAAACAAAAATTAAAGGAGTTTCTGATCACTAAACCAACCCTGCAAGAAATTTTAAGGGGGACTCTCTGAGGGGAGAAAAGATGAAAGAAAAAAACAAACAAACAAATAAAGACCAAAAGCAACAAAGACTAGAAAGGAAGAGAAATACCACCAGAAACTCCAACTCTGCAAGCAACATAATGGCAATAAATTCATATCTTTTAGTACTTACTTTAATCATCAATGGACTCACTGCTCCTATCAAAAGACCTAGGGTAACAGAATGGATAAGAAAACGAGATCCATCTATATGCTGTTTACAAGAGACCCACTTTAGACCTAAAGACAACTTCAGATTGAAAGTAAGGGGATGGAGAACCATCTATCATGCTAACGGCCAACAAAAAAAGCCAAGTAGCCATACTTATATCTGACAATCTAGACTTTAAAATAAAGACTGTTAACGAGATGAAGAAGGGCATTGTATCATAATTAAGGGGTCTATCTACCAAGAAGACCTAACAATTGTAAACATTTATGCACCAAATGTGACAGCATCCAAATATGTAAATCAATCACAAACATAAAGAAACTCATCAATAGTAATACCATAATAGTAGGGGACTTCAACACCCCACTCACAGCAATGGACAGATCATCTAATCAACTAATCAACAAGGAAACAATGGCTTTGAAGACACACTGGACCAGATGGACTTAACAGATATATTCAGAACATTTCACCCTAAAGCAGCAGAATATACATTCTTCTCCAGTGCACATGGTACATTCTTCAGAACAGGCCACATACTGGGACACAAATCAGCCCTCAATGAGTACTCAATGAGTACTCAATGAGAGCTCAATGAGTACAAAAAGGTCGAGATCTTACCGTGCATATTTTCAGACCACAACGCTATGAAACTCAAAATCAACCACAAGAAAAAATTTGGAAAGGTAACAAATACTTGGAGACTGAAGAACATCCTACTAAAGAATGAATGGGCTAACCAAAAAGTTAAAGAGGAAATTAAAAAGTTCATGGAAGCCAATGAAAATGGTAACACCACAACCCAAAACCTCTGGGACGCAGCAAAGGAGGTCTTAAGAGGAAAGTATATACCAATTCAGGCCTTCCTGAAGAAGGAAGAAAGATCTGATATACAACCTAACCTTATGCCTTAAGGAGCTGGTAAAAGAATAGCAAATAAAACCCAAAACCAGAAGACAAAAAGTAATAAAGAGTAGAGCAGAAATTAATGCTATTGAAATCATAAAAAACAGAACAGATCAATGAAACCAGAAGCTGGTTCTTTGAAAGAATTAACAAAATTGATAAGTCACTAGTCAGTGTGATCAAAAAGAAAAAGGAAAGGACCCAAATAATAAAATCAAGAATGAAAGAGAAGAGATCACAACCAACACAGCAGAAGTAAAAACAATAATAAGAGAATATTATGAGCAATTATATGCCAACAAAATGGGCAATCTGGAAGAAATGGAAAAATTCCTAGAAACACATACACTACCAAAACTGAAACAGGAAGAAATAGAAAATTTGAACAGACCCATAACCAGTAAGGAAATTGAATTAGTAATCAAAAATCTCCCAAAAAGCAAGAGTCCAGGGCCAGGTGGCTTTTCAGGGGAATTCTACCAAACATTTCAGGAAGACTTAACACCTATTCTCTTGAAGCTGTTCCAAAAAATAGAAATGGAAGGAAAACTTCCAAACTCTATGAAGCCAGCATTACCTTGATTCCAAAACCAGACAGAGACCCCACTAAAAAGGAGAACTATAGACCAATTTCCCTGATGAACATGGATGCAAAAATCCTCAATAAGATATTAACCAACCGGATCCAACGATACATAAAAAAATTATTTCACCACAACGAAGTGGGATCTATACCTGGGATGCAGGGCTGCTTCAATATCTGCAAAACAATCAGTGTGATTCACCACATCAATAAAAGAAAGGACAAGAACCATATGATCCTCTCAGTAGATGCAGAGAAAGCACTTGACAAAATACAGCATCCTTTCTTGATAAAAACCCTCAAGAAAGTAGGGATAGAAGGAGCATACCTCAAGATCATAAAAGCCATATATGAATGACCCAACACCAATATCATCCTCAATGGGGAAAAACTGAGAGCTTTCCCCTAAGGTCAGGAACAAGACAGGGATGTCCACTCTTGCCACATTATTCAACATAGTATTGGAAGTCTTAGCCTCTGCAATCTGACAACACAAAGAAATAAAAGGCATCCAAATCAGCCAGGATGAGGTCAAACTTTCACTCTTCGCAGATGACACGATAAGTCTATATGGAAACTCCAAAAGATTCCACAAAAAAAACTGCTAGAACTGAGTCATGAATTCAGCAAAGCTGTAGGACATAAAATCAATGCACAGAAATCAGTTGCATTCCTATACACCAACAATGAAGCCACAGAAAGAGAAATCAAGGAATCGATCCCATTTACAATTGCACCAAAAACCATAAGATATCCAGGAATAAATCTAACCAAAGAGGTGAAAAATCCATACACTGAAAACTTTAGAAAGCTTATAAAAGAAATTGAAGACACACAAAAGTGGAAAAATATTCCATGCACCTGAATAGGAAGAACAAATATTGTTAAAATGTCAATAGTATCCAAAGCAATCTACATATTCAATGCAATCCCTATCAAAGTAACACCAGCATTCTTTACAGAGCTAGAACAAACAATCCTAAAATTTGTATGGAACCAGAAAAGACCCCGAATAGCCAAAGCAATCTTGAAAAAAGAAAACCAAAGCGGAAGGCATCACAATCCCGGACTTCAAACTGTACTACAAAGCTGTAATCTGGGGCGCCTGGGTGGCTCAGTCGGTTAGCGTCCGACTTCGGCTCAGGTTGTGATCTCACGGTCAGTGAGTTCCAGCCCCGTGTCGGGCTCTGTGCTGATAGCTCAGAGCCTGGAGCCTGTTTCAGATTCTGTGTCTCCCTCTCTCTGACCCTCCCCCGTTCATGTTCTGTCTCTGTCTCAAAAATAAATAAACGTTAAAAAAAAATTAAAAATTTAAAAAATTAAAAAAAAAAGCTGTAATCAGCAAGACAATATGGTACTGGCACAAAAACAGATACTCAGATCAATGGAACAGAATAGAGAACCCAGAAATGGACCCGCAAACATATGGCCAACTAATCTTTGACAAAACAGGAAAGACTACCCAATGGAATGAAGAGTCTCTTCAGCAAGGGGTGCTGGGAAAACTGGACAGCAACATGCAGAAGAATGAAACTGGACCACTTTCTTACACCATACACAAAAATAAACTCAAAATGGATTAACACCTCAATGTAAGACAGGAAGCCATCAAAATCCTCAAGGAGAAAGCAGGCAAAAAACTCTTTGATCTTGGCCGCAGCAACTTCTTACTCAACACATCTCCAGAGGCAAGGGAAACAAAAGCAAAAATGAACTATTGGGACCTCATCAAAATAAAAAGCTTCTGCACAGCGAAGGAAACAATCAGGAAAACTAAAAGGCAACTGACATAATGGGAGAAGATATTTGTAAACGACAAATTAGATAAAGGGTTAGTATCCAAAATCTGTAAAGAACTTATCAAACTCAACACCCAAAAAACAAGTAATCCAGTGAAAAAATGGGCAAAAGACATGAATAGACACTTCTCCAAAGGAGACATCCAGATGGCCAACTGACACATGAAAAAATGTGCAGCATCACTCATCAGGGAAATACAAATCAAAACCACAAAGAGATACCACCTCACACCTGTCAGAATAGCTAACATTAACAACTCAGGCAACAACAGGTGTTGGTGAGGATGTGGACAAAGAGGATCTCTTTTGCATTGCTGGTGGGAATGCAAGCTGGTGCAGTCACTGTGGAAAACAGTATGGAGCTTCCTCAAAAAATTAAAAATAGAACTACCCTATGACCCAGCAATTGCACTACTAGGCATTTATCCAAGAGATACAGGTATGCTGTTTTGAAGGGGCACATGCACCCCAATGTTTATAGCAGCACTATCAACAGTAGCCAAAGTATGCAAAGAGCCCAAATGTCCATTGATGGATGAATGGATAAAGAGATGTGGTATATATACCTAATGGAGTAGTACTGGGCAATCAAAAAGAATGAAATCTTACCATTTGCAACTAGGTGGATGGAACTAGAGGGTATTATGCTATGCAAAATTAGTCAGAGAAAGACAAATATCCTGTGACTTCGCTCATATGAGGACTTTAAGACACAGAACAGGTGAGCATAAGGACAGGGAAGCAAAAATAATATAAAAACAGGGAGGCGGACAAAACATAAGAGACTCTTAAACACGAAGAACAAACAGAGGGTTACTGGATGGGTTGTAGGAGGGGGAATTGGCTTAATGGGTAAGAGGCATTAAGAAATCTACTGAAATCATTGTGCACCATGTGCTAGCTAACTAACTTGGATGTAAATTTAAAAAGTTAAATTAAACTAAAAAAAAAGCTGCTGTAACAGAGAAAAATAAAATAAAAATAAAAATATTAAGAATTAAATGCCACCTGTAAGACTGGGACAGAATATATATGGATATTCAGTGTGCAATAAAGCAATGTATATCCCCAATGTAAGTTTATAAAACGTATTACAGTGCTATGGAATTACAGTATAACTCTATTTTTAGTTAAAAGATGTTCCCATCATTAGTTTTCAAATACGGTTATTAATTTTAAATACCACTGTGTAACTATGTGTCAGTGATTTACATGTGATTTCACGTTTACAATAAACACCCAAGGTCAGTACCCATTTTGTGAGAAAATTAGATTCCGAAATATCACACAGCTAGTAATGGTGAATAGCTGGGAATTCCAGTCCAAATAGGACTCCACAGCCCAGGCTCTTCCTCCCCTTCCACACTAGGCCTTGCCACATCTCATTTAAAAATCAAAAAGCAAGATCCTTACTGTAAACAGTTTGAAGCTCTGCATTTTCTTAGGGCCAAATAAAAGAAACGAGAATAGAGTTTTTCTTCTTTCCTTTGTGGCAAATGAATATCCAATCCAAAAACTGCGTTTACTACATGCCAAAGTTTTAGTTTCCTTTTCAGCAGGCAGTAAGAAAAAAAAAAGCATTTGAGTATGGTAATTACTATTAATACACTACAATTTCAAAATCACATGGCTTGCTTTGAAAGCATACTTTGTACCCCATGCTATGAAATGTTGATGTGAAATTATACATAACCATTAAAGAGAACACAGCACAAAAAGTGGTAAAAATGGTAAAGAAAGTGATATGGAAATAGCTGGCATATATACTTGGTATTACTTGTTTTCTTTTAAAGTTTTTACTCAAAATAGAAAATGCTAATGTGCCATTTGGGGAAAATCCTTTTCAAATTCTGTAAGGAAACAGAGAAACTTTAAAGAAAAAGTAGGTTTTAAAAAAAGAACCAATGCACAAGCTACCACATGGATGAACCTTGAGGACATTATACTAAGTGAATTATGCCAGTCACAGAAAGACAAACACTGTATGATTCCACTTATTTGAGGTATCTGGAGTAGTTAGTGATACTCCCAGAAATAAAAAGAAAATAGGGGATGGGGAGGACATGAGGAGTTAATTGTTCGATTTTCAATTTTGTAAAATGAAGTTATGGAGACTGCTTGCACAATGTGAATACACTGAACACGACTGGATTATACACCTAAAAATAGTTAAGATGGTAAATTTTGTTATGAGTATTTTACCACAATTAAAACATTTTTAAGTCTTAAAAGAAACCAATGGATTATTTTTAGTGTAATACTGATATTGTGACTACGTTGTTTTACAAACAAAACATTCAGTCAGAGATACATACTAACAAGGTGATACTTGGGATGTTCATTCTACAATTTTGTATGTTTGAAACCTTTCCCCCGTGAAATAAAATGAACAAAATAACTCTTCAAAGCAAGGGGAACAATAAAATTTCCTAATCAAGAGAATCATCTATCATAAAAATATTTTATTATAGTTTAAACATGTAAGATGTAACATTTTAGCTACAACTGATAAATGTGACACATCACTTATTTCACTTGAAAGAAAGCTGCTGAAAACCAGCTATGGTTTACTGAGCTTGCATTAGAAAAACTACATGGAGAAAATTACATGAACAGGCTAAAGTTTGCTATGAAAACAATGTTTTTTTTATTAAAGTAATTAAAAGTCAAAAAACAACAACAAAGGGAAATTCCACAACCTTTGCAACTATATAATCTTTATGTAGAAAAACTATAAAGTGACAGTCTGGAAAGCAGCTCCACAATAAACTTAATCCTTACATCAAGAGTAACTAAATTATGGAATCAGTTCACCCAAAAGAAAAGGTCTTGCTATAAAATATTTCAGCTGAGCTGATTTCAACTAGATTATTCTCATTCCTGAAAAATTGTCTTTCCTGATATTTCAAATCAGCAGAGATGTAACGTACAAGAGCCTGTTGAAGTAAAAGGATAAAACAAATATTCCAAGCACAATTACATGTGAAAATGAATGAGGGCATTTTATCTATAGATCTACAAAACTATATAAATAATCAGTTATACACATAACCCATTTACACTGAAGCTCCATGAGGTGGTACTGAATAAACACTGAGGCGTTGAATTTTCAACAATGGAACATGGCTCACTCTGAACAGCAGCACATTCCCACCTTTTAGTCTAGCATCACAACACTTCCCCCTGGGATTTGTATTTGTGTATTTTCTGAGTCCTGGGAAGCTGACAACAAAAATAAAGAAAAAAAGCAAAATGAAAAGAAATGAAATACCCCCTAAAATTTGCCTAAAATCTACATGTGAAATATGAAGAAATCAAGCACTTTGTGAGTTTTTAGTCACGTGTTCTTTTAAACTTGTACTAGTGTCTTCATTAGTATCTGTGCTGAATTTCCTGTAATTAGTTTTTCCATTAAAGTGAAAGAGGAAAACAACAAAGAAAAAAAAGCTCTTATTTTGTAAATGTACAGTCTTAGAATATCGTTACTATTTATTTTTAAAACAGCCTTCTCTGTTGAAGAAATCACACTGATGTGGTCATCAGAATAGCCGAGGTCACTTTGGCGATACAGCGATTTATTTGCTCTCATTTTTTAATAATCATAATGATAGACTATTATGGCCATAAAACTTTTCACAATCTATATGATCATGAAGGCAAATGTGTAGAGAACATGTCTAATATACTTAAATCGATTGGAACTTCTTAAAAATATTTTCAAGAATATTAAATTTTGGGGATAAGTCATAAGCAAGTATTTCTTCTAAGATTCTTTAATTGGGATAAAAATCTCAGGGTTAGCTCACGAATGGTCTGTAACAAAGAAAAATTAGGTCAGCGTAATCTCTGCAAACTTTAGCAGAAAAGCCAAAAACATTCTAAGCATCATAAAAGAGCTTTTTGTTGTTTTAGTCTTTAATCTCTAACTTCTCAACATTTATAGTTTAGAAATGCCCATATGCTTGCTAATGGTAATAAGGAAATACAATGTCAAAGAAAAGATTCACAAACATGATCCTTTTCAATCATAGGTCTCTCTTTGGTAAGAAACAGACCACCATTTATTTGTGTGTTTTCTCTCAGGGTAGGAGAAGGAGATTAAATGGTATTAAACTGGTAAGAAATCCCCGTGTATAAATGTTATTAGGATCGAAGGTAAAGAGATTAAGCCTTTATAAGAAGAGTAGGATCTTCTTTATAAAAAGAGTAGGTAACTCTTACTTGTAGCTATGACAGAGCATCATAACCATCTATTACAGAGCGGAAACAGTCCTGTAACTTGTATAGAAAGCCACCCTACAAACATTTTAGTTAACCTGTGGAAATTTTGCTGTCTAATGAAGAGTGTTCTTTAGATAGGAAACAGATGAATAATATGCTATTTAAAAAATGGTAAACTATCTCCCCCGCTAAGAATTTACCAATTTATGATCCTATTAAATTTTCATAGAATCCATGAAGAATTAAACAGGCTTACTCTAGATATTTTCTTATTAAGTAAAATTGGAAATAACCTATGTAACAATACCATTTGCAATTCCAGGAAAAAAAAAATCCAATCCAATCTAATACACACATTTAGCAAATTTACAGAATACATATTCTATCAAGCCTAAGCAATCCCCTCCCCCAACACACCCAAAAGAATATTTGCTGTATCTGGATCCAAATTAAAGGGACTGCAAACTTCCATTGCAGTAGGAAAACTACTACAAATAAGCACCCAAAACTGATGTAACAATTTCTACTCACTCCTCCTTCCCCAGGGTATTTTTTTTTTAAAGAGAAAAAAATAAACACTCCTTGTAACTTGGCTGGGAAAATCATAACCTGACCAATTACTTATAAAACTATACTAGATACCAACTAATAATGGAATGCCCAAATCACTAGCAACTCAACATTATTGTTCTATTTGCAGAAAAAAGCAATATATAAATTTCCCTTCTCCCAGGCAATGAACAGAGGAGAAAAAATGTGTTGCTTTTAAAATGGCTATATTTGTAGGTTTTTAAAAACCAGCACCAAATGTTCATGTTTAATTATTCTGAGCAACATTTAGGAATTAACATTCCCTAACATTATGGACAAACAAAAGAGTGAAGTGAACAGTAAGGGAGTAACTTTCAAGCAATATTGCATGTTGACAAGAACCATTAAGTAAAACAATCTGGCTCTTTTCTAAAGCTGTATTTTAAGGTTGCCCAGTTTGGAAACAGCATACCTCACTGCTCAGCTAATATACCTACTCTTCAAACCATTGGTATAGCTTATTTTATAACTAGGCAACAGTAAGTAAAACAACTGGAAAATACAGTTTTAAAATCTAACTCAAAACAATCCATTATTAGAACAGTTTTCTACTCTATGAAGGGGGGAAAACATCAAACCACTGCATAAAGTGTCTAAATAAAAACTGAAAAATTCACAAACTGTAGTAGTGTCAGTTCAAGTCTACACAACGCTTTATTACATATTTATAGTAATATTATGATCAACATTACACAAGTTTCCTTATTTCTTCCTCATACTGCAGCAATTATTCCCATTGTATATAGATTTTAACTCTGCAAATTGCTTAAATCAACTTTGCACAATGAATTTACAAACTATTGGATGTTAAGTTTCCTGAAAACTATTTTAAAGTTTTACCTAAAGCTAAACCTAAAATTCAATTCTTAAAAAAACAAAACAAGAAACTAAGGTGCTTTAAACAGAACTTTGTAGAAATACATGAATACAAGCGTTTGAAAGGTAATCTACAGAGGGCTATATAAAAGGGCATTTATCATACAAAAAACTTCGACGGCCAACTCGTTAGAAAATTTCTTTTATAAATAAACTTCTTTCATGATAGAAGATGAGTCAAAAGATGGAGATTTAATTTTCCCCTAAAAATAAGTAGTTGCTCAGGACATAGGCTGAGTATACTGAAATCGTATTGCTTCTTTGAAAAAAGAAAAAATATTGTAGCCAGGCATTCCATTAACAAAAAAGACCATGCCACCTTTACCTAGTCTTTTGATCTCTGGGTACTAGTATTATCCAAGATAACCTCATCAAAGTTGGTTGGCAAGCCTACCAAATAGGAGTCTCAGGTCCCTTAATTTTCATAGTCATCTTAGTAAATATAAAACTTTAGCTACTTGAACAATGGAGCTTATAAAGTGCATTAAGTATAAGAAACACAACCGAAGTGCTAAACTCAGTAGGACTTTAAGGGACTTGATGTCACCAATGGGGCAAAAAAACAACATTATAGTTTTCTGTTCAGATTTTATTTGAAATCTAATTCAAATTGTCAAAGCTACAAAAGGGGGGAAGACATCTGTATTATTTTTGCTAAGTCACAACATCCTAAAACAAAATACTACTACTGCCAGCAGATCCATTATACACATTTCTGATGAAATTCATTAGCACAATAAAAATTTCATCTTGAGAAACAGCCACAATGAAAGTAATTTATACAATATAAAACAATGACAGGTCTACAGATGTAGTTACTCATGAGTTTACACATGCATTCACAAACAAATAAACAAAAAATCCAGGAATGCTCTTTCATTTGATTTTTTGTTTTTTTTTTTTAAAAAAACAGACCATTCAGGCACAAAACAAAATTGCATTTCCAATAAGTGACAGCATCTTAAAGATTTATGTCAGTGTTTGTTTTTCTTTGACTTTTTATGAGACCTGTGTGGAGATCGGGACTGAGATCTGGATTTCTTCCCTGACTTTTTAGGGGATCTAGACCGTGATCGCCTAGACCTTTTAGGTGTCCTGGAACCAGATGGTGATCTGTGGAAACAAATGAAAACAATTTATCAAAGTACTCATGTGATCAAAATGGACCATCCTTCAATTACCTAAAATGATCTTTAACAGAGCACAAAGTCAGAAATAAAACAGGTTGTAAACTTCCCAAATTTACACTTTGCCTACTTTACAGAAACACACATACACACAAGTTTGCACCTCCGGTGTGCCAGCACCCATGATTATCAGTGGTGCGCTTGCTTACGAAGACAAAATCTTGAGCCCCACCACTGTTCTATTTAATCAAAATCCCAAGAGGTAAGGACTGGGAATTTGCATTTTTAACAAGCTCCCCAGGTTACTAATATACCCCCAAAGTCTGAACCTCTAAATCTACAAGATAAAGTTCAAAATGGCATCTAAAATCATTCACACAATTTTTAAAGCATAGCAGCTCTGCAGCCTATCTTCTTGAAGGAAAAGCACCAACTACTGCATATCATTAAGGAAATCATTTAAGACACCATAATTCTGTACGCGCAGTTCATGAAGATTACCAAAACTAATAAATGTACTTTATATATATATATATGCAAGTACCACTTAGAAAAGGAGAAACATATCTCTTTTATAAAGAATTTACTAAAAATGGTTACAATAATAAAGTTTTAGGACATAAAGCAGTTTTAGTTCACAGGAAAATTCCACTATGTAACACCAGATGAATAAAACATTTCTTAACCATTTTTCTAGAACTACAAGGAAAAGAAGTATGTAACACACTAAAACTACACACTGAAGAATGGTATTTAATTCCACAAGTCTCTACCCAAGAACTTGCTAATAAGATGCAGGGGCAGGAGGAAGGGGGTAATGTATTTTTCTTTCAGCCTTGACCAAATCAAAGAATATTCTATAGAAACTGAAGAACAAAATGAAAAGTAAAGCAGCTATCCCTAGTCCACAGAGAACACTGGATGTAATGTTTAAAATTCTTGGCTGGTCTTTACTTGTTGGAAGCCTTCTTATGCTTTAAGTCATTATGAGACTGGGGTGGGGAGGTGGGAAGGAATAATCTAAAATGAAAGTATACTTCTCTGGTTTTCTAACACCCTTTAAAAAAATGGCTGCCAGTGAAATTATTTTCAAAAGCTGGTAAAATGACAAGGAAACCGGCATTTGAATTATTACCAAAAAATTAACTGCATTTACCTTTTGGCCTTTTTGCTAACATCTCTAGGAGAATCTTTGTGAGATGACCTGGACCGTGAGCTCTCTTTATGAGATCTTTCTGAACGCTCTGATCGCTCCGATTTGGGTGAAGGGGATTTCACTCGTCTACCACTGCTACTTCGAGATGGGCTTGGGGATGTGCTGTGTCGCCTCTTCCTATGGAACAAAGCCGCCAAAACATTACATAAGTGAGCAAAGGATCAAGTATTCATTTTCCTTCTACTGAATTAGCGATTTATTCCTATCAGTTTATACTAACTTTATTTTCACTTAACCTTATTAATGTTATTTTCCAACAACATTCAAAGCCCTTTATAAAGAATATCTTAAAGATAGGTTCATCAACATGAATGGAACTAGGGTGTATTATGCTAAGCAAAATAAGTCAGTCAGAGAAAGATAAATGTCATGTGATTTCACTCATGTGGAATTTAAGAAACAAAACAGATGAACATTGGGGAAAGGAAGGAAAAACAAGATAAAAACAGAGAGGGAGGCAAATCATAACAGACTCTTAAATACAGAGAACTGAGGGTTGCTAGAGGGGAGGTGGGGGCGGATGGGCTAAAATGGGTGATGAGCATTAAGGAGGGCACTTGTTGGGATGAACCCTGGGTGTTAGATATAAGTGATGAATCACTAAATTCTGCTCCTGAAACCATTATTGCACTATATGTTAATTAGCGTGGATTTAAATAAAATTATAAATTAATTAAATATAGGTTGATCAAAACAAATACTGAACTCAACTAAGTTCAATTGTCTTTTTCTATGAGACACTGAAACAATGGATAAAATTTCATTAAGGTCTCTGATGAGGTGTTTTTTAAACACTTTACTTATTTATTCATTCATTCATTTTTAAAGCTTATTTATTTTGAGCAGGGCTTGAACCCACAAACCATGAGATCATTACCTGAGCCAAAACTAAGAATCAGACACTTAACTGAATGAGCCACCAGGTGCCCCAAATAACAGTGTTCTTTTTTTTTTAAAATGTTAGTTCTCCAATCTTGAAACTTATTGTGGTTATGTAAGAAAATGGGGCATCATGTTGGCAAGTTACTTTTTTTTTTTTTTTAAATGTTAATTTATTTTTGAGAGAGAGAGACAGAGAGACAGAGACAGAGCATGAGCTGGGGAAGGGGCAGACAGAGGGAGACACAGAATCCAAAGCAGGCTCCAGGCTCTGAGCTGTCAGCACAGAGACGGATGTGGGGCTCGAACTCACAAGCTGCAAAATCATGACCTGAGCCGAAGTCGGATGCTCAACCGACTGAGCCATCCAGGAACCCCAGCAAGTTACTCTTAAATGGTTGGGAGGAGGGGAAAGGAAGGGGAAAAAAAATAAAGCAAAAGTAGAAATATTTCAACATTTGGAGAGTGTGCGTGAAGGATATCTGGGAATTCTTTATACTATCCTTGCAACTTTTCTATGAATCAAAAAATGTATCAAAAAAATAAATACAAGACAAACAAATGGTAAATTTAGCATTTAACCAATTAGTATACCTATGTTATTTGTAACTATCTGTAGAGTAAGCCAGAATTTTTTAAATTTGCATTCACTTGGTTTTTATTAGGAAAATCTCAGTTCTGTTACTAAAGCAATTTTCTCTATTAAATGAGACATTTAGGAACTGAAAGTAAAATAAAAACTAAAAAGAAGTGATTTTGATTAGAATGAAGACTTAAAATGAGGAGCAAGTCCCTATGGTCCAGGTACACAAACTCCTTTTAGATAGGATTGGGAGATTCAACTTTTCAAAGGCAGCAGCCTCAACTCAGAAGAAATGCTTATACCAGAGACAAGCAAGATATAGCAAGCTGTTTAGTTATTTAAGCCTTAGGTCTGATACCTAATACAGTAACTGAATTCTTGCACTTAACTAAGGCTAAGGTACCATACGACCCACGTAGAGGGATGATGTCCCAGTTAGCTAAGCCAAGTGCCAGCTAACTGCCCCATTTCTCAGCTAATTCCGCCTCCTGCAGGCAGGAGCCAAACACATTTATCATGAAAAAATACTTTTCTAGTTTGTTGGCATCGGTGATGAAAACATTACAAAATGAAACATCATTTCAAAACTTGAAACCAGCATAGGAACTGAGTGAGAAATGTTATACCTTTCTTTCCTTGTTGGAGTACATTCATCTTTCTCCTTCTTGTCTTTGGATCGAGATTCCAATTTTTCTTTATCCTTTTTATCTCTTTCTCGTTCTCTTTCTAATTCTTTCTCTTTCTCCTGTTTTATTTTTTTTTAAAAAAGAATAGTTAGTCATTAAAAAATACCAATCTGGGTTAATCTCATTTATGCAACAATATTTTAACCACTTTTTAAAATCACTACTGAAGGTACAATGCCATTTTTTAAAAAATACCTACTCTTCCAGAAAAAGTAGTCATTTCTTCTTACACTGAGTGAAAATACTAATACCAGTGACAGCAGCTAAACGGTTGAATTCCTACCACAGACCAATTACTAAACAACTTGCCATATACCATTTCATGTAACACTTCAAAACAGAAAATAGAAATTTGCTATTACCCTCATTCTAAAGATGAAAAATGACACTCAGAAAGGTTAAGTACCATGCTCATAGTCATAATGGATGGAGAAGTCAGGATCTGAGTCTAAACTCTACAGCCAGCCAGTGCTCTTAACTACTCCCTCTGTCCCTCCACTTAAAAAAAAAAAAAAAAAAAAAAAAAAAAACAAGGAAAAAGGTAAGAGACTGGCCTTTCTATCTTAGACTCCTACAGCAAGTTGATTTAATCAAAAGAGAGCTCTTTCCAAGCAAAAGGCTTAAAAGGAAATATAGCTATTCACAATAATCATCCATCAGAAAATCTTAATTAGTAACAAGTACCATTTGTACTGGAAATTTTAAATCCTAACTTCTACAAGTACAAAATGACTATATGACTTTATATAAACCAGAAAGATGACCTATCTGCTTATCCCCACTGCTACTACTGCCACTTCTCACTTGAAATTATGACTTCTGTTGATAAAATAATTAAGGGAGTGGCTACAATGAACCGACAAAGCCAACTTAGGTCTTCATTACCAGGAATTGAATCTCTCTACGATTTGTATGCATCAAGAAAGCTACCTGGGTAACTGATAAAATGCCTATACCAGATGTTGCAAACATTTTCTGCAAAGAGTCATAGAGTAAGTATTTTCTGCTCTATGGGCCACACAGGATCTCTGTCCTAAGTATTCAACTCTGTCATGATAGTCCAAAAGCTTGAAAGGGCATGGATGTGTTCCAACAAGCTGATTTATGATGAGGTGATGAGTCTGCTGACCCTCAGTATATACCTTCAAGAAACACATCCTTCTCTCCAATTACAATCATAGAATGCAGAGAGTAAAATGGTAATATAGGTATTACTACCATCAGGACCAGTGAGTATCTCAAAGTATAGTCTTAAATGCAGATCAAATCCCTGCCACCAACTCCAAAGGGACTCTTGGGGTACAGATACATCTTTTTAAAAATCTCATTTTTCTTTTTTTGAAATACAACTAGAGTACAGATTTAAAAAGTGATGCTGAGGGGGCGCCTGGATGGCTCAGTTGATAAAGCATCCACCTTCAGCTCAGATCATGAACTCACAGTTCATGGGTTTGAGCCCCACGTCGGGCTCTGTGTTGACAGCTCAGACCTGGAGCCTGCTTTGGATTCTGTGTCTCTCTCGCTCTCTGTTCCTCCCCCACCTGCACTCTGTTTCTCTCTCTCAAAAATAAATAAAGATTTTTAAAAATCAGAAAATGAATAAATAGATAGACAGATAGATAGATAGATAGATAGATATTGATGCTGAGGACACTGTCTTCGTCTGGTAATCTGTAGGATATATTTTCCTGATTGAAATACTTAAAATATTTTGAACAATTTAATCCAAAAAAAAAGTAATTAAAATCCAATTTAAAAAGTAGCGATTATCTCACAGTCCTGCAAAATTGGGACTATCAACCTAGTTTCACAGAGAAAAGCAGGCCTCTGGGACTTGCCTGGGAGCACACAGCAAAAGGTGGCCCCAGGAGTGCACAGGTCTGTGTGGCACCAAAGCTACTTTACCATAGTGCTGCTCCTCTCACTGGTTCTACACCATTAATAGTTTTAGTGAGTCTAAGTTCTAGTGTTCTAGTCTAGCCTTTTCTTTTCTTTCTCTCTATATAGTCTTTTCTACAATGACAATCAAGGTAAAACTTAATAGCAGTCCCAATAAAATTCCTGGGTTCTTTCAACCATTAACAAATGGGCTTTCTTGTTCTAAATTCTCTGTATATCGCCACAAATTTTTTATGTACTCGAGTTCACCAATGAAGTATGTTACCCCTTGGTGTCCTTCTTTGTAAACAATGGAAAAGGAGTCCTAAATGAACGTCCCAAATTCTAAGTCCATCTTTATCTCTGTGCCACTTCTCAGGGGGTTGTTGGTGTTTTACTGTCACAAATGTTGGCACTTCATATAAGGTCTTCCAGCTTTGAAAGCATGGAATTTCTAGTCCACAGGTAGTATATCCAGAATAAAATGGTGCGCTATTGCTTTCAGACCCTTTCCCAAGTTGAAATGATTGCAAAACATCAAATTTCTAGTGTTCCTGTCTACCAGTATTCAGCATTTGCACATCAAAGGATATAATTTGAGATATACTTTTCCTTTAGTGTACTAATATACCAAAATTCTAGGTAGTCAAACACATTACTTCAGAAAATACGCATTACTGAGTACACTTATTCCTTACTCGTTGAAGAAGTTTATCTCTGTAGTGTTCTACTTGCTCCTGAAAGCTCTGGCCTGGTTTTTTAGGTCTTTTTCCAGATTCCAATTCATCCTGAAACTTCATAACTTTGAGCTGTGAAATAAGACATTTTAAAAATAAATCTTTTCATCATTATAGCTTTCAAGCAGTGCTTTGGTCCTTTAAAAAATTCCTTTTTTCTTTGAAATAAATGTGTAAAAAGGAAAAATATAAACACAGCAAAGCAATATCTGATTGGGACTCAGTCAAAATATAACATCAACATAAAGCTCCCTTATCTGAAGACCATTTGGCAGACAAGCCCAACCATGCAGGATTCAAGCAATCAGGCATGGGCCCACAGGCTCTCTGCACAGCCACATGAGAGGACTCAAAAACCATGAACTATATATAGTTCAGACCCTTAAGAACCTACTTATTATCTCAACACAACGATAATGAATTTGCTATCTGGCTCCCCAAATGTGAGAGGCAAGGGTGCTATACAGGCAAGCATACTTCCAACAAGATATGACAGCCAGCAGGACACAAGATATTTTTTTTAAAGCATTCTTTACAGTTCATGTAGGACCAAACACAGAACTACAGAATTTGAATGTTTCACTCTATTTATAGTACAATGTAATCACTGAATATCAAGACATCAAGGAAAGGTTAAATCATATCAGAATATACTTAAGATAGTAAGAATATGTACTAATAAAAAAACTCAGAAACACTTCCATTTCTTGTAATTTATACACAAGCAGAAAACCATTTGTATAAAACATCCAATACAGCATTGTGTGTATGTATAATATATATTCCACACTTTAATTATGTTAATACAGTTATACAGTAATACATATATATTTGTATGTACACATATATAAAAATGTTTTATTACATAAAGATATCTATATATAACCTTATTAAACGAAGGGAGAACAAGTAAGATGAAATACATGAGGACTCAGGCTGTTGGAGGTGGAAATGGAAAGCACATGGATCCACCGGTTGCAGCGTCAAACCTGCCCACCCTATGTCATCCGAAGAGGGGAAGAAAACACTCTGGCCTGACAGGATTATTGTATATGCAAACATCTTAACCTATTTTACTGAGCACTGATAGGTCCTTTAAATGAACTAAATACTACTATAAATATTATGAGGCTTTCCCATAGAATGGGAACAAACTACAAAAACTTCCTTCCATTCAAAGTATTATTTTCACTATTTTTGACTTGATGAACATTTCTCATAAATTCCCCAATTTTTGCCCTTTTTCTATCAGGGTAAATAGAACATCTTAAAACTATCCAGTAGTCTGTTTTGGCATTTAAACGGTATAACTTCATTATCAAGAAAATATATTTTTATTTAGCTCCAGAAAGGCAGAGTTCAGTAAGCTTGGGAGGAGTTCTGAGAGTTAAGAAGGGGCATGTGCAACTTGGAAAAAAAGAAATCCACAGGTCGAGTGAGGTCACTGATATAGTCCCCTAAAAAATTTGTCAACAAGGGCGCCCTAGCTGACTCAATTGGTTAAACATCCAACTCCTCATTTCGGCTCACAGTTCATGAGTTCAAGCCCCACACTGGGCTCCACAATGACAGTGCAGTGCCTGCTTGGGATTCTCTCCCTTCCTCTGTCTCTCCCCTGCTTGAGCTCCCCACCATCCCCTGAGTAAAAGAAATAATTTTTTTTAATTGGTAAAGATTGTATATAAAAAAATATATCCAACATGTTAACTCTGAAAATCCCTCCTCTTCACTTATTACAGACAGTATACTGATTCTGTGTAAGGTTAAAATGAAATACTTTCCCTGTTAACAGTTACTTTGGCTTAATGGTATCTGAGAAAGAGTTGGGCAAAAACTTGTACCAGCCCAACAGTGATTAGAGAACTGGAAATAAGGTAATTACTATGGTGGGAATTATAAATTAGTAAGAGGAACAGTGCTGATACATAGCAGACATCCAAAATACTGTTAAATCAATGGACAAAGTATTAAAATACACTCTCAGATATACTTCTGAGACTCTGGACTGACTGCTACACTAACATTTACTACTGGGAATGTTTCATCACCTTGAGACAAGGAATAAGGAAGTTTCCCATTACAATACCCTTCCCTCTGATAGGTCTCCTTTTGGTAATTTAAAAAAAAAAAAAAAAGGCATTAAAAAGGACAGGGGACTGAGGGAGGGAAAAGTCAGGTTGAGATAGTTTGGACTCATTCCCATAAGTTTTTCCCCCTTCTTACTGCTAAGTCTCACTTAATGTCTACTCTCCCCACTGAAATAAAATGCAGATGTAACCTAAAGGTGCCAGAAAATAGCTCACTTTTCCTCGTTACATACTATGTACACTCAAATGTAATAATTTTATAATGCCAGTGTAATCTATTCTTAAAATCAGTATCTTCAAAAGATCTCCCCTGTGCCAGGCACTGGATTTATGATGATGAACAGACAACAGACATGGTTCTTTCCCCTCATGTAAATCAGCACCTAGTAGGGACTAGAAACATTAAACAAGCAAGCTAAAACAAAATAAAACACACACCACAGTACATGTAAAATAACGAGAGAGATAAATAGGGATAAGTAAGCAAATGCACAAGTGTAAGAAAAGGATAGCAGGAGAGAAGAAATGCTTGAACTAAGAGGTCTGTAGGAAGTCAGCTGGTATGAAGGTTTCTAGGCACCGAGAAAATGCACAAAGGAATGATGCCAAGAGGGAGCCTAGGTCAGTGGAAAAGTGAAAGAAGGCCAGTGAAATAGTTTCAACTTCACTGAAATACTGACCTCAATTTCACGAAGTTTAGCTCGTTTTTCCTCACTCATTTCAGAGTACTTGGAAAACTTAGACTCCGTCATTTCTTCTTTGATTGGATTAGAGTACAAATGATGTTCTTCTGATTTGGAACTCTGAGTATCTTCTTCATCCTCACTTTCTTCTTCTTGACTTTGGAAATAAGCAGAATATATCGTATGTCAAGACAGAAAAAAATGTTACATTTTACAGTTTGGCTTTTTTTATTTTTCACTGTCTTAGTCTGTAAATAGTGTTAACAAAACAGGACAATTCATCACTAAAACGTTTTTATAAAATATTTTATCAAATAGACAATTCTATAAAACTCTTCTGTTTCTTCCACATAAAAAGTTTGAGCTTCAACATAATCATTTAAAAACAACTTCTATGTTATCTACAACATTCTACAACTTTCCTTGCAGTGTTAAGTCAAATGAATAATCAATGATTCCCTATACTTTCCAGTTCAGAGTGATTTCAGAACACTTCATGTTAAAAAGGCCAAATGTTTACCCTTTTTTCAGCAGAGCCTATACACTATAAAATACATCAGTCTGTGTCATACATAGTTAACTAAGAAACAAGGTAGTAGGTAAAGACCTTATCTGATTAGTACATAATCCCAGGAATAAATGTGTAAATTTTAAATATTATCACATATTAGTACTCAATATCATAGTTGATTCTGAAAATTATACTGTTAGAATCTATGTCAGATAAGAAGAAAATGAAAAACTAAGGGACTACCATGGTAAGGATACAAAGAGGAAAAATTCTCCTATCCTTCCAGAGCAATACAGTGCAAAGAGGCAGGCAACTATTGTAAAGTTGGTCTTGTTTATATGTTTTCTATATATAGAGAAAGGATCTAGATGACTAGATACCAAACATTAACCATATTATTTACTTTTAATATAAGTTATACTTGATAATTTAAGACACATATTTATTTTATGATTTCTATTTTAATTTTGCAGTCCCTGAGCAGTCCATTCTAACTGGTTTTGATTTTAGCTCTTAGTTACCAGTTCTAGGTAACCAGGACTTATTCTTTTAAAGAAATGGAAATTCAAGTCTATAAAACCATACAGAATTCATCATAAATGAAATTAAATTACTATTTGGAAGTTTTCTACAAAGAGTAGTGCTATGTATTTTTTTAATCACTTTTCTGCCATAAAAAATAATTACTAGTTTCAAAAAAGCATTTTGGATTCAGCCACTAGAGAGCAGTAGTGAGGCATAAAAAAATTTCAAGGACCAGAAAGTTGTATGTGAAAATTATCTTTGCCTTGCTTTATACTTCCATAAAGTTATTTTTATGTTACCGTGATTTATTTAGAGCTCTTAAGGAAAATAAAAATTACATTTCCAGTGATCCATGCCTCACTGTATTCTACTGACTCTATTCTCACTGATTATTTTACTTTCAACACTGAAATGCAGTCATAATCCAAACATTAACACTAATATCAAATTTACGCAAAAAAAGTTAATACCTATAGAAACAAAACAAACTGAAGAAACATTTGAGTTCTGCAATGGCCTTTTATACCCTTCCTTTCCCCTAAATTAATTATCTCATGAATTAACACATGTATTTTAAGCCAGTGATGCTACAATAGTCAGAGCTGTTAATAATGTGGTACTGTAGACATTAAAAAGGTTAAAGCACTATTTTAAAGCAAACTGGACTATCCCAATTCCTGTATTCTTCAACAGCCTTGGAGAGGTATTTCCATCAGCAAACCACATCTATATTTTGTTAATATTCCATCATCATCATTGCTGACTTGTTCTGATCACACCAATGTTTCTGGAAAGACATCACTGATGTGAAGTTTTCCTCAGTATATCAAACTGTGTTCCCACAATCACATTTCTTTAACAACAATCTAAATGCTACTAATATCCATTTACTGAATCCATACAATGCCCAAACTGTGCTGGGACACAAAAGGGACTTTTTCCCTTTGTTCACTCTTCCATTTGAGAAGGATAAAAGAACAAAGATTTTTTCTTTCTTTTTTGTTTTTTTAAGCAGAAACCTCTGCTTTGTGTTCTTGAGGTCATCTGTTCTCCTATTTAAAAAAAATTAATTTCCTTTGCAATGATTTAAAAAGCTGTCAGGTTCTACCTAAAATCTACTAATACAAACTTGCTGGAGAATCTGGGAGCAAGATTCCTATAATCGCATTCAGTATGCAAAAACAATCTTGAGGTGATTACCAAAAAGCAAACTTTGAAATTATAATTTCTCTACATGTTAAAGGAAAGCTTTTTTTAATTCATTCTTAGTTCTTCTGAGATGTTTACATTTTTTTTTATGTTTATTTATTTTAAGAGAGAGAACAAGAAAGCTCATGCAACCAGGGGAGGGGCAGAGAGAAAAGAAGAGAATCCCAAGCAGGCTCCACACCCAGTGCAGAGCCAACACAGGACTCGGGGCTTGATCTCAGGACAGTGAGATCACGACCTGAGCCAAAACCAAGAGTGGAACTTTTAACCAAATAAGCCACCCAGGCACCCGTTTACATTTAAATAACATAACAGAATAGCCATAATGCACTGCTTTTCTTAGCAATGTACAATCCAAATAAAAAGCAGCATAATTTCCCATTCACATTTTAAAAATCACTTTCTGTAAAGCCAAAACAGTATTTCATGACAAAGATTTGAAATAAATGCAGTTGACCATTTAGTAACTACCAAGTGAGAATATATAAACCTAGCATTGAAAAATCAACTCAGAAGCAAAGGGAAACGAGGTACATCAGACCAGAAACCAAAAGCTCTTTATTCACTGGAAAAACAATGAAGAACTAAAAATGATCCTCCCAACAAGGTTTTAAAGAGTGAAGTTTTCCTCTTCACTATTATTTCAAGCATACCTCTTAATGAAAAAGGGAGCTTATATATAATAAGAAACTGAGTAAGTTCAAAACTTAGATTCTTACTTTTGATTTTCTTCTTCTTCTGATTCTTCATGCTGGTCAAATAACTCCCATTTAGAAGTTGTTACAGCTAAAGGGAAGGAAAAGGATGTAATTCCATTAAGGTAAATTAGCATTTTGCAGTAGTATAGTAGAAGCCCAGCTCTAGAATTCGAAGTTTGTATTACAGAAATTATCTGCCAATTATCTCTTCTTTGAAAACCATTTTTATGTGCTATATTTCTTTCCTCACACCTATGCTATAATTTTATTCAAATTCATGAAGTGACAAATAATGTTATCATTTTTATTTGTGTGCTGAATGGTTAAGATTTATTCATTAGAACCTACAAATATTAACAATTACATACTATAAGCACTTAAGGACATGAATCCAAGTAAGTATGAAAGGCAGGTCTAAACTGCATCTAAAAAGTCAAGCATTATGGGAGGATCAAAGCCTGGTTTCTCTGAAACTGACCTCTAAGTAGATTTCCAAATAGGTGTAACTTCCATCTACATTTTCTACTGAAATGCCTTACCCTGAAAGGTATTAGTGGTTTCTTTGATTACTCGCAAAGCATCCAAACTGAAAGATGTACAAAAATTGTAACAACAACCATAATGAAAACTTAGCCACTAGACATAAAATATAGTAACTCCGGGTCTTAAAGTTGAAATGTTGTAAAACATAAAAAGAAAACATACACACACATACACACCAATAATTGATTTTAAGTACTCAATTTTCTAAAGCTTAATATTTATTGTACTTTTACTCACCCTGTGCTTCTAATTCAGATTCATCTACAGCTTCCCATTTTGATGGGGCAACTTTAAATATGGGCTCATTCTTCTTGGAGTCTTCAGTTGCATCCACTAATGAGGAAGGATAAGCCATTAACCCCTACTACTAGATGACTTAAAGAGTTCATGGGTATTCATTCTATTATTAAAAAGTAAAATAAGGCCACATATGGACTAATAATGCTAGTGTCAAGAACAAGGATTATGACTAATCTAATTCTCTACACCTGAGGTCCGATGTTTAAACACAAATACATCAATACAAAATATGCAAGTTATTATGATTTCAAGCAAATGGAGAAGTTGGGGCAGTAAAAAAATCTTTAAGGTCTTTACCTAATCACTATTTAAACTATACAATTCTTATACTGTTTAATATTTTCATGCAATTCAAACATACTACAGATTCTGTATACATCCTATGGCCAAAAGTGACTTTAGGCATCTAAGAAACATGAACCCATAAATTATGAATAAAAACAGAACTGACAAAACAAGGCATCTAGGATTATGAGTATAACTGAGAACAAGATTGTGCCTATAGTTTTCATGACAATTAAGACAAAAAGAGAAACTTACTTATACGAGGCTATCCCAATAAAGGTATGTGACTAGAAAGAAAACCTTTTTCTTGGCAGAGTCAAATGTATTATTGGGTATTTGAATTTTGAAAAGTCAGAAATAAAAGACAAATTAAAGACTGATACCTTAAACTTTTTTCCATATCCACATGTGTGGAAATTAAAGAGTTTTGGAATCAGACTTATTAGCTCATCAGTTTGAAATTTGAACTTACAAGGCACTCCATCAAGATCATCATCAAGACTCTTTATAGGGACTCCGTCAAGATCATCAATGGGAGTAGCATCAATAGGAATTCCATCCACATCTTCTAGAGGTGCACCATCAAGCTCTTCCTCAATGGGGGCACCATCGAGGTCATCTGGTACATCCTACAGAAACATACATACTTGCTGTAACATTTTCCTTTACTAAAGTCATATTGCTATAACTAGGATATACTTCATCCTCCTGTCTGACAAAGAAGCAGTCATTCTTTCATTATTTAAGAAAGATCTACGAAGTATTTCTTGATGCCAGGTACCATGTAAGGCACTGAGGATACAATAATAAACAAAAACAAGTTTGTTCCTTTGGTCCCTCATGTAATAGGTCTTACTAGAATTTTCTGGGAGACCAGGGGGTAGGAGGAAGCAGGCAATCATAAAATCACAATATTCAAAGAACTGTGACTATAATGACTGCTACAACAAAGAGGCATATCATACTATTCCAATGTATACAGGTTTCACCTAAAGCGGTCTGAGAAGGCTCAATGATACTGAGTCTTAAATTGACATCTGAAGGATCTCAGGTAAACAGGAGATGTTTCAGAGAGAGGCAAGAATATTTACAAAGGTTTATGGTAGAAGGAAACGTATACTTAAGAAACTGAAACGAGGACCATGTGCTTGGAACAGGGGGGCTAATTAGAATCTCATAGGAATGAAAGTGAAAAGATAACTGGATGAGGATGGTAGAACTGAAGACAAAGGATTCATGAAACAATGATGAGGTGAAAAGCAACAGAATCGTGATGAACAGAATCTGCTACCATTGTGGTGCATCTCTTCATGTACATATTTACTTATATAGCTACATATTGCTTTATTAGTTCCTTTTTTCAACTAACGCATCATGTATCTTTTCATGTCATCAAATTAAAAAAAAAAAAAAAACAGTGATCAGGGGGCACCTAGGTGGCTCAGTTAAGCGTCTAACTATTGATTTTGGCTCAGGTCATGATCTCATAGTTCATGATATCAAACCCCACGTTGGGCTCTGTGCTGACAGCACGGAGCCCACTTGGGATTCCCTCCCTCTCTCTCTCTCTCTCTCTCTGCCCCTCCCTGTGGTTTCTCTCTTTCAAAATAAATAAATAAGCATTTTTAAAAAGTCATCAGAAATCAAAAACTACATGGAGACAAAGAAAATGGAAAAAAAAAAAAAAAAACAAGTCCAAAATCTTTGGGACATAGCAAAAGCAGTTCTAAGAGGGAAGTTTATATCAATATAGGCCTACCTCAAGAAACAAGAAAAATATCAAACACTCTAACCTTACATGTAAAGGAATTAAAAAAAGAAGAACAAAGGCCAAAGCTAGTGGGACTAAAACAGATGAGCAGACACAAACAAAATCGAAACTAAAAAAAAATTTTTTTTTAAAATCAATGAAACCAAGTGCTGGTTCTTTGAAAAGATAAATAAAATTGATAAACCTTTAGCCAGACTCATCTAGAAAAAAGAAGATTCAAATAAATAAAATAAAAATGAATGAGAAATAACAACCAATACCCCAGAAATACAAAGAATTATAAGAAAATAGTATGAAAAAATCATATGCCAACAAACTGAACAACATAGAAGAAATGGATAACTTCCCCAAAACATTCAATCTCCAAAACTGGAATCAGTAGTCAAAATAAAAATCCACATTAAAATCCAGGACCAGATGGCTTTCCAGGTGAATTCTACCAAACAATTAAAAGAGTCAAAACCTATTCTTCTCAAACTATCCCAAAAAATAGAAGAAGGAAAACTTTCAAATTCATTCTGTAAGACCAGCATTATTCTGACACCAAAATCAGATAAAGACATTAAAAAAAGAAAACTACAGGCCAATATCCCTGTTGAACACAGATGCAAAAAACCTCAACAAAATATTAGCAAACCAAATCCAACAATACGTTAAAACAATCATTCACCGTAATCAAGTGGGATTTACTCCTGGGATGTCAGGGTTGTTCAACACTCATCAATCAATGTGATACATCACATTCAAAAAAGGACAAAAACCACATGATCATCTCAGCGGGGGCA
Source organism: Herpailurus yagouaroundi (assembly GCF_014898765.1). Lineage (NCBI taxonomy): Eukaryota > Metazoa > Chordata > Mammalia > Carnivora > Felidae > Herpailurus > Herpailurus yagouaroundi. The sequence continues at coordinate 38,367,640 of NW_024412400.1, read as the reverse complement.
AAAGAAGCATCTAACAAAATACTATATTCATTCGTGATAAAAACTCAGCAAAGTGGGTTTTAAAGAGAACATACCTTAACATAATGAAGGACATATATGAAAACCCACAGGCTAACATCATATTCCATAGTGAAAAACTGAAAGCTTTTCCTCTAAGAACAGGAATAAGACAAGGATGTTCACTCTCAACACTTCTATTCAACATAGCACTGGAAGTCCTAGCCACAGCAATGAGGTAAGAAATAAAAGGCATCTCAATAGGTAGGGAAAAATAAAACTATTTGCAGATGACACAAAACTATACATAGAAAACCTTAAAGACTCCACCAAAAAAACTATTAGAATAAATGAATGCAGTAAAGTTGTAGGATATAAAATATACAGAAATCTGTTACATGTCTATACACTAATTACAAAGTAGTAGAAAGAGCGCTTACAAAAACATTCCCAATTACAACTGCACCAAAAGCAAAAACTACCTAGGAATAAATTTAACCAAGGAGGTAAAATACTTATATTCTGGAATCTATAAAAACTGATGGAAAAAACCAAAGATGACAAAAACCAATGAAAAGATATTCCATACTCACGGACTAGAAGAATATTGTTAAAATATCCATACTACCCAAAGCAGTCTATGGATTCAATGCAATCCCTATCAAAATAACCAATAGCATTTTTCATAGAACTAGAACAAATAATCATAAAATTTGTATGGAACCACAAAAGACCTCAAACAGCCAAATAAAATAAGAACAAGACAGAGGTAGGACGATCCCAAATTTCAAGATACCTACAAAGCTACAGTAATCAAAACCATGGTACTGGTCCAAAAATAAACACATGATCAACAGAATAGAATATCCAAAAATAAACCCACACCTATAGAGTTAATCTACAACAAAGGAGGCAAGAATATTTAATGAAGAAAAGATGGTCTCTTCAATAAATGCTGGAAAAACTGAACAGCTACATGAAAAAACCAAAATGGACCACTTTGTTACATCATACACAAAATCAATTCAAGATGGATTAGAGATCTAAATATGAGACCCAAAATCATAAAACTCCATAAAACAGGCAGTAATCTCTTGGGCACTGGCCTTAGCAACGTATTTACAGATAGGTCTCCTCAGGCAAGGAAAACAAAAGCAAAAATCAACTACTGGAACTACACTAAAACAAAAAGCTTTTGCACAGAAAAGGAAACTCAACAAATCAAACAGGCAACCTACCAGAGGGAGGTGGTGCTTGCACATGATATACTCAATAAGGTGTTAATATCCAAAATATATAAAGAACTTATACAACTCAACACCAAAATGAAACAATCCGGTAAGTGGGCAAAAAAGAACCTGACATACACTTAAAAAAAAAAAAAAAAAAGATATACAAATTGCTCAACAGACACATGAAAGTAGGCTCAACATGAAAGTAGATGATTAAGCATCAGGGAAATGCAAATCAAAACCACAAGGAGACATATCACCTCACACCAGTAAGAATGGCTGGTATCAAAAGGACAAGAAATAACAAGTGTTGGCAAGGATGTGGAGAAAAGCGAACCATCATGTACTACTGGTAGGAATGTAAACTGGTGAAACTACTGTAGAAAACAGTATGAAGATTCCCCAAAAATTTAAAAACAGAAATACCATATGATCCAGTAACTCCACTGCTGGGTATTTACCCAAAAAAACCCAAAAACACTAATTCAAAAACATATATGCACCCCTATTTTTAGTTCAGCATTATTTGCAATAGCCAAGATATGGAAATAACCAAAGTATCTACTGACAAATGAATGGATGTGGTATACACACGTACACACACACTACTCACTCATAAAAAGAATGGATTCTTGCCATTTGTGACAACAGAGATAGACCTAGAGAGTATTATGCTAAGTGAAATAATTCAGAGAAACACAAATACCATACGATTTGATTTATATACGGAATGTAAAAAACAAAAACAAAATAGACTCTTAAACACAGAGAACTGGTAGTTGCAAAAAGGAAGCAAAAAGAGATTAAGATGTACAAACTTCCAATTATAAAATAAATAAGTCACAGAGATGAAAAGTATAGCATGAGGAACATAATAACATCGTAATAACATTGTATGGTAACTACACTTATCATGGTGAGCATCAAGTAATGTATAGAATTGCTGAATCACTACACTGTACACCTGAAAGTAATATAACATTGTATGTCAACTATACTCAATAATTACCAAAAAAAAAAAAAAAAAAAAAAAAAAAAAAAATGTGGAGGTACCCAGTTACCCAATTGTCACATAAGGAAACAAAACAGAGAATTACTATTATACATAATTTCCTCTCCTGGGCTCCAGCAATTCCAGGAACAAAAATCCACAAGTTAGTGGTAAATACTAGGTATTTTTCACAAAGAAATACTATTCACATCTGTAACATACAGCATCCCCAGAAATCAAGTCTAAAATAATCAGACAAATACATTGAGTACCTACCTCTGTTTCCTTTTCTTCAATAATATTTACAAGTCCTAAGAAAATATTTTGTAGTTTGATCAAAAATGGTTCTGGATAAATTGCCCAATCCTCCCATGCTCTGAAACAGGTCATTACCCGTTGCTAAATAAACAGGAAAAAGACAACAAATTATTATTTTAGGGCAATGTCTCAAACTTCATCTCATGAAAATGACCATCACGATTTGCTGTATTTCCTTTAAACCAAGATTCTTGATAAAAAACAATTTAACTATCATTATATTTTTAAAAAATCAATGTCACCTTCTAACTAAAAGGGAATTAGAAATAAAAATAATGAAAAAGAAACAGTAACTATTTTGTTCTTAACCATCTAAGATCAATGCCCCATACCACAAGTGGTACACGAGGCCACAATCTGGGAATAACTTAGAAATTTATGACAGTTGGATACCAGGGTAGCCAAGTTTTGACCCGAATTCCTTTATGGTCCAATGAAGTACTTTCTTGATTCTGGATATACTTTTCTCTTCCCATCCCTACACCTTTCTACAAGCTCTAATTTATAGTCAAAATTTTTAAATGTAGTTGTTTAAATTCCCTAATTGGTGGAGTCACTGGGCATCTTCCCAAGTTAAAAATTTCCTAAAAAAACAAAAGGAAAGAAAAAAAAAAGTTGTTTTTTTTTTTTTTTAAGTTCATTTATTTTGAGAGAGAGCACCAGGGAGGGGCAGAGAGAGAAGGAGAGAAAGAATTCCAAGCAGGCTCCAAACTGTCAGCGCAGAGCCCAACACGGGCCTGGAATCCACACACCTGTGAGATCATGACCTGAGCTGAAATCAAGAGTCAGACACTTAACCTACTGAGCCACACCCAGGCACCCTCCCAAAGCTAAAAATTTCATTCCATGAAAAGTCTTCCTCCCATGAAAGTAATATCTATTTATTCCATTATAAGCAAGATTTTTTTTGTTTGGCTTTCTTAACACTGATTTACAAAGAAAGAGATTATAAAAAGTAACTGAATACATTTTCTAAGCATGAATAACCAAAATTATGTTCCTATTCCAGCCAAATTATATATACCATTCTAAAACAAGTGATATTCTGAATTTTTTGTGGAAAGACTAATATTTAAAACATTTAAATAAAATACTTCAAACTTAACACCGAACAAAACAACACTATATAAAATATTTCAAAATTTCAGATATTTCTGATACTGAAGATAAAATGGCAGTAAATCTTAAAACAATAATTTCTGAAAGATGCACATTATGTCCTATACTTGTCCTATGTACTTCTCTAGCCCTCCAATGTGCTTGCCAGCCCCTACCCCCTGCTTAACACTAGGGAAAAAAATAAAATAAACATACCTTAAAGTTTTCAGACTGTAAATGGCCTTGAATTGTACGATAGGTAGCATTGAGGTCTGAAAATATCTGACATAACTTTGTTTCAAAACTGAAATTCAAAGAATATAGATTTATGATAGAATTTATTTAAAAACCCCCATTCTACTTCAGCATGCTAGCAAATGAAAAAAATTCTTAAACTCAAAAAAAGAAAAAAAAAAACCTCATAGATTAATCAAGTAACTCTTCAAAAATCAATAACTAGATGTCTAAACTCTTAACACTGAACTCCTTATTCTGTATGGTTATGCCAAGAATTAGTTTCCTTGATTAACAAGGAACTTTACATTTATGATACATTAAGTTACCTAAACTGACCTCTGTTTTATATTAGGAAATTTAAGTGACTTGTCCAAGGCAAAAAAAACTAGTTATATTGAACAGCTAGATTAAAACAGTTCATGTTCTGTCTTTGGTCTCTTCCTTTATGCCTATTATTTCTATTATTTCTGTTTATTTACTACACAACTGGCTAAATATGCAATAAAAATATAAAGTTATTTTTTAACGCTTATTTGTTCTAGTGTAATTTATCAAAAAACTAATATGAAAACTTTGAAAACATTTAGCTTAAAGTGGATTAATGAATGCAACCTGATTTTTTAGAAAATTCTATGAACTATAAAGAAATTCAAATTAATTAACATTAACAAAATAATTCTCTCTTCTGAATTCCTTACCCTTAAATATTATTTCAGGAATATCAGCTTACAACATTATACTTACAATTTTCTATAATATGAAGCATTGGCAACTTTGGCTGAAGAGTTATACAAAACATCAGAAACCAAATATAATCTGGCAATCTAGAATACCAAAAGATAACATAAATGAGATTAAAAATAAAAACGAGCAGCAAATAATATAGCTAGAAAAAAATCCGTATTGAAATTTTTTGCAATTAGTGGCATAAGGCTAATGTTTAGCTATAACAGTCACAGCTAATTAGAAGGGTTATAAGAAATTCAACATTCCTGAAGCCACTACTTTGGCAGGGATAAAATATGTAACTCATTTCTATTTCAACCGGTTGATAATCTGCACATCAATTAACATAACAAGTTTCCCAGACAGAAGGAAAATAAGACTGCATAGGAAAGATTTCTTCAGTCAAGTTCTTCATGTAAAAAGGAAACCAATTTCAATCCAAAATGAAGTCAACTATTATTTCTTTTACTTAATGTTCCACAAAGAGAAATTATGCCCATACCTTTTTAGGGAGGGGTGTTTTTAAGATGGACAATGACTCAGTAATGCAATCCACTATTTCTTCAGCAGCTTCAGCATTATTAAGACAAAAAACCATTGCATCTCCAATATCATTTTTCCTTGGAGTTAACCCCCTCAGGATTTCTTCTAATTTGTCCCTCTGTCTGAATACAAATGTTTTTAACATAAATATTTATAGACATAAATTTCAAATGCCATTAGTTTCTGCTCACAAACTAATTTCTTTAAAACCCACTCAGATAAAATTCTGAAGACTAAATTGTGTTAAGTCTGATTTGAGTCCCCCAAATACATTACATTTCTTTGAAGAACTTACATGGGGAAAGAACACTTTCTCATAAATAAATAATTCAGTGATTTTTAGTTTTCAAATAAAGTAAATTTTAAATTATGGGCATTTTTTTGCAAGAAGTGTTTGTGAGTGTCCCAGTCCTATTATCCTATTACAATGGAAAAAAGCCTTCATGTTCTTTACTTTCTTTTGAAGGAAGTCAGTTACTTTAGCACTTCTGCATCAGATCACAACAGGCTAAAAGCAGGGGATGATAAACTGTAAAGGATCAGATAATAAATATTTCAGGCAATGCAGATCATATAGTCTCTCTTGTAGTTACTCGACTCCACTGCTATTAACACCAAAGCAGCCATAGACAACAAGTTAAAATGAAATATAAAGAAAAAAAAAGGAGGGGAGAGGGCATGATTGTGTTCTAATAAAACTTTATTTACAAAAACAGGAGGCAGCCAGATTTAGCCTATAGGCAGAGTTTGCAGATCCCTGGAAAAAATGATGAAAATACATCTTAAGAAGCAAATAGGCTTCAAAAATATATAGCTCTCCATTAGCAAATGCTTTCACAAACAATGAATCAATGCAGCTAGCATTAAGATTTACTCTACACAGTTGAGTATATACTCCTATATGCCATAACCTCTTAGCCAATTTTCTTCCATGAGGACCTCCTCTTAATATTTAATAGCTGTATTTGTTTCTGCTTCTTAAACCAGTCTAACTTCACTGTACCCATAATGACTGAGCACTGATAAATATGTTTCCATGGTGGCCACACATTGTAAACTCTTGTGGAAAGGCTTTGAATAGTCAACCATATGATTTCACAAAGCTCTACAGTAATTTTTCCTCTTTAATGTTGCATTCAGAGAGGCAAGAATTCTAAGGGTCCCAATATAATTTCTCTAAAAACCACAAGTATTCCATTGCTAGAGAATCATTGCTTAAGAGACCATCACTACTCTTCATCAGTAGGAAGAGACAAAGGTCAATAGAATACATACTTATACTTACCAAGATATTTAAAATTACAAAGCAATACAATGTTGGTATTCTAAACATTCACAAGTAAAAGAAACAATTTACATTTTAGAGTTAACATCTTAATAAGATATTAATTAAAGCAATTATTAAAGTGACTTTTCTGAATATGTTAACAGTAAAGGAAAAAAATTCTTACTCTTCCTTAAGTGCTCCCTTTTTACTAGGCTCCTCTACAAAAGCTTCTGTTTCTTGTTCTTCTGACATCCCATGCAGGTATGGATTTAATGGTGGTGGCCTCCAAAAAGATCCATTTTTGAACATACGAAAATCTTCCGTCCGCCACTTAGTCGGAGAATCTCCCTAATAAATGTACAGAATGTTATTAGAACGGTGAAATACTCAGAGTCAAAATTAACAAAGCAATTGATTCCACTTGCCTGCAGAATAGAATAAAGCTTCCACCTATAGTAAACATGGGCTGGTGTCTGGTTTTCAAATAAGAATCTAAAACAAAACAAACCCAAAAAACAAAAATTAATCATATTAAGTGTCTTCAAGTAAATATAAACAAATCAGAAATACTACTTGCCTATTTCATTTAAAATAAAAACCAAAAGCAAAGATCCCTGAAGAAAAATACTTACCCATTGCCTTCTGCCATCTATCCCCTTCCTCACCCTAGCCCCCAGACAGCCTTTGTGACTAATGTTAGTACTCAGAAGGTATGTATGCATCTTACAATCAATTTTATTGAACGCTTACATGTAGGCTATTGTATCCGGCAGTGGAGAGATTTTCCAAAGATAGAAATTTCTTTTTTTTTATTTTTAAAAAAAAATGTTTTTTTCAACGTTTATTTATTTTTGGGACAGAGAGAGACAGAGCATGAACGGGCGAGGGGCAGAGAGAGAGGGAGACACAGAATCGGAAACAAGCTCCAGGCTCTGAGCCATCAGCCCAGAGCCCGTGGTGGGGCTCGAACTCACAGACTGCGAGATCGTGACCTGGCTGAAGTCGGACGCTTAACCGACTGCGCCACCCAGGCGCCCCAAGATAGAAATTTCAAAAGCAGTGTATTTTAAAGACTTAAGAGTGTTAAATGAATACCTTAGATACCACAGCTATTCAGAAGATAAGCAATTTTCTATAAATCTCCATTATTCTACTATATCTCACTTATGAAGGACTTTCATTGAAAAGCACAGAGTATTTTCCTCCTAGAGACTGCTAAAAACAATGTTATGCAGTTAACTAAATCAAAATCAGATGGAAAACTGATCCAAGTGCATCCTATTTACTAAAACTGTCTTCTCATTCCTACGACAAAAATAACCCCAAACTTCTAGAACTTTATTCTTGGAAATATTTTTAATTCCAAAAAACAAAGGTTTTTTTTTTTTTTTTTTTAATGTTTATTTTTGAGAGAGAGGGAGAGAGAGAGAGCATGAGCAGGAGAAGGGCAGAGAGAGAGGGAGACACAGAATCTGAAGTAGGCTCCAGGCTCTCAGGTGTCAGTACATAGCCCGATGCGGGGCTCAAACTCACAGACTGCGATATCATGACCTGAACTGAAGTCAGCCGCTTAACCGACTGAACCACCCAGGTGCCCCTAAAAGTTTTTTTTAAACGCACACCTGAGGACAAACAAAATGTGGTTTATACAGGCAATGGACTATTATTCAGCTTTAAAGGTAAGGAAATTCTGACACATGCTACAACATGGATGAACCTTGAAGACATTATGCTAAATGAAATAAGCAAGTCTCAACATACAAATACTGAATGATTCCACTTATACGAGGTAGTCTGCACAATAATATGAATGTATTTAACGCCATTCAACCATACACGTAAAAATGGCAAAAATGATACATTTTGTTATATGTATATTTTACCACAGTAAAAAAAAATTTAAAAGAAAAAAAGCACACCTGAACATAGGATTGTTGATTTCTCTGTTCATAATCATAGCTTCAAACATTGGCCCTTCACGTACAACAAACTCTATCATTCGATGTATCAGGGCGAGTAAATTCCTACAACAACAACACAGTTAAAGAAAATGGATTCAGACCTACCACTACATAAAACTATACTTGTCCTAAGTTACTATAATTGTGCAGAAAAAGATTATTCTGCTGACTAATACAAAATTTTATACCAAAAAAATAACCTGGAGCATATGTTAATGCCTTCCTTGTGCATTAAGAGGGAGCGGGATAATGGGGACAGGGGAGTTGGAGGGGAAGGAAAGGAGAAGGGAGGGTGGGAAACCACAACACAGCTTCTTAGCAATAAAGTTTTAATTTTTTAAATGCCACTTAATTTTATTTTCAAAATGCAAAACATTAAATTATGAATCACAACTAATTGGAAAGCTGCAAATATATAAAATCAGTAAACTCAGAGCTTACATGTTATTATAGCCATCTAAAAACTTACATACTATCTCAGTTTTAAAAGAAAATATTCCTAAACCAAGCACTTTTGTGGTGGTATTGAAACGTTATATACATAACTGTAATTTATAAAAAAGCAGAACTATTTAACAAGTTTAAGGCCTGATTTAATAAAAAATCCATCCAACTCCTGTGCTTTTCTGGTACACATATAGCAGATGGAGTTTTTATTGAATCTGACCTTTAATGAGGCAACATCCCTTTGGATCACACTTCAAACTAGTTCACACCACTCATGACATGTATAATTCTGCCTGCATATTATGACTCAATGAAGCAATTATATTGCCAAAGACTTAAATGGAGTCCGCTTTCCAAAATATTCCAAAAACAGGGACATGGTAAGATGCTTTTCCCACTTTTCAAAACAATTACTGTCCAATATCTAAGCCAAAAAGAAACTTGTAACTTTTTAGTACATTTTATTGGTTGGGCTCATAGAAAATCTTTATTTTCAAACTCTAGGTCCTAAAATCATGTGATATATAACACTATTTTAGACATTGATTACAGCATCAAGCAAAAATGACTCAGCTTATTATAAGCTGCTTTTGATTTCTCAATTCACCAGTCCCCCAACATACAGAGTTGGCAAATAATAATTGGGAAAAGCAAAAGGATATTGGCTCTTGGTACAAGGCACACACTAAATTACACCTTTAGCATTCCCAGCTCAAATTAAGTTCATATAATTGCTAGAATATGAATAGAGTTATAGAATAAGACAGATTTTTTTGGCTCTATAAAGCACTGCTTCAGAGTACATAAACAGTAAAATAATTTATCTCATGGTCATTATAATTATTTTCTTACAGTTTTCAAACAAAACTACTTAAATGGACACTAAAATTTCAACATAGTGAAAAAAATTAATTTTTTTGACCTCTTTAGATCAAAAAAATTATATGAAAGTTTAAATCTTTAATAAAGGGGAAACTATATTTAAAACTATTCATTCAACCTCAAAATTGTTAAAACAAAAAACCAAAAGCATCAATTTTAAATCTAAAAACTAGTATTAATAGTTCTGCAAATAGGCAGTTCTTGATATCCAAATAAGAATGTATTCTTGGCATCCATACAGCTAATGATATCATTTTGAGGGAAGGGAGATAATGTAAAGTTATGATTCAGTTCCAAAACTCCCACTGGTATGTGCCAAATTGAAGTGAAGGGAAATTTTATGTAAATATCATAATATATAAAATCAATTACTAGGGGGACAAATGCTATACATACAGAAACTTATACGAATTAAGTCAAATGCAACTTGACTTGAATATTATAGATGAAAAATGGTTTAGCAAGTTTAAAACAAAGGATTCACTGTAATGGTGAGTTAAGACTTTTCAACAAAATATTTACTCAAAATTTAGTTTTGAAATAAGCTGAGCCACATGTAAAGCTACTACTGGATATATGCTTTTTAAATGCTACAAAAATACTTTCCTGTGAGTGCTTTTTTATCAGTGGAAAAAAAACCCACTATAGTTTTAAATAGGCTTGTAAACTGATAAAATCTATTTTAGAAAATTTAAAGTTTAAAAATATTTAAACGTTTCATGTGATTATTTAAAATCAAAATCTGACAATTAGTTTGTTGCTAACCCGAATTCAAGATTATTAAAGAATTGTAATCACACAGCTTTTTCCTTAAAGATTGTGTATTTAACATCATTTTTAAAAGGGTGACTTTTCTATCAGAATGAAACAGTGTAGTACAAAAAGAGGATATATTTTAAAGTGCATTATTTTATTTTAAAATGGCAATTATCTTACTCTGGGCAATAACAACCAAAAAAAAAAAAAAATTGTCTCTCAGTTATAATAAAACCACATTTATTGGAGTCGATCGTACCAATGTCTGGTCAAAAACTGTATACTTTCCCAATCCATCCCATGATGTTTTCCTGGTCCCCCGCTGCCGCAGACAGTTCAGCTGGTGTTGCTCACCAAGGCCAATGTCAAAGAGAATTTGGTATTCTTTTGTGTTCATTTATTATTCAACCAGTGTTGTGTTCCTGTGTTTGGGAAAAGGCTTAGCTTGACTGAGCAAGAGCATACCTAGAGCATGAATTCTTCTGCTTTATCATTATGTTGAAAACGAAAAAAAGGAAGAAAGGAAAATAAAAGAATTCCAAATACCTTTGTTACCATGAAAAAAAGTTTCTAGTATATTCAGTGTTCATGAAATGAATTGGTAGTAATTCCTAATCAATTAGAAAAAAAACAAAGCTATGCCCTTCAGTAAGGAGAACTCAAACTAAAGTTGCATAAACACAGATCATTCAGGAACAAAGAGAAAAAAAAACAGATGGGTCAAAATGTAACATTATACACAATTTAAGATACATTTAAAATACTATTTTCCCATCACAATAGTCTAATATTATTAGACTAACAACTCCATATTAAATCTATTAAACACCTTCTAACTACTAAAGCTATAAAATCCCCTACATTGGTAACAATAAAAACAAAAAGATAAGGACATAAAATTGCAAAGTACACTAAAGTTAGTCACATATCCCCCCCAAAAAGTACTGGGAAGGAACCATTGCTCAGTCAAGATATTACCTTTTCCTCAACACCATTTTTTTTTAATTCAGAAGGGGATATTGTCTATATTTAGATCAGTAATAATAAAGAAAAACATGTACCTTTCTGTTGGGATAACCACTTTGACTATGGCTTGCGACAGAGTCTGTATATGAAGTCACATCAGATAATAAACATAGAATATGTGAGTATTGTTAACAAGTAACAAGCAAAAATATACATAATGCATTGAAAACACTACACATCTAATCACAAGTTTTGCAGGCAATGACTGCATTTGAAGTAATTATACACTAAGCAATTACATAAATGCAAATGGATGTGTTCAGTGAACAATAAATGTTCACCAAATGCAAAGAATCAGAACATTCCTGCCAGAATGCACATCAATGCACTGAAATAGGTACTACACTGAGAATTATCAGATAAAGATTTTAATTTGTGAAATAATTAACTGTTTGCCTCTGACCATACAGTTTGCTACTTTGTTCCCAAGCCTTTAAAACCAGCCCTGTCATTTTAAGTGTAATTATTTCATAATAGAACCAACAAATTCTTATAAACTGAAATTAAGTTGGTTTTATGTTTAATAAAAAGAAAATACTCACCCTTTGCTTTTACTAGAGTAGTTAACTGTTTTTTTAAAAAAACCACATATGCTCTCAAATACTCTAATGCCTCAGACCTTGAGAATTAAATTAGCTAGCAGCCATCCAAACAGTTTAACTATTTAGGTCTTTCTAATTGAAAAGTCACTTAACCAAATACAAAGTATCACTTTCTCAGAACAAAGTTAATTTAGATATTGCACTTAAGCAAACCTGGATACAATAGTGGACAAAGGAAAAAAAACTTAAGTGGTCAAAAAAGGAATGGTAGCCACAAATAAAAATATGACCTAGTATTTCAATACAGGGTTTCCACGGGCTAAGGCAGGGAACACATCTACTTATTTCTTTAAGAGTTGCCAAACAAAATTACACACACATTTTCTATAAAATTATTGAAAAGAAATACTACCACAGATTTAGTATTTACAAATTAGATGCGGCCCTATGTACATTTTTTAAATTACCTTCTCAAAATCCTCCTTGTTTTTAGGTGGCGGTAACATTGGAGCATTGGGGTTTTTTAACCTCTCTCTAGGCTGCGCATTAAAAGGCAGTCCTGATGGAGGTGGGGGAAGCGTATGTTCCATCATAGAAGGCGGAATGTATATTGGATGTGGAGGAATAGGCACAGCTTTACCCCAACCTAGCTTCATTTCAAAAGACATAATCATCTTTCCTACAAAAAAAGAAAAGAAAGGTCACCCTGGTAACTCTCAAAAGAAAATAAAACATGACTGATAATTTGAATTAATTTTAACCTTTCCATTTCTGGTCTATTTTTCCCCTAGAGTTTTCGTAAGTATTTCCAGAATGAGAAAAAGTCTGAATTCTATTAAGAGACAATAAAAACTTTCTTACCATTTAAATTTTTTAAAGCTCTTTCAGCATCTCTTCTATTCATAAAGGCCACAAAGCCACAGTTTCTCTCTCTTGCTCTTTCTTCATCAGTTCTAGGCCACATAATTTTCACACTGGCTAATGGTCCAAATCTTCCAAATTCTTGACAAAGCATTTCTTCATTCATCTATTAAAAAGATTGAGAGTTTTTTGGTATGCGAAAAAAGGGAAATTCTATGCAACAGAAAGCAAAGTAATTGTTGCAAACTTAACAAAAAGACATTTTAATGCTACAATTCTCCATTCAAGTACTAGGACCTCTATCTATACAGGTAAAATCTTGCCCTCATGGGACATTCACAAATCTTTTCATACCAGAAACACAAATGAGGGGTCAGGTGAAGAGGCCGATGGCTAAAGAAATCAGAAGTACACCTCTATATCCCCCTCTTGCTCCTTTTAAGATCCTGCATCTAAAATAAGCTGTTTTAAAATTTAAAAAAAAAGTGGGGGGGGGGGGAGCCTGGGTGGCTCAGTCAATTAAGCGTCCGACTTCGGCTTAGGTCATGATCTTGCGGCTCGTGGGTTCGAGCCCCGTGTCGGCCTCTGTGCTGACAGCTCAGAGCTTAGGGCCTGTTTCAGATTCTGTGTCTCCATCTCTCTCTGACCCTCCCCGGTTCATGCTCTGTCTCTGTCTCAAAAAATAAATAAACGTTAAAAAATAAATAAAAAAATAAAATAAAATAAGCTGTTTTTCGGCAGTGATTTATTTAGGCATTTAGCAATGTTTTTCAGGCAGCAGTGATTATCGCATTTAAGAAAAGGAGAAAATATATGTTGGTGATAAAAGAAAAAAAAATCTAATCACTTTTTCTTTTTCCAGCACCCTATGTAACCGAGAGAGAAAAGAAAAAATGGTAAATACACAATGAGGTCCAAACAGATGTAACTTTTAAAAAGAGCATGTTATTTATTACAACCACTACATTCCTCATAACACAAGTAACACTAAAATGAGGAAAATAATTAAAATATAAAAGACAGGCACAAATCACTAGTTTGCTATTATGAAGAAAGAAAAAGGAAATACATTATTAAGGAAGCAAGCTATGCATCAGAAGGGGGTAGTCTCAAAAGAACACTGACTAGCACTGGTCATATCCTATTTTGATAAATAATAAAATGAGCACATAGTAAGACATTTCAAATTCAGATAGTCCAGTTACAGAAAGAAGAGATAACCCCTTAAAAACTGCAGCAAGATAATTCACCCCATACCAGTTAAGACTTAATTTTATAAGGTAATTTTAGAGACTTCAATAGTCCCTAAGTTCCATCAAATTTTATTTTAGATTCTTGACTTTATTTTATTGATAAAGCAGTTTTCTTCCATAATTATAAAGAATACAAGTCAACATTCATCTAACTTTTCTAATATTACCTGTGGATTAATGTTTCCAAGGTATAAATTAGTAGTGCTTGGATCTCCTACATCATGTGAGCCAGGTGCATAATCATCAAGAACTAGGACAAAGAGGAGAAAAAAAATTATAACCTGCAAAATACAAAGTATGGACAATTTTTATTAGTTGAAAAAAGCAAAAAACTGTATTACCACCAGATGATCTATTTCTTCTTGAAGGCGCATCCACTTTAAAAGGGGAAAAGAAAACAATTCTTAGTTTTTAGAATAGTTAATCACAACTATAAACATTAAAAAAAATGCCACTTACTAGAACGACGCTGACCATCAGAATCTGACTGAGGAGGCTCAAATCGGCTTAACCTGCCTTTTGTTTTATGTCTCTCATCACGCTCTTCCTGAATTCTGTTGAAAACATTTATAATCACTAACAATGAGCCAAAATTTGTTCGTTCACATCTGTTAAGAATACAACTTACCCAGGTACCATGTTCACAGAACTTGAAATATTTGTGAATAATTAAATGCCAGGACTAACAACTGAGATCAGTGAGTCCCATAGCTAGAAGTCATGAGCAAATTTCTGCTATGTCAAACAAGCATTAGAATACAAAGCCCACTTCCAACGTGGAAATTCAACATCAAGACCACAGAATTTGTTCTTTCTTGGTTAAGTTTGCTAACTCCTCACCCATATCTCAGTGACTACATTGTTTCCACTGCAAACAGGACTCTGGACATTAAATACTTAGATACTATCAATTGAACTGCATCTACATGATGTAACCAACCCAGGGGCTGGATGAAATGCTAATTCACTTTCAAACATATCCTAAAAAAAATCACTATAATATCTAAAACAACCTCATACTAGGTAAGCCAGTTTAGTGGTAACTAATCAGTAAACTACATTCTTCATACCTGCATCTCTAAGCCAATAATGCAAAATACCTATGATAGCTGTTCTCCACACTATAAAACTTACTGTTTCAATTCTTCTTTGAAGAGTTCCAAATTGCTTTTTTTCTTTTCTTTCTCCCCTTTCTTCAGTGGCTATGAAGGATATAACAAGTTATATTTCATACAAAACAAGATTAAACAAAACGAATGGTTCAATAATCAGATCGTTTTAAATAATTTTTATTTCAGTGCCAATTATGTTCTAATTATTTAAATTACTTCTGTTTTCACTGCACTTCCTTCCTGTTCTCTTGAACTAAGAATTTAACAATTCAATTATTAAAGCAATTAAAGAAAATAACAAACTACAGTCTTAAAGTAAAGGACTCGCTAACTTTATCCCCTAAAAGCCTGGGATAATTAGGCCTGAATATTGTTAGAGAATAACAGGAAGCAAAACTACTGAACATAAAGTAACTGAACTGCCAACTAAAGTACCATGAACAACTACCAAAAATATGCCCTTCTTCAAAACAATCACTGTAGGAGGACTATGAATTAGTAAAACAATCAGTAACATCTTTGGGATTCCTCTTTTAAAACTGCTTTTGAAATCCCTCTCTTAAAAGTGCCAAAATAACGCAATGGAGAAAAATAGACTTTTTTCACAAATAGTGCTAGAATATCCACATGCAAGAAAAAGTGAAGTTGAACTTCTTCATGCCATACACAAAAATTCACTCAAATGACTCACAGAAACTAAACTGAAGCACTAAAACTATAAAACTCTAAGAGAAAAACATAGGAATAAATCTTCATGACTTCATGACTTTGAATAAGGCAATGATTTCTTAGATATGACATCAAAAGCAAAATCAACATACAAAAAAAACAGATAAACTAAACTTCATCAAAATTAAAAACTTTGGGCTTCAAGGGACACTATCAATAAAATGCAAAGACAACTCACAGAATGGGAGAAAACATGTGCAATTCAAATAGCTGATAAGAGACTTGACTCCAGGAAGTGTAAAATACTCTTACAACTTAACAGTAAAAAGACAACAAGAAGTTCAATTACAAAATGGGCCAAGGAGCTGAAAAGACATTTCTCCACAGAAGACTACAAATGGATGATAAACACATAAAAAGATGTTCATCATCAGGGAAGTGAAAATCAAAATCACAATTAGATACAACTTCACACCCACTAAGATGACTAAAATAAATTTTAAAAATAGACAATTTTAACAAGCGTTGGTAAAGATGTGGAAAAATTAGAACCCTCATACATTGCTGATGGGATTATAAAATGATACAGCTAATCTGGAAAACAGTTTTGGCAGTTTCTCAAAAGATTAAACAAATAGTTACCATACAACCCAGAATTCCATTCCTAGGTGTATGTGTATGTAGGGATATAAAATACATATATCATATATTTGAGAACTGAATATGTAAGTCCACAAAAAAAGCCTACCCACAAATGTTTATAGCAACATTATTCATAATAACCAAAAAGTGGAGACAACCCAAATGTCAAGTGATAGATGGATAAACAGTATGTGTTATTGGGGCGCCTGGGTGGCGCAGTCGGTTAAGCGTCCGACTTCAGCCAGGTCACGATCTCGCGGTCCGGGAGTTCGAGCCCCGCGTCAGGCTCTGGGCTGATGGCTCAGAGCCTGGAGCCTGCTTCCGATTCTGTGTCTCCCTCTCTCTCTGCCCCTCCCCCGTTCATGCTCTGTCTCTCTCTGTCCCAAAAATAAATAAACGTTGAAAAAAAAAAATTAAAAAAAAAAAAAAAACAGTATGTGCTATATCCATAAAATATTATTCAACCATAAAAAGGAATAAGGTACTAACATGTGCCAGAACATACAGATGAACCTTGAAATACTATGCTAAGAAGCCAGAAACAAAAGGCTACATGTTGTATGATTCCATCTGCATGAAATGTCTTAAACAGGCAAATCCAAACAGATAAAAAGGAGATTAGTAATTGCCAGGGGTTGGGGATGACTAAAATAGGTATAAGGTTTCTTTCTGGGATAATAAAAATGTTCTGCAATTAGAAATTAGTGATTTTTGCACAACTGTGAATATAATTTAAAAAACAACTGAATAATTTAAAAGGGTAAATTTTATGGTATGTGAATTATCTCTCAATTAAACTGCTTTTTTTCCTTTGCATCCAGAGCTATTTTAGTCATGCAAGGTCAGTGTCACCTTTCAATGTAATCATATTTCTTCACCAAGTATGGTTCCAAATGACGTGACCCATATCTATATATCAACTACCATGAAAAATCCATCGAAAAATAAAAATTTTTCTAATACCAAGAATACTTAAAAGAAAGTGCCGCTAGGTTGACAGTATTTCCAAATAAATACCAAAAATGTTAAAGGCAAAAGATACATTATTGGAATATGTAAGTTTTCCAAAGTTAACTAACACTACACATGCTGGTATTATTTAAATACCTCAGTTTAGAACTGTTTAAAAACAAAAATCCCATTACTTTTTATTTAAAATACAGTCAACTTTTGGGGCGCCTGGGTGGCTCAGTCGGTTGAGCGTCTGACTTCAGCTCAGGTCATGATCTCTCACTCCGTGAGTTCGAGCCCCGCATCGGGCTCTGTGCTGACAGCTCAGAGCCTGGAGCCTGTTTCAGATTCTGTGTCTCCCTCTCTCTCTGCCCCTCCCCCACTCATGCTCTGTCTCTATCAAAAATAAACAAACATAAAAAAAATTTTAAAAAGAAATAAAATACAGTCAACTTTTTACTTGCAGTATGCAATGAGTACAGTAACACCAAATGTTTATCGCTCAAAGAACATAAGAATATCGTCTAAATGTCCTACTCTAATTTATTATCTCTTCTCTAGAAAGATTAAGCAACAAAACTCAACATCTATTGCAAAAATAATTATAAACAAGAAACCAAAGTCCTGCTTACAATGGAAGTACTGAAATATCATTGGCAGTGTCATCTCTGAACATACAAAGCCACTTATTTGATTATGACTTACAGGTTTTTTGGTTTCTATGACAAGAAGAGATGGTGGTCTTTCATTGGATGACTGATTTGGAGGATTTTTTTGATCTGCAAATCTTGAAGACGGCTTATAGATTTTACCTCTTTTTTCATCTGTTTCATGTTCTTCTGAAATTTAAAATACTAAGCTTCAAAACTAATTTTCAAAAATAATTTCATATTATTTGATCTTTTATTATTTTTAGTTAAAAATAAACAAAAATTAGGAAAATGTGTTTAGCACTAAGATATACTAGTGACAAAATATGAAGTTAAGTTCTTATTACCACCTTACTCTCCAACAAAATACTAATTTAATCATTTTATAGTGAAACTATGAAATACATTAAAATTTTTGCAAAGTGCACTGCTGTCTTCAACCTTGAAAGGCACTAAACATTTTTAAAACTTCTCTGGCTCCAATTTCTCTAACCCATATCTGGCCATTTATTTTGCTAATTAACGATTAATATCAACACTAGAGGGTGCTGATAGAAAGAAAATGTGAAATTCTAAAGACAACAAACATCTTTCATAATTACCTACAGTCATTCTACTAGGACATTTTGGATTTGCTCAAGGACTGTAATATTCATACTAACCTTTAGCTGCATTAACAACACCTCCACGCACAAACGTCTTCACTTTATTACCATCACTTCCTTCAAAAGCAGCAAGAAATTCCTCATAAATCTCAGCTGCTGCCTTTTCATCTTCCTAAATATACATGAAAATAATATCACTTAATATGAAAATTATTGTACACAGGGTGAGACTCATCAAGTAATAATGTAAACAAAACGTTTCCCTTCACTGGGAAAAGCAGGTTAGGCAGTGCCAGTAAGTAATAACACCTAATTTTTAGTAGGTATTAGATATTAACATTGAAACTGAAAGAGACTTTGATCCTTTACTGGCAATTTGTGGAACCAGAAAAAGACCCCCTAAGTAAATCTGTTTAGAGACAGCAGGAGTCAGGGGCGCCTGGGTGGTTCGGTCGGTTAAGCATCCGACTTCAGCTCAGGTCATGATCTCACGGTCCATGAGTTTGAGCCCCGCGTTGGGCTCTGTGCTGACAGCTCAGAGCCTGGAGCCAGTTTCAGATTCTGTGTCTCCCTCTCTCTCTGCCCCTCCCCTATTCATGCTCTGTCTCTCTGTCTCAAAAATAAATAAATGTTAAAAAAAAAAAAATTAAAAAAGAGACAGGAGTCAAACTGTATGACAACTATATAAAATATATTATTCTATTAATGTTTTTAACATTTCCAAAGCACGATGATTTAATTCAGTGATTATAAAGATTTCCTTTACAAACCACCAAAGACATGAGTATTACAAGCTGAAGCAGCAATATCTCCATAGCTGGCATTTAAAAAAAAAAATCTCAAAAGAACCTTAAAATTGCAGTTATTACTCTTCGCAATGTCCCCAAAATATGTATGCATCAAAGGCCAATGGAAGAGAATAGAAAACAAAGAAATAAATCCAATAACAGTCGGAAATTTAGTATTCAATAAAAGGAATAGCTCAACTCAAGGGAGAACAGATGGGACTTTTCAATGAATGATATTGGGATAACTTGATAACTATCTGAAAAAGAAAGGTAAAAATGAGCCAATTCTTCACAACACATACTAGGAGAAACTGCAAATGAATCAGATTTAGTGAGAACAATAATGGGAAGATTGATAAATCTGATTACCTAACAATAAGCAGTTTCTACACCGAAAAACACCAGAAACAAAATAAAGAGACAATTGACTGGGAAAAAAAACACTGCACCTGTGTCACGAAGTGTTACTATACTCAGTATGTGAAGTTTCTAAAACAGAGATGACCTACAAATCTCTGGAAAGACTGGTTGAGATACATGCAGATAATTCACAGATACAAACACAAAAGCTGTTCAACCTTACTTATACAAGAGAAATAAAAATTTTAAACTACACTGAGATAACATTTTTCACCTAGCAGATTGGCAAAATTTCAAAAACATTCTCTGTTGGCAAGGCTATAGGGACACAAGCTCTCATACATTATGGACAGAGATGCAAAATGGCTCTGCCCTTATAGAGAGCAATCTGACAATACCCAACAGAGCTACATTTAGGCATTTACCATTCAACCCAGTAACCTCACTTATAGAAATATATCCCAATGGAGCACCTGGGTGGCTCAGCTGGTTACGTGTTGGACACTTGATTTTGGCTCAGGTCATGATGTCATGGTTCATGAGATCAAGCCCCACAGAGTCCATGCTGACAGCACAGAGCCTGCTTGGGATTCTCTCTCCCTCTCTCTCTGCCCCTTCCCATTCAGTGTGCATGAATGCGCTCGCTCCCTCTCTCTCTCTCTAAATATATGAACTTTAAACGTATATACCCCAAAGATAAACTAGCAAAAAAAACCCACATGCATAACAGTATCCATTAACAGCACTATTTGTAATGGCAAAAGACCAAAATAAAAATGCCCTCAACAGAATTTTAATGAATAAACTAACGTATGTCTACACAGGTTATTATTTAAAAAAGGGGGGCGGGGGGCGTGTACCTGGATGGCTCAGTCAGTTAAGCATCTGACTTTGGCTCAGGTCATGATCTCACAGCTTTTGAGTTTGAGCCCCGCATAGGGCTCTGTGCTGAAAGCTCGGAGCCTGGAGCCTGCTTCGGATTCTGTGCCTCCCTCTCTTTCTGTGCCCTCCCCCACTCACACTCTGTCTCTCTCTCTCTCTCAAAAAATAAATAAAAACATTAAAAACAATTTTTTTTAAAAAGGATATTTCAATATACCTGGCAGTAACCTCTGAGATATGTTAAGTGAAAAAAGCAAAATACAGAAAGTACACTGTATATAGCATATTATTGATCATCTAGGAAAGAGGAGTACAGTATATATTTATACAGAGTTACTTATACAAAAAGAACAGACCAGAGAATAACCAAAACTTACATATAAGAAATGGTGGAGGGGACAGGGATACAAACTAGACTCCTCTGAATGTACCCTGTGTTACAGACTTGACTTGGTGGTGGGAACTGAGAATACCCTGAGGTCAAGAAACTTTCAAAAGCATTTCTCTATTTGTACATGCACTTACTTAGACACATTTCCAAGGATAACTCAAAATGCAATTTAAACATTACCTTTTTCTTTAATTCTTCTTGCTCCTTCTTACTTAAAGTTCTCTTAGCTGTACTCATTTTTCCAATACTGAATGCTTTAAGTTTGTTTTCTAGAAGAGGCTGTGAAAAGAAGTAAAAAGCATACATTTACTACATACACATTCTTAATGCTACCTATAACTCAACTGATACAGCTTTCAAGTGGTAATCAAGTCTTCAGATTAGATGACTTTTAAAAAAGAAATTTCACTGTAAAGCAGAAAAGCTGAGGCTACTCTTAAGCATCAAGTGCCTCCATTGGGCTTGATTCTGATGTAAAGTATTCCTTAACGTAGGTCTTCATTGGCTAACTCAAGGTCAGTAACACACAAAAGCCATTTTCTTTTAAAAAGGTAAAAATAGGGGCGCCTGGGTGGCGCAGTCGGTTAAGCGTCCGACTTCAGCCAGGTCACGATCTCGCAGTCCGTGAGTTCGAGCCCCGCGTCGGGCTCTGGGCTGATGGCTCAGAGCCTGGAGCCTGTTTCCGATTCTGTGTCTCCCTCTCTCTCTGCCCCTCCCCCGTTCATGCTCTATCTCTCTCTGTCCCAAAAATAAATAAACGTTGAAAAAAAAAATTTAAAAAAAAAGGTAAAAATAAAGCAGAGAGGGAGACGCCAAGGCTTACGACTCAGTCAGCCTACTTGCTGGAAAAGCACTTGAGAAAAAGTACAGATGATTCTGAGGAAAAGAAGTAGTGATGGAAAACAGACACTCAAATAGGGAGAAGGCAGCATGTATTTCCAAAGTTCAGTAGCAAGAATCTAAATACCATCTATAACCCCCATTTCAGGTACTACATCACATCACTTCCTTTTATAATTCAGTAAATTAACTCATTCTTCATCAACAACACTGTTTTTATAAACATAATCACAGAATTTCAGATTTCAGAAGTAAAACTGTTGTTGACCTTTAGCTGTTCAGTTATTCATTTGAATGTTAGACTTTGATTCATAAACTTAAGAGGAATGTCTATTAAATACAACCTAAAATATCAATCTGTAACTAAAATCCAAACGTTTCACTCTTGCCTACCAAAATGACAAGTTAACCAATAACAAATTAGACTTTATCAAATTCTTGATTATTAAATAGGCTTGACCTTGAGAGAAGCAAAATGGAAGAGTAAAATGCTATAAACTATTTTAAAGTTACATTAAAGTCACTGAAAAAAATAAAACCGTTTATAACCCCAAAGTCAAAATGAGGTTTCAGTAAATAGATTCAAACTAAATTTTTTCCCCAAAGTAGAAAGAAAAACGTTTGCTCATCATTCAACATCTCTGGATTTGTTTGGGGACTCTTTTTTGGCACTTTTTAAAAATTTATTAATTTTTTGGCAGGGGGAAGAGAGAGAGAGGGAGAGGGAGAGACAAGGAGAGACAGGGAGAAAGACGGAGGGAGGGAGGGAGGGAGGGAGAGAATCCATAGCAGGCTCCATGCTCAGTGTGGAGCCTGACGCAGGGCTTGATCCCAGGACCCTAGGATCATGATCTGGGCCAAAATCAGGAGTTGGATGCTCAACCAACTGAGCCACCCAGGTACCCCAGCATCTATGGTTTTAACTTCAGAAGTTTACACAAATGGTTGGGTGCATGGGTGGCTCAGTCAGTTAAGTGTGTCCAACTCTTAATTTCAGCTCAGGTCATGATCTCATAGTTCATGACCCACATCAGACTCTGCACTGACAATAGTGAGCCTGCTTGGGATTCTCTATCTCCTTCTCTCCCTGCCCCTCCCCTGCTCACGCTCTCTCACTCCCCTCAAAATAAATAAACATTTAAAAAGAAGTTCAAACAGCAAAATTACATACAAATTCAATGAAAACCATAATTTTCCAAAAAAAAATTGGAAGGGTTCCAATTTTATTTTATTTTTTTTTATTTATTATTTTTTTTTTATTTATATATGAAATTTATTGTCAAATTGGTTTCCATACAACACCCAGTGCTCATCCCAAAAGGTGCCCTCCTCAATACCCATCACCCACCCTCTCCTCCCTCCCACCCCCCATCAACCCTCAGTTTGCTCTCAGTTCTCAACAGTCTCTTATGCTTTGGCTCTCTCCCACTCTAACCTCTTTTTTTTTTTTTTTCCTTCCCCTCCCCCATGGGTTCCTGTCAAGTTTCTCAGGATCCACATAAGAGTGAAACCATATGGTATCTGTCTTTCTCTGTATGGCTTATTTCACTTAGCATCACACTCTCCAGTTCCATCCACGTTGCTACAAAGGGCCATATTTCATTCTTTCTCATTGCCACGTAGTACTCCATTGTGTATATAAACCACAATTTCTTTATCCATTCATCAGTTGATGGACATTTAGGCTCTTTCCATAATTTGGCTATTGTTGAGAGTGCTGCTATGAACATTGGGGTACAAGTGCCCCTATGCATCAGTACTCCTGTGTCCCTTGGATAAATTCCTAGCAGTGCTATTGCTGGGTCATAGGGTAGGTCTATTTTTAATTTTCTGAGGAACCTCCACACTGCTTTCCAGAGCGGCTGCACCAATTTGCATTCCCACCAACAGTGCAAGAGGGTTCCCGTTTCTCCACATCCTCTCCAGCATCTATAGTCTCCTGATTTGTTCATTTTGGCCACTCTGACTGGCGTGAGGTGATATCTGAGTGTGGTTTTGATTTGTATTTCCCTGATAAGGAGCGACGCTGAACATCTTTTCATGTGCCTGTTGGCCATCCGGATGTCTTCTTTAGAGAAGTGTCTATTCATGTTTTCTGCCCATTTCTTCACTGGGTTATTTGCTTTTCGGGTGTGGAGTTTGGTGAGCTCTTTATAGATTTTGGATACTAGCCCTTTGTCCGATATGTCATTTGCAAATATCTTTTCCCATTCCGTTGGTTGCCTTTTAGTTTTGTTGGTTGTTTCCTTTGCTGTGCAGAAGCTTTTGATCTTCATAAGGTCCCAGTAATTCACTTTTGCTTTTAATTCCCTTGCCTTTGGGGATGTGTCGAGTAAGAGATTGCTACGGCTGAGGTCAGAGAGGTCTTTTCCTGCTTTCTCCTCTAGGGTTTTGATGGTTTCCTGTCTCACATTCAGGTCCTTTATCCATTTTGAGTTTATTTTTGTGAATGGTGTGAGAAAGTGGTCTAGTTTCAACCTTCTGCATGTTGCTGTCCAGTTCTCCCAGCACCATTTGGTAAAGAGACTGTCTTTTTTCCATTGGATGTTCTTTCCTGCTTTGTCAAAGATGAGTTGGCCATACGTTTGTGGGTCTAGTTCTGGGGTTTCTATTCTATTCCATTGGTCTATGTGTCTGTTTTTGTGCCAATACCATGCTGTCTTGATGATGACAGCTTTGTAGTAGAGGCTAAAGTCTGGGATTGTGATGCCTCCTGCTTTGGTCTTCTTCTTCAAAATTACTTTGGCTATTCGGGGCCTTTTGTGGTCCCATATGAATTTTAGGATTGCTTGTTCTAGTTTCGAGAAGAATGCTGGTGCAATTTTGATTGGGATTGCATTGAATGTGTAGATAGCTTTGGGTAGTATTGACATTTTGACAATATTTATTCTTCCAATCCATGAGCAGGGAATGTCTTTCCATTTCTTTTAAATCTTCTTCAATTTCCTTCATAAGCTTTCTATAGTTTTCAGCATACAGATCTTGTACATCTTTGGTTAGATTTATTCCTAGGTATTTTATGCTTCTTGGTGCAATTGTGAATGGGATCAGTTTCCTTATTTGTCTTTCTGTTACTTCATTGTTAGTGTATAAGAATGCAACTGATTTCTGTACATTGATTTTGTATCCTGCAACTTTGCTGAATTCATGTATCAGTTCTAGCAGACTTTTGGTGGAGTCTGTCGGATTTTCCATGTATAATATCATGTCATCTGCAAAAAGCGAAAGCTTGACTTCGTCTTTGCCAATTTTGATGCCTTTGATTTCCTTTTGTTGTCTGATTGCTGATGCTAGAACTTCCAGCACTATGTTAAACAACAGCGGTGAGAGTGGGCATCCCTGTCGTGTTCCTGATCTCAGGGAAAAAGCTCTCAGTTTTTCCCCGTTGAGGATGATTTTAGCTGTGGGCTTTTCATAAATGGCTTTTATGATCTTTAAGTATGTTCCTTCTATCCCGTCCAATTTTATTTATATCCTAAGAGCTAAATTTACACACTTAACAGAAAAATAGTTAAGGAAACTATGGAATGTTTACACAAAGAAATACAATCATCCATGAAAATATATTTATGCTTAGAAACATTAAACAAGAAAAATTAAGTGTTACGAATTTTACTATTGGCTGGTGATAACTGTCTTATTATATTTCCAAATTTTATTTTTATTAATATATTAGCATCCCAAATTTAATCACAAGAAAAACTATTTGAAATAGAAAAGACTAAGAGCGTGAGAACACTTTGCAGATACATATAGTAAAGAAGTTCCTTCTCTGGGTTCTCATACTGCCCTGGGCACTACACTAGCCAGAGTGAACAGTACCTGTTCCTGTTTACTTCCCAGGGCAAGGCTATATGCTCTCCAAGAGCAAGAACTGTGTTTTAATCATCTGTTTATTTCCAGTGACTGTCATGTGGCACTTGGTTCAGTAAATGTTATAAGGGAGGAACAATAAATCTGACTATTAACCATTTTATATCAAAAACACTCCTTGGTTTTTTCAATAAAATTTTAAATTTTAAGTGAAATCTAGCTCACATATTAGCTACAAAAAACATTTCCTTACATGAACTTGTTTATCATTAACCCAAATACAACAAAGAATGCTATTTCCAAATAGTGCAAGATGAAACAACCAGTACCAAAATATTCAACTACCAAATTTGATCAAGACAGATTAAACTCATTAATCTTTTCTCATCTTTATCAACACTTACTCTTGAGAGATTCTGATGAGGAGAATCACAAAGGCTTTCACGGGCACTCTCATTCCTATAATTATGTTTTCTTGGACTCTTAGGTCGTGTCCGACTTGGCATGTCACTATCTGAGGGTCCCGATGCATCCATCTTCGGGAAAAGTAAAACAAGTTTTTAAAAATCACATATGTAGTACTAAAAGTACAAATAACCCAAATGTCCAAATAGTGACAAATTTCACTATACACTATCAAAACTCTCATCCCTTAATATCACCACTGATTTTATCAGAAAAGTCCTTAAAAGTTTCCAAAAATTCTAACTTAGACCCAAAAGCTCGAATTTTGTATCAGTAACAAATAATTATTTTCTTTGAAGTAACAGATCTGTTCCCTTAAGTTTTGAAGAAAATATCTGCCAAACCCCCAAGTCTGATTAACCACTTTGTCAGTTGTTCCTTCAAGTAAAAACGGTATTCCATGAAAAAAGGAGCCAGTTTTCATTTCTCAACTTAAATAATCTGGCAATTATCTTTTCCTCAAGACAAACACCACACTTTGATAAGCAGTAGTGCCTTATATGTACTTCCCATTTCATCATACAGAACATTACAGACACTCATACGCAAGGACAAAATATTAATAATTTTTACTGCTTCATCAAGAACATTCTTAAGTGAAACTAGCATATTTCTACTTTTACTGTGCCAGGTGGGGAAGAATACAATGACTACTGGTCCACTTTGACAACACTGGCTTGATTCATGCTAAGATGCCAACAGTTTATCCATCAATTGCTTTTGCACCATTAATGCAAATGTCAACATGATGAAAAAGGCAAATATTATCTTTGTATTATTTAAAATAGTTGAACTCACAAAGCCTCTGGAAAATTCTCAGTAACCCCCAAGGGTCTGAAACCAGACTTTGAGCACTGCTGTAATAACATGTAAAGGAATGTTTACTGAGGAATTATTCAAAATATCAAAAAGCTTTTCAACAGATATATGCTCATCAATAGAGAAACAGCTTAATAATTTGTACCTTCCCCTATGGAATGATGCCAGCAGGTTAGAGCTGTGACTGCTGACTTGCGGGGATTTCCAATAAGTATATTTATTGTGCAGTGAGAAAAGAACAAGTGTGTATAATGCAAACCATAGTCAATGTACAAGTACACACATTTGTACATGTACAGAACTTTATAAGCACATATATATACTTGTGCAATATATACTTGGTTTCTAACATGGTCTGTGGGGGCCAACTTGTGCAAATAGAACACACAAAAAAGAGTGCACCTAGCTAAAAACATGATAGAAAAGGACACATAGAATATAATTGTTATCTACTTATCAAGCAAAATCATAAACGTAGGAATATACACAGAGAGAAACTAAGCGTTAAAGAAAAAGACAAGGGGCACCTGGCTAGCTCAGCTGGTGGAGCATGTACCTCTTAATCTGGGGGTCATGAGTTTGAGCCCCACACTGGGTATAGAGCCGGAAGGAAGGAAGAAAGGAGGAAGAGAAAAAAAGGAGGGAGGGAGGAAGGAAGGAAGGAAGGGAAAAGAGAAAGAAGACAAAGATCACCTTTTACACTTACGTGTGCATCTGAAGATCCAGATGAATGAACATCTGATGATCTGGTCTGCAATTATTACAAAAGGAAGTCAGTATTTAAATGATCCTAAAATATATTATGCTAACAAAACAAGGGTGCCTCAGGTTATACAGACTTAATCTTCCCAAACTTGTAGCAATTTCTCCTCAGCTAATAAAACCAAAGGCAACCTATGACTTATAAAAAGGTTGTGACCAAATAAATGTGCAAGTCAATTCTTTAAAATTGAGGAAGAATATGGGCCAAAATATGTAAATGACAGTGGGATATCTCTGAAGCATAGTTAAACCTTTTAAACTGTAGACTGGAAAACTAACCACTATTTTACAACAGAATTTTTGTGTAAAAGCTCTTCCCAAGTCATAAGATACACTGTTTACTGCCACAACACTGACAGAACAGCAACATCTTGCTATACAGCAAAGAAACGTCCCCTCCTTCCAACTACCCCAGTCATTTAAGGAGCAGATTCTAATAACAAGAAAATCCACACATAAACCCTGAATGTAAAAGGTACAAATGCTACTGCACAAATAGTTCAAGAAAAAGAAAACCCTATTATCAAATCCACAATTGGCCACCATTTACAACTTGTTTTATGGGGGCTGCTCCTAATTCGGCATGCCACTGTTGCTGATTGTTGCACAGAAGGAATTCAGTCTTCAAATAATGGCACTTCCTGACAATGGCAACTGGTAAAATTTCATATTTTTCCTAACTGACCTACAGATCAAATTATATACGGCATACAGTATTGTTTTTTTCCAGACTATTAACTAAATAACATGTGATATCTGTCTGAAATTTTTACTACGAGTCCCAGAATTTAACTCTGTCACTGAGCTGTTTTTATTTTGCGAGGTATTAGGTAATGAGATTTGACTTATTTCTATATATATTTAAATGTTTAAAGTGAAACCAAGAGGGGCACCTGGGTGGCTCAGTCAGTTAAGCATCTGACTCTTGATTTTGGCTCAGGTCACGATCTCATGGTCATGAGATCACACCCCACATCAGGCTCTGTGCTGAGAAGGAGCCTGTCTGGGATTCCCTCTCCCTCTCTGGCCCTTCCAGAGTCAGACGGGTATGTGAGAGCATGCATGTTAGTTCTCTCTCTCTCTCTCTCTCTCTCTCTCTCTCTCAAAATAAATAAACATTTAAAAAAAAAATTAACTGCTTGCCAATATACTATATTAACCTAGTAGGTAACAAAAACAGTATCCTAATCACAATAGTAACAATAAGCAGTAAACGCCTAGAAACCAACTAAAGAAATGTACACAACCCAGGTGAAGAAAACACAAACTTTATAGAAGGCTTCAATTATTCAAGTTACCTTTTGAAAAGACTCATTATATTCCTGGATGGGAATAAACATTATTAAGACAATGTCAATTATAACCAAATTTATTTATATATTTAATGCAATTTCAACAGCTCAATACCCCAAAGGGAAATCTTTGCATTGGGACAAAGTTACCAAAAATAATTCTAAAGTTCACCCACATAAGTAAACACTCAAGACCTTATAAGACAGCGCTATTTAAACTTCTATGCCACCATATTCAAATCATTTCTAGGACTTAAAAATAACAGCAGGGCTTAGGAAGATGCATTAGCTGATTTCAATTAACCTAAGATGGCATTGGTCACATTTACTGCAAACCAGGTATTTCCCACTGATATGGAGCTATAACTACACTGCATTCAGAATGGAACTTCTTTAGACTTAAGAAGAGTTAGAGATATACAAATAGTACTTAAGATTTTAAAAAGAATAACCAACTTCTAAAGCTAATGGTCCTAGTAAACAGTAAATGTAATGCTACTACAGAAGCTGACCTTCCCTCTTCCTAACCTAGAACTGACTACCATTTGTCCTGAGTTTGGTTTTTATGTTTAACTGAAGAACAACAAATTAATGACACCTCAAGATCTTCCGAGGTCTACAGCACAATTTTTCATCCAAATGAAAAAGACCCAAAAGCAAGAAATCAAAGGGTATAATAAGGGAAGCTTGAGACAATAAAGCAGACACAGGAGAAATTTATCTCAGGATAGAGAAAGCAGATAGTA
The DNA here is from genome assembly GCF_014898765.1 of Herpailurus yagouaroundi. Taxonomy (NCBI): domain Eukaryota; kingdom Metazoa; phylum Chordata; class Mammalia; order Carnivora; family Felidae; genus Herpailurus; species Herpailurus yagouaroundi. The sequence goes on along the minus strand of NW_024412400.1, from coordinate 38,337,716 downwards.
CAGATGTGATGAAAGACAGCAAGAACACCCAAAAGTAGAAAGGATCATTTGTTCTCATGATTGCTAAGGAGTTAAAGGTGAAACCAACTATTCTATACCATATGGCACTACATCCTAGTGGCTGAGAATAAAAACTTGGTTCAACTCAGCAGGCTAGCCACAGCAACACTCCTCCAACACTGCCATTCTGCTCCTTGAGCTTTCCATTCCCTTTACTGACTCCTAAAATGTCTTTTCTCCTCTCATCTTCTAAAGCAACAACTTGCATCTCCACAAGTTTAACAATCTCTCCATAGGCGGCATATCAACACCTTTATTGCACTGAGATAACTTCTAATTCCTTATTTTTGACCTTAGTACCTCGGGTGGATTCCAATCTGTTCTCAAACTACCTCCTGGTTATTTTCACCTGAATGTCTGCAAGCTCCTCAAACCCAATATATTTAAAATTCTTTCCAAACTAGCTTCTCCTATCAGCCTTATTTCTGATACTGGATTGTATCTCTCAATCACTCATAATATGGAAGTAGTAAAATGTTTTTAAGAGCAGTTTCTGGAATAAGACTTCCTGGTTTTAACACTTACCAGTTTTGTAACCTTGGCCCTACTTCCTTCATCTGCAAAATGAGGAGCACCCTGCCTCACAGGATTGTTGTGAAGGACAAAAACAGGTAAAGTACATACTTAGAACAGTGTCTGGTGCATAACTGTTCAATAAGTGTTGGCCAGCAACAGCCCTATAACAGAATCATCCTGGACTCCTTTATCCCCTCATAATCACATGAGTCAAATTCTGTTCATCCAACTTCTAATACAGCTCTCCCATGGGGACTCTTCCTTTCTAAACACACCATTATGGTCTAGATCTTCCCTTAATTCAACTATCTACTGGTACTATGTCTTACAGTAGAGATACTATAAAGTAAAATAAGACATACTTCCTGTCTTCAGGAGCTAATAAAAGAGTCAAGTAAAACAATGGCCACAAAAGCACAGAGGGCAAAGTAAATCTTAATGGGAGTGGCGAAGTTAGGAAAAGCTTCCCAGAGAAGATCTGAGGTGAGACTTCTGAAACAATCCTCAAAATTTATCAGGAGCACTGCAATAATCTTTAAACTGGTCCTCCTCACTCCCAGATCCTTGTTAAAGTATGTCCCAATAATCTCTTTCCTGCCTCAAATTTTCCATGGCTTTCCAATTTTACTCATAGCATTCAAAATCTCCACTATTTATCTCAAACCTACCTTTGCATCTCAGCAACTTTTATTCCCTATGCAAGTGCCCTATGCACTGGCTAAATAAGAGACCATTTACGAATCTATTTCCTGGATTTTTCTTTACCTTACCCATCTCTTTATAACCTCTGCTTATTGTTCAAAAGAACACAAATTCTTCTATTCTTCAAGTCTCCTCCTTGCCACCCTCCATTTAACCAGTGGTCACTTCTGTCTCTAAACTTTTAGGTACCTCTGCTTTGTACTATTATGTGTTGACTTTTTTTCACTAAACAGCATGCTCCCCAGTTTGTATAGTCTTACTTAAAGTTTTCTTCCTCAAAGTCAAGCACAAGATCTGCCAAGTGACAGAGCCTCAATATACCTGTTGACCTAACCTGCAGGAACAAGTACGTACCCAACAAAATTAAGTTACACTCCAGTGTCAACATACTATGCTGTCCACTCACTAACAAGTGTATCAACTACCTACTTTAATATCACTCTCCCAAGGCTAACTAAACTAAGGTCTACCTCTCAAAAAACACTTTGTAAGATCACTGACACATGTACCACATATGATAAAGTTAAATAACAAACCTGAAATTATCTTTATTAAAAAAAACAATTTTTTTAATATTTATTTACTTTTGAGAGAGACAGAGCGCGAGTGGGGGAGGGACAGAGAGACAGGGAGACCCAGAATCAGAAGCAGGCTCTAGGCTCTGAGCTGTCAGCACAGAGCCTGACACAGGGCTTGAACCCACAAACCGTGATATCATGACCTGAGCTGAAGTCAGAGGCTTAACGGATTGGATCACTTAGGTACCCCATGAAATGATCTTTAAAATTACATCCAAAACCATATCAATACATGAAAAGTTTTAAGAACATTTTGAATGTCCTGTAATTAGGCCAAACTGAGGAAAGGCCAGTAAAAAATTTTAACTCCTCAAGGAAGAGACATCTAACAGGACCAAACAGCATCAAATGCTACTGGCAAATACCATCTTCCTTTTTGAAAAGTTATTTCAGCAAAATATCTAACACATGGCTGGTCTGCAATAAAATGTTAAAGCTTAATGATAGTATAAGAGACAAGTTATCTATAACATTAGTGTTTTCGAGTTTAATATCCCGTAGCAAGTTTTTGTTTTTAAAAAATGATGCTCTTTGTAAAAAAGTGGTAGAGAGGCAGGAGTCTTCAACTTGCATACCAAATGAGCCTCTCTTTCTAAGGCAAATGAGTATCTTCCATAAGTTTACATTCCAGGAAGAATAAAGCTTCAGGAATAAAAACCAAAAGAAAATTAAAACTGGACTTTCAGAAAACAATCAATCCGATGAGAATTTTTAAAAACTGTATCGAGTCATATTCAAGCACCAGAGCTGCAAATACTCGTTTATAAAGAGCACCAACCAAGAAAATGGAAGTTCATAATTCCACTCTCCCCCCAAAAAAGACAACCTTCCACATTAAACTATCCACCTTATATTTTAAGATAAAGTTACAATCATAACATAATAAAGTTTCACTCTAAACTAAAAATGGCAAACCATGAAGAACATAATTTTCAAGGTTTGTGTTTTGTTTGGAATGTTTTACCATATCAAAACCTTACATATTTTCAGATACCATCAAAAGAATGTACACATGGGGCGCCCCAGTCAGTTAAGCATCCGACTTTGGCTCAGGTCATGATCTCACCCTTCACAAGTTCAAGCCCCATGTAGGGCTCTGTGCTGACAGCTCAGAGCCTGGAGCCTCCTTGGGATTCTGTCTCCCTCTCTCTCTGCCCCTCCCTGGCTCGCATGTGTACTCTCTCTCTCAAAAGAGTGTTAAAAAAAAAAAAAAAGGAACACAGACAGTAATAAATATCTAAGAGCCACAAGCCTTGAATGTAACCTCATTTTACTCATTTTTTTTTATTTTTTTTTTTAATTTTTTTTTCAACATTTATTTATTTTTGGGACAGAGAGAGACAGAGCATGAATGGGGGAGGGGCAGAGAGAGAGGGAGACACAGAATCAGAAACAGGCTCCAGGCTCTGAGCCATCAGCCCAGAGCCTGACGCGGGGTTCGAACTCACGGACCGCGAGATCGTGACCTGGCTGAAGTCGGACGCTTAACCAACTGCGCCACCCAGGCGCCCCGTCATTTTACTCATTTCTTAGAAGCAAAATACTTTTGGGGCACCTGGGAGGCTCAGTTGGTTAAGTGTCGAACTCTTGATTTCGGCTCAGGTCATGATTTCACTGTTTTGTGAGTTGTGAGTTCGAGCCTACATCAGGCTCTGCTCTGACAGTGTGGACACTTGCTTGGGACTCTCTCTCCCCATCTCTCTCTCTCTAGCCCTCCACCACTCATGTGGTCTCTGTCTCTCTCAAAATAAATAAATAAATTTTTTAAAAAATTAAAGAAAAAAAGAAGTTAAAAAAAAAAAGAAGTAAAATACTTTTGTTAATCAGCAATTCTAACAGTTTTCCAAACAATTCAGCAGTAAACGTCGAAGGAAGCCAAGGAAGTCCAAGGAAGTATGCTCTACCTGCTCAATTTACCTAAGCCAATTTTTTACACTATGGCAAAAAAAAAAAAAAAAAAAAAAACCTGTCACAGAGGGAAATAAAAGGGTGCATAATTGCACTATATTAGCAAGTGTAACCAGCACAGGAAATGCAGAAGGAAAGAAAATACCGCATTCTCTGCCTATCCTCATTTTGCTGAACAAGCAAACAAAATCCTTAAAATCAAAATAATACACTAATTTTTGTAAAGTCCAAGGAAATGCGTCTAACAATTTTTCTAAGGAAACAGTTATGGTCTCTCCTCCCAAAATCAAGCTACAACATGGCACCAACACCCCTCTCCTTTAAAGCAGTATTTTCATCTGGTGATAAACAGAAATAAATGCATAGGAAACAATTAAGATACATCAAATAATTTGCCATCAAAATCCTGCATATCGTACATTTTAATTTATTTTTATTGAAGTACAATTGACATGCATATTATTTTCAGATACACCACTTAATAACCACAATAAGCCTAGTTAACATGTTACCATGCATAATTTTTCTTGTAACGAGAACTTTCAAGATCTAGTCTCTTAGAAACTTTCAAATATGCAATACGGTATTATTAACCATAGTCACCATGCTGTACATTCCGTTCCCTTGTACATATTTGAATTAACACTCTCCTCGATGTGTAGAAACATGATTAACAGGCATCCTGAACTATATCAATGGGAATTTAACTACCAAAGAATGACCAAGAAACAGAAGAAGCTGTACGTTCCATCTGTACTATAGAATGGGTCACTCATCTGCTCTGCCAGAGGAAGGAAAACCAAACCACAGAGATCAAGACTAGAAATTCCAAATACTATAGTATTAGCCAAAATGATCTGATACTCTCTCCAATAAATTCAGCACTTGTGTGAGAAATAGAAAGCAGCAATCTGGGCATCATTATATGATAGTTGATGACTTAGATTCTAAAATCTTAGGATTCGAATTTATACGACATTTTGAAAAGTAAGTACTTTCTATTTCCTCTAAGGACAAAAAGGAGAGGGGAAAAAGGAACTAAGGTTTATTATGTACTTTATTGACAGTAATTCACTTAATCCTTACATCAACACTGTAAAAAATAGATTTACATCCATATTACAAATGAGAAAAATGAAGTGCAAGAGTTTAAGCAATTTGCCTTAATAAGACAAATACAATTAATTACCAAGTCATGATTTGAACCCAAAGGTCTTTTGCTTGTCATCAAAATCCATAATCTTTAACTGCATCGTACAGCCCTCCATACTAATGGGAAAAATTACACTGATATCCTTTGAGTCCTGAGATACCCTGATTCCTTTCACAGACATTGGTAGAGAATCTCGTAATAGCATGAACTGATGATAACCTAAAGCAATATATAAACTGAAAAGATATTACTGGAAGATCCAACAATTTACTTATAGAAACAGCTACTCCCTCACAACCATGAGAAGTACTATTTTAGGAGGAAGCCTGAACATACACATTAAAATGTTTTCAATGTATCCAAAACTTCAAATAGGAGATACTTAAAATATGACTTTGAAAACAAACTAAAATCATGAAGCTTATGCTCGAACTATCCCAATAGTTCCCTAACAGCAGGCCTGTTTTTGTGAATCTGTTAGGTGGCCGAGTGATGTACCCAACTATTCCCCTCCACACCGACAGGAAACGTACAGGGGAAGGAAGAAACCGACAAGGAGTAAAAGTGGGATGTAAAACAGCCAAAACTGGTCCTCTAACCATAGTTTCTACAAAATTAAAGGCTGACTGTTAAAGCCATTACTAGTTACAAGCTAATTACAAACATATCCACAAAATGGCACAAAGATTCTATTTATCAGAAACTGATAAAGCAGGTATAAAATGTGCTGGTTATGTTTCTCAGAACTAAGGCTCGCCCCGTCTACCGTAAATTTAATTTCCTAACAACCAACTTATAATCATACACGTCTGCAAGATATAACAGTCCCTAGAACCTTTAAGTGTTGTTACACAACTTACTGCATTGGCATCAAAAGCTTAAGAACTACTTCAGGCAGTACTTACTACTTTTAATATCGTGTTAGACTTGAGAAACTCAAAGCAAAAAAAACAATCAGTGATCGGCCCAAGACGGCAACTAAGACCTGATGCTAACCACCACCTAACTGCTGCTAAACTACTTGCACAGCTCAATGGTTTCACAGTATGTGCACACGTTTCCCTGTTAACTCAAAATCAATTTAATAATCTAAAGTGGCTTCCAAATCTATGGAAGGAGGAACACACAACATGGAGATGCAGGGGATCCCGAGCTCTTGAAAGTGAACCCTCAAAAGGAGCGCTCATTTTATACTTCCTCGTAAGCGATACAAGACCACGTGTAGAGCGTAGCATTAACCTTGGTGAGGCAGCTCTGCAAAGGAGAACTGCTCCCGCCTCTGCACTTCCCACCCCGCGTCCTTCCACCATTGGTCCTCCCCTCACAACTTGCAGCCCTAGATGTTATTTATTCCCTGGAGAGGGTTTGAGGTAAACTGAAGGAAGCCGGAAGCGTGTGAAATCTAGGACCAAAGAACCGAAGACAGGGAGGAAAACACTTAAGCACCGGGAAGAGATTCCCGCCTCTCCCAGGTGCTGTCCGGCGGCCTTAGAGCGCCACAAACAGGGATACAGGGGCGCTTTTTCACGGCTTCAGACCTCAGTTTAAATCCCGGATTTCCCTCCAGTGCCAAACGCAGGCCGAACTACTCACGCCACCCGCCGTGGGCCCGCCAGCCTCCAACCAAATCCAGGCTAGGACTAAGGGGAGACACCAGGCCTCTCAACCTGCGCACCACAGTGCGTCGGCGCCCGGGCCTACCGTAGTGACCAGAACGCGGACTCCCACCCCAATCTCCTCCCGCTGGCCAGAAGAGTCTGTAGGCCCCAGATGACAGTGATAAACTCACTGACTTATGAAGTCCTCTAAGAAATTACCTTCGAACTGGCCTTCTGAGATCCGCCTGGCGTTTTGTCCGCCATCTTGAGTTTTGCCCCTCCTTCGGCGGCCGCAGCAGCACGGGCGAGTCGAACGCCGAAACAGCGGATCTCAGCGGAGCCCGCCAGAGGCGCCTTCAAGGCTGAATAGTCGACTGCCGAGATAGGGAATTCGGGCGGAGCTGTGCCACCTGACTTCCGGTGTCAGTAATTTCCCCGGCCCCGCCCACTCCGCTGAATTTTGTGAGTTTCGGTTGCCTGTCGTATATCGCGGTCCAGGAATTTAGAGAGTCTCCTTTTTTTAACTTTCAGGGCTGGCTGATACTTCATTTGTCTTCCAGGCGCCAGCCCTTAGTAGGTGCGAGCCAGTTGAATTTCGTGGGTGAGGAGGGAACGGCTCCTTAAAGAAGATGTGCACTGGTCAGCTAGGGAGCTGACTGGGGGGCCAGGGGGATCTCGCATTTCTTGGCCAAAGACGGTGTTTGCGCCACCTCTGGAGCTTACACCACAGTGCGAAAGGCAAACTTGGAATTTGCACGTTACTTTCAGATAGAACGGTACCTGGAAAGCGAAGAAAAAGAGCATTTAACTCAAACTGAGAATCTGGCAGTGGAGTTATCCCATAGACTGTTGGAGGTATCTACAATTGGGTACACGCAGAGAAAGGCAAAGTGAGAGAAAAGCATAAGTAGACAGAATTCTAAATCTAGTATACATGTAAGCTGTGTGTCATTTAAAATTACATTTCATGGGGGCGCCTGGGTGGTTGAGTCCGTTAAGCACACGACTTGGTTTCTTTGGCTCAGGTCATGATTTGGGGGTTTTGCAAGTTCAAGCCCGAGTAGCTCTGCGCTGACAGCGAGAGCCTGCTTGGGATTCTCTGTCTCCCACTCTCTCTGCCCCCTTCAAAATAAATAAACTTCAAAAAAAAATTAAAAATAAAATATTTCATGGTTTAGTATTCTTTTCCTTTTTAATCACAAATGGATGGAGAGGAGACCATAAACTTTTCTGTACTTAATATCTTTTTAAAGTTCTTTTTTTTTTTAAGTTTATTTATTTACTTTGAAAGAGCGTGTGTGCACAAGTGGAGGAGGGGGAGAGAGAGAGAAAGAGAAAGAGAGAATCCCAAGCAGGCTCTACACCATTAGCACGGAAGCTGATGCGGGCCTCGAACTCACAAACCGTGAGATCATGACCTGAACAGAAATCAAGAGTAGGATGCTTAACGGACTCCACCACCCACGTGCCTCCTTTCTTTAAGTTCTTAATAGGATCTGTATTCAAAGAAGGAAAACTTGCTTGAGAAGGTCATGCCTGAACCCAGCCAGTCAAGAAAAATGGAAAGGGCATTCCAGGCAGAGGGAGTAGTTGAAATAAAAGCCTGGTGACATGAATCAGTACAGCCCGTTGTGTAGCCACCATAAGCAGTCAAGTTTTATTAGAAGAGGTATAGAGAGGGTTGTGGCTGGAGAGATGAGTGGGAGCAATTTCACATAGGTCCCTGAAGCGAGCAGCATGCTTAGGAGTTAGAATTCTAGTCTGAAGATGAAGAATGGGCTTCAGTAGGGTTAGGTAGGGCTGTGGTGTCAGATTTTAAGTTTTAAAAAATTGCTCTTAGGACTGCAGGAAGGGAAGAAGGAGTCATCACTTTCTCTCCTTAATTCATTTACTTGAAATACTTTTGAGCCCCATTTTGTGTACAAAATCCTGCCCAAAGTTTTGAGAGGTTTACAGAGACAAGTAAAAATCACTGTCTTCATATGATTTTAAAACTTAATTAATGACGAATGGGAGAGAGAAAGAGCAGAATTAAACTGATGCCACAAGGAAGGATCAATAGTTGTGGGAACTTTGAAAGCAGTAATTCTGAGAGTAAGGGTGCTGTAAAGAGATGGGGAGGTTTCACAAAGAAGGTAACATTTGAGCCAACTCTGAAGAAGTAAAATTTTGTCTGCTGGTTGGTGTTGGGGGGAGAGGGAAGGGAGGTTGGTAGGGTGCATGAGGGAAGCACTGAGAACAGGATCTGACCCATGGCAGGCCTCAGGAAAGATTAACTGTCGTATAGCTGGGCACTGAGGGATCAGCAGGCTAGAGCTCCTGTTCTGGGTGGGCGAATGGGGGTGGCAGAACACACAGTAAATAAATGAGCAAACAAGACATGATCAGAAAGTGAAAAGTGCTATGCCTTGAAATTAAATTGGAATGATTTGCAACCTCCAGTCCAATTGAATTTATTTCCAATCTCGGGTTTTGTCACACTTTTTTAATTCTGGGCTTCTACTTCCCCCACCCTCACCCTGGCCTCTAATTGAAAGTGAATCAATTTTACACTCTTACTGAAGATGTCACTTCCTCCAGGAAGTCTCACAGACCTCCCTTCCCCATCAAGCCTAAGATAGAGACTCTGCTTCTGTTTCCATAAGAATCTATACTTTCCCACCCCAAATGCTCATCACACTTAATTGGTTACAGTCTAGGGTTAGAAAGTGAAATCAGCTGAAATGAAAGAAGGATTCGAATTGGCTGTAGCTCATCATGTTCTGACATGCTGCAGGCTGACTTTATCACTATAAAGTGAATAACTGCATGCTGTTCATTAAAATCCTCAAAGTTCTTCTCACAAAAATAATTTTTGCCAAATTTCTATTCCTAAAGAGTTAGAAGTAAGGGAACACAGACCTCCTCCTTCTCTTCTGTTTCATACAGTAAGATCCCAGAAGAAGCCAGACAAATGTGACCTGACAGGAAGTAATACATAGGCCTTTATTAAGGCCTAATTACACTTTAAAAAACTCACAATCATGGTTATGAGCAAAGTTGTCCTCCACACATATATGTCATGAAATTGGCCCTATTACTCAAACCACAAATTAAAGAGGATGACAGCATGAATCATACAAATGGAATTTTACAGAATCTGAAATTTTTAGATTCACAATTACTATTGCCAAGGGACAACACATAACTGGTAAGAAAATCATAGAATTTACTACAATTAGTACTACTTTTTTACAATCTCACTAAAACCAGGCTCTTTGTCTCTGGCTGTTGTGTTGGGTCTCTAGTCCCACACCTGTCATCTGTTCTCCCTGCAGCTGTGTTCAACAGAGATTCCAAAATAGTGCCAGATGCCGTCCACAGAGGTGTTTTATTTGGTTCAACCAAGGAGATTTTTTCTTTGAAATTTGAGCTAGCATTTTCAAATTGGGAGATTTTATTCTTTTATACTCAGGGTTTCCAGCTTTTCTTGAAAAATGGGAGTCTGGCAACAATTCAGTGGAGGTGAGCCACAAGGGCCTTCTGGAAAGGGAGCCGCACACTGTAATTCACCATGCCTTCACCACACACACATACACACGCACACACACACACACTGTAGACAAATGCCCCACACCTGACCTGCTTGTAGGCATTTGAGTTTTCTAATCCTCATGCACAATTTAAGTCTTACTATTTGTGATAAACAAAACGTTTACTACTCCCTCCCCCAGCACCAATGAGAATGACTTATCCATTAAGTACAAAAGGCTTAGTGCCTAGGACCTCCCAAATGTTAAATTTCTTTTAAAACAAGGCGGGGGGGGGGGGGGGGGGGGGGCGGGTAGTAGATTGGAGAGGCTGAAACAAAAGCAGCATTTACCACTGCACACAATGAAAGAGATCTTACAAACGATTGCCCCAAAGCCAAAATCTGCCGCAGGGTGCCAGTGGACTGCTCCTACTTAGTGGCACTTTCATTCTCCGGAATTTTTCAAGCAGCTTCTCCCTCCTGTCTAGACTTCAGGATAGAGTCGGATGAAAGCACAATCCCATCCATTTGTTTATTTGGCAGTTATTGAATTTCTAGCATGTGCCAGGCTTTGAAAAAAGAAGAGGGAGAAAAGAACAGCTAAAATCAGACTTAGCTCTTCTGTTAAGAGACATCCCAGCTGCTTCTAGGAATAGTCAGGGAATAGCCTTCAAGGAGGGTGTGTTCTGTGTGAAATTAAAGATTCTTTCTGTTAAACTTGATTGTCTGCCCCACTTGAGCATGCTAGCCTGACAAGATTTCAGTGGTAATAGCAGGTTCTCCCTTTTCTACCCTCCCCCACCAACTTACTTACTGATGGTATCTAGAATTCTTTTGACAATAGTAATTAGCAGTGGCTTTTTTTTTTTTTTTTTTTTTTAGCAGTGGTATATTTTTTTAAACTAAAAATGCCTGGGGCGCCTGAGTGAGTTTGTGAGTTTGAGCCCTGCATCAGGTTCTGCTGACTGCTCAGAGCTTGAAGCCTGTTCAGATTCTGTGTCTCCATCTCTCTCTGCCCCTTGCTCATGCACTCTTTCTCTCAAAAATAAATAAACATCAAAAAAAATTTTTTTAACTAAAAATGCCTAAGAAATAAAAGATATGTATAAATGGTGTCAACAAGCATATAGCCCAAGAATGGGCTCGTGACACTTACAAGATAATAAAAATTGCTATTTTAGCTATGATCCTGGTGAGAAGATTACCATTAGCATTCTACCATGTAGCAATTGTTTTATCAACAAGAAAACCTATGATGATCTAGATGGGGTATCCTAGAAATGGTGTTCCTCAGTGAGTGACTGCATATGTGTGTACATGGGTGTTTGTGGCAAAACTGTACTGACGGTGCCCATGGCAAGTTGAGACAACTAGCAAAGGGCAACATCTCCAGGGAGTCCTCACTGACTATGACCTGGTAGTCCAAGCATTGGCTTGGAACACAAGGAGATCAGGCTTCAACTTATGACCTGCCTTCTGCTGGGGGGAAGCCTACATATCCCCACGAAGACTGAAATCCTAAAGACAACACCAAGTAATATAAAGACTGAGTGAAGAATGAAGTTATGAAGAGAAAATGAAACAAGATTATTTCCCTTATCAATTTCACTTGGTTGCCAATAACAGAAGTCCAACTGTAGTGGTCTTAAACACGAAAGGCTTTACTGTTACCATGGTAAGTCTTCTATCAAAGAATATGGCATACTTTTCTTCTTTTTCAAGTTTTGTTCTGTTTCCTTCATATCTGCTTTGTATATTTCTTATTATTTTATTCTAATTTGTTTTATCTTTTCTGTTGTTACCGCAAATAGATTGTTTTTCCATTATGTATATATGTCCTAAGTAATCGTTATTCATATGGTGATTACCATACATAAATGTTGTGTCCAGTCACTTTGCTGAATTCCTTTATTATTTGTATAGTTTTTCTGTCTTAGTCTTTTAGGTATACAATCATATCATTTGTAAATAATTGCAAGTTTACCTCCTCTTGTCCCTTCCCTCCCCCATCTTTTTGTTTTTTTCTTGTGTAATAACACAAGAGAAGCCAGTACCTCCAGAATAATAAGGTAAGAGTGGCGCTAATGGATATCCTTGTCTGGTTCCTGACTTTAATGAGAATGCTTTTAGTGTTCTTATCAGGAAGAGGCTAACTTTTGGGTTGTGAGTTGAATTCTATACAATTTTTTTAGCTAACCATGGAACTGAAAATACAGAATTTTAAATTCTCATAGAAGAGCTGAGGACTCTGAGGATATGCTAAACAATGCCAATGGTGAGACAAGATGGTTAGAGAAACACTTATAGGCTTGTGTTAAGAAAACCCAGCACATCTCAATGACTTAGAAAAATAAGGGAACAAAGTAGAAATGTTCTGCTCTGTGCAGCAGAAAGAATGGGCAGCCAGGAAGGGCAAACTGGAGGGAGGACATGTAGAAATCTATGTTAGTTTCCTGCTGCTGATGTAACAAATTACCACAAATTTAGTGGCTTATAGCAGCAACACAAATGTATTATCTTATGGTTCTGGAGGTCAGAAGTCTAAAATGTGCCTGCATGCCTGTGTTCATTTGGAGACTCTAGAGAATCCTTTTCCTTGCCTTTTCCAGCTTCTAGACTTCACCTACATTCCCTGGCCTTCTTCTCCGTCTTCAAAGCCAGCAGCATAACATCTTTTCTCCTCTCTGACCTCTGCTTCCATCATTGTTATCTTCTGTCCGACTCTAATTCTACTGCCTCCCTGTTATAAGGTCCCTTGTGATTACTCTGGGCCCACGATGACAATCCAGTATAATCTCCCCATCTCAATAGCCTTAACTTGATCACATCCACAAGTCCGTTTACCATGTAAATTAACATGCTTGCAGATTCTGGGAATTAGGATGCAACCCTCTTTGGAGGGTTATTATTCAGTCCACCACAGGATCTAAAGTGAACTTTCTGCTTCTGTATTTTGTCCCCTGGCTGGCAGGCACAGCTTTGATTCCATCAGATCCCATGGGAAGGGTCATAATAAATACAGTCATCTCAAACCAACTGAGTTCTGAAATTGTTACTGGGGAATTCAGTGGGTATGGTTCCAGCGAAGAAGGGTAAGACAGGTCTCTATTGTCAAGGACTTAACAGGGCATAAAGGGGACAAATGTGTCACAATAGGAGTGTCATAAGTGAGGACTGAAATTTTACCCTGTTGTATTTGCTGCTATATCTGCAGTACCTAGAACAGAGTAAGCACCATGCAGGTACTCACTGAGTATTTGTTAATGAATGAAATCTTTATCAGAGGTAGTTTAGGAGAGCTTAGAAGATTGGCACTGCAGAAAAGGAGAGGGAAGACCTCATTAAGGGTGCTGTACACTTTTGGGCGCATCTGTCTCAATTTCAAGACTTCAACTCTGGGACAAACTCCCAGGAGTTAACTAGAAGTTGCTCAGAGAGGAGAATGAGGACCTTAACAAAATGTTGTCTTATTTTTTTTTTAATTTTTTTTAACGTTTATTTATTTTTGAGACAGAGAGAGACAGAGCATGAGTGGGGGAGGGGCAGAGAGAGAGGGAGACACAGAATCTGAAACAGGCTCCAGGCTCTGAGCTGTCAGCACAGAGCCCGACGTGGGGCTCGAACTCACGGACCGTGAGATCATGACCTGAGCCGAAGTTGGCCGCTTAACCGACTGAGCCACCTAGGCGCCCCAATGTTGTCTTATTTTAAGAAAATGAAAATTTTATTATTTGATCAGACTTAAAAGTCTCCCTTCGTGTACAAATTTTGAAATAATACAACTCTCCTCTCATCCCCAATTAAAAAACAATTTTCAAGAATTGTGTGATTTCTACACAGGCAGTCTCAATGGACTATGAACATCATTTACTGTTTTGCCACCTGGTGGCGCTGCTGCAGCCGATAAACAAAATACCCACCATCCTTTGTAGGTATCCCGTGAACATATAGGGAACCTCTGTAATATTGGTGTTCTTGTCACATTTGCTGTTACAATGAAAAATCTTTCTAATACCCTGTTGTGGTCCACCAAGCTTTCACTGAACAATTGTGCTAGTGCTGTTGCTAAAAAATGTGCTAAAAAATAATTTAGAAGGGGAAGTTAAATGTGATAAAACCATGGTATACTGTGTTATTTGGGGGAGAACAGTTCACTAGATATTAGAGATAACAAAAATATTAGAGACAACATTAGAGATAATATCTTTACAGTGAGGTTTGCTCTGCTTCTCTAGGAAGGCAGGAGCAGGGCTGAATCCCAACACCTATTTTCATGCTTGGCACACAGTAGGCAAACAATATATATTTGTCAAATAAATAATAAATAAACATGACAGATGGCCACCTTATATAGCTCCCAACCAAATATCCATCCTCTCAGTTTTACCCCTACACGGATACCAACAAAAAGTTCCTGAAACCAAATTCTAAAATCACAGCAATGAGTTTCTGAATAGTTCAGCTCAGGTTAGCTGCTCATTTTGGTTAATCAACTATGCTAAGGAAAATAATGCCACAAAAGACAAATGGCTCCCAGAGACTTACCATGGGATGAATGAAGATTTGGAGGAGAGAGGAGCACCTGGATGGCTCAGTCAGTTGAGCATCCTGACTTTTTTTTTTAATTATTTTTTTTAATGTTTATTTTTGAGAGAGATAAAGAGAGACAGAACGTGAGCAGGGAAGGGGCAGAGAGAGGGAGACAGAATCCGAAGCAGGCTCCAGGCTCCAAGCTGTCAGCACAGAGCTCAATGCTGGGCTCAAAATCACGATCTGTGAGATCATCACCTGAGTGAAGTCGGTCACCCAACTGACTGAGCCACCCAGGTGCCCCGCATCCTGAATCTTTATTTCAGCTCAGGTCATGATCTCACAGTTGGTGAGATCAAGCCCTGCATCGGGCTGTAGACTGACAGCACAGAGCTTGCTTTGGATTCTCACTCTCCTCTCTCTCTGCCCCTTCCCTTTGAATGCATGCTATCTCTCTCGAAATAAATAAATAAATAAATAAATATTAAAAAAAAAAAGATCTGGAGGTTGGTGGGGGAGTGGGGGTGGGATGTGTGAACCAAAGTTTACTGTGTATGAATAATAGGTGTCAAATAAATATACAATTATTTTTCAAGTGTGTGGAGATGCTGCTGTAATTGACAGGACACAATTTGCTTTACTGTGGTCAAATACACATAACATAAAACTTGCCATTTTAACCATTTTTAAGTGTACAATTTAGTGGCATTAAGTACATTCACAGTGGGCAAACTATCACCACCATCCATCTTCAGAACGTTTTCATCTTCCCAAACTGAAACTCTGTATCCATTAAATAATAACTCCACAATCATTCCTCCCCTTGACTACTCTAGGTACCTCATAGAAGTGAAATCATACAGCATTGGTCCTTTTGTGACAGGCTTATTTCACTTAGCACAATGTCTTCAAGGTTCATCTGTGATGTAGCATGTGTCAGAAGTTCCTTCCTTCTCAAGGCTGAATAATATTCCATTATATGTCTAGACAACGATTTGTTTGGCCGTTCATCCGTTGAGGGACATTTGGATTGTTTCCAGTGTTTGGGTATCGTGTATAATGCTGCTACAAAGATTGTCAAAGCATCCTTAAATTCACAACAGCTCTTTGTCATTATGCTTACTCTCAATCAGTGGTCCTAAAAGTACACGGACTACCATGTGGGGATCAGCAGAAAAACTGGCACTGTGAGTATCTTCATGCTTGATAACTTTAGAGTCTTAGAACAGGAGTATGTAAAGAGGAGAGGAATCAGTGTGGTGGTACATCGGAAAATCAACTGCAGAGAAGAAGGAATGATGCAAAATAGTCACCAGCCAGGAGAAGAGCAGACTTAAGGAAGCTATCAGAACTGTTTACAATGAACAAAGACTTTTCCCCTTTGCTCCTTAAGGCAGATGAGGAGGCACTGAACAGAGAGGCACAGAACAAAAGATTTCTGACTTCAACTCCGTGTTCAAAATAATCTTTAATTTCTATAACTGTTGAACAATGCAACAATCTACTTTAATGAAATAAGCATTTCTCTGTGAAAATACACAGACAGAAGCTGATTGATTGTAGAAAGGAGGAGGAGGTTGAAGGAGAGTTATATCTGGGCTCTAAGGCATCTTAATACCCCTACATTCTCTGTCTTTCTAATGCTTGAAACATCGGCAGAAAAGACGAAAGTGACCAAAGCTGTAGAGTTGCCAAAGTAAATAATTATTCAGTGTATACTTGGTTTGATAGTTATTGGTGTCATGTCCTCCAGATGAAGTTTGAATCTGATAAGCTAACTGTTGAGTGCTTTCAGAAATCCACATAATCTTAGAGGAAGACATTATCTGGGATTATAGTGACAGGAGCCAGAACAGATTATCAGGGACACTGAGACCTAAACCAGGAGTCCCTGCCCTTTTTGTATAATATACTGGGAAAATACCCTGGTAAATCCAGATCAAATTAAACAAATAGCAGAGCCTTGTTACATTTTCATTCAATAAAAATCAGTGACTCAATTTGTTCTGTTCATTAAACATCGGTTTTTAGTTTTTCTTCCATGATTTCTCTTTTTGTTTTTCATTAAAACTTGTTGGGGGGGGGGGGGCACCTGGGTGTCTCAGTTGGTTGGGCGTCCGACTTCTGCTCAGGTCATGATCTCAAGGTTTGTGAGTTCGAGCCCCACGTTGGGCTCACTGCTGTCAGTGCAGAGCCCACTTCAGATCCTCTGTCTGCCTCTCTCTGCCCCTCCCCCGCTTTCACTCTCTCAAAAATAAATAAAACATTAACAAAAAAAACTTGTGGGAAAAATGCCTCAAGAAGCTGTGGAGAAGTAGACAATTCTCATACTTCGGGGCTGGAAAATAAATAGGTACAAGCTCCCCATAGTTAGCAACGTGAAATGTACATCCCCTTTGACCCAGCAATTCCACTTCTAGGAATTTACCTTCCAGATGCATTCTCACACTGGTAAAGAATGTGTGCAGCAAAAGATCAAAGACAGCCTGTCAATAAAGGGTTGTTTAATAAAAGTATGGCACATCCAAAATATATTCAGTATAGAGTCAGGACTGAAATGCTATGCCGTTGCTAGAATGAAGGAGATCTTTATGGAGTGACTTGGAAATTGCTTCAAATACACTATTGCATGACAAAAGCAAGGCAGGAAACACTTTTGTGCTTAAAAACAAAGACTTCTTTAGGTAGAAATATAGTATACACATGTGCCCAAGCAGCTTCTAAGTTGACCCTAATGATCTCCAACCCCCAGCAATAATGACCTCCCTATGTAATCCCCTTCCCATGAGATTGGGTTCAACCTAGTGAGTGATGTGCTTCTAATGAACAGCAAAAGTGAGAGGATGTCACTGCTGATGCTCGGTTATAAACAAAAACTTTGGCTTCTTGTCTTCATAGACTTTTCTGCTTCTTAGCTGTTTGCTCTGATCAAGCCAACTGCCATGCTGTGAGGTGCCCTCTGCAGAAGAAGCCCATGGGGCAAGAAACTGAGGGAAGCCTCAGGCCAAAAACTAGTGAAGAAATCAGGCCATCAGCCCAACAGCCTCTGACAAACTCAATCCTGCCAACAACCCCTTGAATGAACTTGAAAGCAGATCCTCCTGAGTGGAGCTATGACATGACTACAGGCCCCCCTGACAGCTCAGCCACGACCTTGTAAGAGACTCTGAGCCAGAGGCCCCACTAAGCCACAGGATTCCTGACCACAGATTATGTGGTATAATAAATGTTCATTGTTTGAATCCACTAAATTTGAGGGTAATTTGTTGCACAGCAGTAGATAACTAATACAAGATGTAATGTGGGTTCAAGCATATATACAATATATTTCTTTAAAAATTGGCCACTGTGGGAGTGCCTGGGTAGCTCAGTCAATTAAGCCTCCAACTCTTGATTTCAGCTCAGGTCATGATCTCATTGCTTGTGAGTTTGAACCCTGTGTCAGGCTCTGTGCTAACAGTACAGAGCCTACTTGGGATTCTCTCTCTCTCTCCCTCTCTCTCTCTCCCTCTCTCCCTTTCTCTCTCTCCCTCCCCCACCTCAAAATAAATAACTTAAAAAAAATTGGCCACTGTACTTGCCCCTGAGGAGGAAATGTAAAATTCTGGGTATCAAAGGTAGGAGGAAACTTACTTTTTACCGTATGCCCTTTGGTCTATTTGAATATACTGTTTATTCAACAAACAAACAGAGACAAATAATAACACTTAATATCCTCCAATAAATGATAATCCCAAAGGCCCATTTCGAAAATTCTCATACAAATTTTTTTTCCTATATCTACATACATTAGATACTCACAAAGAAGTTGTTCATACTTCTTTAACCTGGGCACATATCACATCACGTCACATTAAAAACAGAGACTCTTTCCTTTCACACTTTTTTTGGAGTCATGGGGAAAATGCCTTCTTTTCGACCTCCTTGTCAGCCCCTCCTGGTCTGACTCCCCTGTGCTCCAGCCACTCTAAGATTCTGGTTCCTGCATTAGGCTCTGTTTTTCCCAGTCTCTCTCCCTTAACTCACACCTCCTCTTAATTTGGAATACTTTTCCTCCCAGGCCCCTCCCCTGACTAATTACTATACAAAATACAAGACTCAACTCCAGGCTCCTCCTCTGACACCCACAGCCCACTCCTGTCCCACCCCAGCTCTTGCCAACTCCCTCATCCAGCAATTGTGTTTCTGGCTATGCTCCACAGATGCATTGGTCCCTCACTCCTTTGGCTGTCCCTTATTTTACATAGTCCAAGATAGCTATTCACCCATGTACTGTCATTTTTCTGTCTTGCCTACTAGTTGGTAAGCTCCATGGAGATGGGAAGGCAAGTTATAGAAGGCAGGGATATGGGAACTGTGGTACAACATGCCCTTTTTACTTATCCATTCCCAGTGCATAATCCGAACTAGAGAAGTAGAAGTGGATATGTTTAGCTCACATAGAGGTTGCTTACATTCCTGACACAAATTCACAAGACATATTTGAAGACGTACACATGCATCTAACCCTTAAGATGCATGTACAGAATACCTTTAGTTGCAGTTGACAGAAGCTTCTTCACTTATGTAGCTTAAACTGTAAGGAGATTTTATTTCACCTATCAAGAAGTTCAGAGGTGAGACTGCCCCAGGATTTATTAGTTTAGCAGCTCAGTCTCATCAAAGACCCACGTCCTTTCCATCTTTCTGCTCTGCCATCTTCAGTGGGTAAGCCTGCCCCTCAGGCTAATTTCCCCTCTATTCACAGGATGGCTACCACAGCTCCCAACATCACACCAGAAGAAGTGTTCCTTTCTTCCTGAAAGCATGGGTAGCTCTTTTGTTTTAAGACTGAGGGGAAAAAAATCCTAGAAGCCACTCCAGCAGACTTTCCCTCCATGTTTCATTGGCCATAAAAGAGTTGACACCCCTGTCTTATCTATCTGATGGCAAGGGGAGTAAGATAGATGATCATGATCAGTTTACATGGAGTACCTGGCTGACTAGGCCATGCGTTATCTGAATAAAATCTGGGTTCTGCTAAAAAGAAGGAAGGGGGTGGGTAACAACAACACTGTCTTCTATATTGTGAGGACCTGGGCTCTCTGTTTTTTTTTTTTTTTTTCACTATTGTGCTAAATTGCATATAATTAGAAAACACTTCATCACGCCCAGCACCTGGAGATCTATTTTTAAAAGTGTCACACATATGACCTAAATCCAGCCCAAAATATGGATATTTTAAACTTTAGCATTGGTCCCACTAGTCTTACTGTTTGGGAAAGATACAATGCGGTCTGAGTGAGAAGAGTGGGGCAGTTAAACCTAGGACCATGCTGGTGTTTGCCAAGGGACTGAAATGATGACTTTTTCCCCCTTTCCAAATTGGCCAGAACTCTTCAGAGAGCTTACAGAGCAACCAGACCAGGAGCTGACAAGCTGGGCATGTTATAGAATAGGACACACAGGCTCTCTAGCTGGACTGACTTAGTTTAAATCTTAGTTCCACTACTTAATATCACATGAAATTTAGGCAATGACATTACATTTTCTCTATTCCTCTCTTTCCTTCTGTGTAAAACAGAGATAATAATACAAACCTTGCAGGTTTCTGAAAGGATTAAGTAAATATCTGAAATAAAAAGCATATGGCAGAATGCCTAGAACATAAGAATAAAAATATCAAACCTATTATAGGAAAAACAAAACGAACAAAAAACAGTGTTATCATAGCACAAGAACTAACAAACTGGAACTAACAAAATGGAATAGAAGAGAGATCTCTAACATAGACCCATTTGCACAAGGGAAATGAATATACAACAAAGGTGTCACCACAAATCAATGGGGGAAAGGATGAATTGCCCAGCAAATGGTGGTGGGAAAAGTGACTCACTATGAAGAAAAGGAAAATGTGGTCCCCATCTAACACCATGCCTCAAAGCAGGTTCATGGGACTGTAGTGCAAAAGTTCCTTTTCACTTTCCAAACTAGCAGTATGGTTTCAAGATGAATAAAGGACCTAATTGTCTAAGGAATAACTCTAATGTTGATGGAAGAAAGTATAGTAGGGTGTCTTTGTAACCCTAGGAGTTGGGAATCACTTCCTAAACAAAATTTCCCAAGCACATACTGTAAGACAAAAAGCTGATGCATTTAAGGGGTGCCTGATTGGCTCAGTTGGTAGAGAATGTGACTCTTGATCTCTATGCTGTAAGTTCTAGCCCCATGTTGGGTGTCAAAATCACTTAAAAAAAATAAAATCTTTAAAAGGGGTGCCTGGCGGGCTCAGCTGGTGGAGCATGCAACTCTCAATCTCAGGGTTGTGAGTTCAAGCCCCACAATGGGCAGGCAGCCTACTTAAAAAAAAAAAAAAAAAAAAAAAAGGATGCATTTGATTACATAAAAAAATTAAGGAATTGGAATCAACAAAGGCCATCATAAATAAAAATAATGGAGTACAGAATATTAGAAAATATTTTTATTGCATAAAAATGAAAAGGTATTAATATCTAGAGTATACAAGAACTACCAATCATCAAGAAAAAACACCAACTTCGTAAGAAAAATGGGCAAAGGATACGAACAGGCAATTTAAGAAAAGGAAGCCCAAAGTCTACCAAACGTATAAAGAAGTATTCAGTTTTATTAGTAATCCTAAAGAAATCCAAATAAAACAAGATATTTTATATCTATAAGGCAAAAATTAGAAAGCTGAATGATACAAAGTGTCGGTGGGGATGTGAGATGTATCATGCCCTGTGATCAAGAGTTAGCACTTATCTATGTTTTTTCCCACTTATCTATTAAGTGCATAACAAAACATCCAAAACTTAGTGGCTTAAAACAACAACTACTTTATTTAGCCAGCAAATCTATGGGTTTTCAATTTGGACCGGGTTCTACTAGGTAGCCAAGTCTTCTGGTCCAAATGTTCTCCATCACTTACATGTCTGGGGCCTCAGCTAAGGTGGCTGAGAACCTGGGTGCTCTCTCCACATGGTTTCATCCTCCAGCAGGCTAGCCTGGGCTTGATGGCATGATGATTGAAAGGCTCTCAGCTCAACAACAGGATTTGTGGGATCTCTTGAGGTCTAGGGCCAGAACACAAACATTTTCTGCCACCTTCCACTAAGCAAATCACAAGGTCAAACCAGATTCAAGGGAGAGGGAAGTAGGTTCTACCTTTTGATGGGAGTTGGTAAAAAGAATGTGTGAAGGTTTGTTTGTTTGTTTGTTTGTTTGTTTGTTTTGCCCTCTGGTATAGGATGTGTGCATTAGTTCATACATTCTGGAGAACAATCTGGTGTTACAGTCAAATTAAATATTTATATTCTTTTTTTTTAAGTTTATTTATTTATTTTGAGAGAGAGAGGGGAAGGGGTATGAGAGAGGGAGAGAGAAACCCCCACACTGACAGTATAGAGCCCCATGCAGGGCTCAAGCCCATAAACCATGACATCATGACCTGAGCCGAAATCAGGAGTCAGACACTGGGGCCTCTGGGTGGCTCCGCTGGGTGAGCGTCCGACTTCAGCTCAAGTCATGATCCCTCAGTCTGTGAGTTTGAGCCCCACATCGGGCTCTGTGCTGACAGCTCAGAGCCTGGAGCCTGCTTCCGATTCTGTGTCTCCCTCTCTCTGCCTTCCCCTGCTCACACCTCTGTCTCTCCCTCTCTTTCTCTCAAACGTAAATAAACATTAAAAAAAAAAGAGTCGGACGCTTAACCAACTGAGCTACCCAGGCACCCCTAAATACATTTATATTCTATAGCCCGGCAATTTCCTCCCTGAATACATATTCCAAAGATATATTCTCACTTAAGTTCATTAAAAGACTACATTAATTGTGGTAGCAGGGAGTTAGAGATAATCAGATATACATCACTTGGCGAGTAGATTGTTAAAGTAGTGGATATACACCAAGGAGTATTACGCAACAATTAAAAACAATCCATTAAAAGTATACATAGCAATATACAGAGATCTCAAAGATATATGCTAAAGGAAAAGAAAAGAAACAGAATGAGATATATAGTACAGTACCATTCAACTAAAAATACACGTACACAAAACAATATACATTTTGCAAGAAACATGCAGATACACATTAAACACATTATAATGGTTGCCTTTGGGGGAAGTCTTAAAGGGAAGCAGATAAGGGAAAGGAAGATAATAAATTATTTAATTAATAAATCAATGACAAGAGGAGCCCTGCCCAGCAGACCAACAATGACAATTGTACCCTGAAATTTGAAACCTCTGCATAGGAGGTCCAGGAAGGAAAAGAGCAGATGGCTGCTTCATCTCTTCCATCCCTTCTTGCACAAGAGTTCCTTTTCATCATAAAACATTAAAGAATTGTCAACCTCAGAGATAACAAGAGCCAAGGAAGGGGAAGGGCTGGCCCAGGGACAAAGTCCTACGTAAGGGTCACATCTCTGTGTAAGGGCCACTTTCACAGGTGGTAAATTCAAGAAAATGTGGCCTGGTAATATCCTGGGCATTTTTGCTAGAGTCCGAGGGCAACAGGCACAGAAACTGGATGTTCTTCCTTGAAAAGTACTCAGTGCCTATTCTGATTTCCTACCACTGACCTGAGGGGAATTATCGGTCACCTTCATCAGGATGGCCACAACTACTCTGAGATGAACTCCCTGTTGGAAAAAAGTACTTTCAGAAAACCAAATGCCAACTCTCCAAAGGCTTCCAGGCCTCTTCAAAGAGGTCCTGGTTTACTATGACCAGGCCCAAGGGCACTTTGCAAACAAAGGACATTGACCATCACACTCTTAAAAATGTCTATGAATTTTGTTTTTAGATCATTCACTAGAAGTCAAACATTCTTTCATTTACCAATTACAGTGACTATTTACTTAATGCTGCATCCTTTGTTTCTTTCATGGGTAAATTCTTTTTATTATTATATGAAATTTATTGTCAAATTAGTTTGCATACAACACCCAGTGCTCATCCCAAAAGATGCCCTCTTCAATGCCCATCACCTACCCTCCCCTCCCTCCCACCCCCCATCAACCCTCAGTTTGTTCTCAGTTTTTAAGAGTCTCTTATGCTTTGGCTCTCTCTCCCACTCTAACCTCTTTTTTTTCTTTTTTTTCCTTCCCCTCCCCCATGGGTTCCTGTTAAGTTTCTCAGGATCCACATAAGAGTGAAAACATATGGTATTTGTCTTTCTCTGTATGGCTTATTTCACTTAGCATAACACTCTCCAGTTCCATCCACATTGCTACAAAGCATATTTCATTTTTTCTCATTGCCAAGTAGTATTCCATTGTGTATATAAACCACAATTTCTTTATCCATTCATCAGTTGATGGACATTTAGGCTTTTTCCACAATTTGGCTATTGTTGAGAGTGCTGCTATAAACATTGGGGTACAAGTGCCTTTCATGGGTAAATTAAAGCTATGGTCAGTTTAGTTTTTTACTTCCAATTCAATTATCCATATAACTAAATCTAGACTTGGAAAGTCACATTTGAGCTGTGTATTTGGCTTCAGAAAATTGGATATTAAAGCAAATTAAATACATTTTCAATCATTCTCTTTGTTAGTGACTATTTCTGGCTTAAGAAAGGTATCCGTTGTAATGGGCTGAATGTTTGTGCTCCCCCCACCCAACCCCCACCCTGGCCCAAATTCATATGTTGAAATCCCAACTCTCAGTGCAATGGTATCAGGAAGTGGGGCCTTTGGGAGATGATTAGGGCATGAGTGTGAAGCCCTCATGAATGGGATTAGCGCCCTTATAGAAGAGGCCCCAGAGATCTCTCTTACCCCTTCTGCCATATGAGGACACAGTGACAAAACAGCTATCTATGAACCAGGAAGCAAGTTTTCACCAGACACCAAATCTGCCAGCACCCTGATCTTGCTTTGTAATGCCCCCAATTTTGAATCCAAGAGACCACCAAGGAGCCGATACCGATGCAAACGCACGAGGGTTTATTTGCAAGCTCGAGCTTGGGCCCAAGGATACCCGACACAGCAGAGCAGGGACTTGGTCCCCTAGGTTAAGATGCGTAGCAGTTTTATAGGGGCCAGTGGCCAATGAGATTGTAACACACACAGAAAGTTGCACAGTCATGTCAGTCCACACGAAGGTGGCCAATTGAATTACAATTTATCCTATAGTAACTGTTTGAACTAGCCTATCACTCTAGTCAGAATTGGCGCACAAGTTTGGCGGGCAAAAGGCGGGGTTTGCATTCTTTGGCGGTTAGGGGTTCCGCATTCCTATATGAGCCAGTTTCCAGTAAGGGTGTGCTCAGCGGCTTGACTAGGGTGGGGGAGTGTCTTAAGCAATAAGTAGGTCATGTGGGGGTTATACATGAGATGGTGGGTGTAGCACAAAATGGAGTTAGTCTTGCTCTGCTTGTCCAGGGGTAGGGGGTTTTTGTTAAATTCCTTGGGTCCCACAGCTTCCCAGCTTCCAAAACTGTGAAAAATAAATGATTTTTGTTTAAGCCGCCCAGTCACTGGTGTTTGTGTTATAGCAGTCTGAATGTTTATGTTTCTCATGGCTTTTTGCTTTTTACATTAGCACTTAGAGTTTTCACTCAGATTTGTAAAACACAGAAGTCCTTGATTTTTTTTAAAAAAGGGGGGCTGGTAAAAGAATAGTTTGTTTTCTTTAACCACTAGAGGGCACATTGCAACAGATATTTTGGATTTTTTTTTTTTTTAATTTTTTTTCAACGTTTTTATTTATTTTTGGGACAGAGAGAGACAGAGCATGAACGGGGGAGGGGCAGAGAGAGAGGGAGACACAGAATCGGAAACAGGCTCCAGGCTCTGAGCCATCAGCCCAGAGCCTGACGCGGGGCTCGAACTCCCGGACCGCAAGATCGTGACCTGGCTGAAGTCGGACGCTTAACCGACTGCGCCACCCAGGCGCCCCTTTTTGTCCCAATTCTATATAATTTGAATGTCTTTTCTTTTTAAGTTTGTTTGTTTGTTTATTTATTTATTTATTTATTTATTTATTTATTTTTGAGAGAGAGAGAGAGAGCATGCGTGCACAAATGAGAGAGGGGCAGAGAGAGGGGGAGACATAGAATCCAAAGCAGGCTCCAGGTGAGCTGACAGCAGAGAACCTGACACAGGGCTCAAACCGGTTTGTGAAAACCGTGAATCATGACCTGAGCCCAAGCCCAATGCTCAACCAACTGACCACCCAGGCACCGCTTAAATGTGTATTTTAAAAGAATATCAAAGAATAAGAGAAAGGATAAGAGAACTTTGATTTTTCAATGTAAATGATTTTTTAAAAACCTCCATTCACTAAATAATAAATGACTAAGTATGAAGACAGGGACAAAATAGAGGGGAAAAAAATCAAAACCCTTAAAACCTAAAAAGTGATAAATCCAGATACTGTAATTGACTATCAAATGAATAAATACACAAATCGTTCTCTTCAGCTCTTAAGTGAAAAGTGGATAACTCTGGCTCTCTAGGGAGACAAAGAGAGAGTTGCAGCACGAGAGAAGAGCTATGGTATGAAGTGTACACAAAAGATGCCCTATGGGTTGTGAAGAGGGGAAATTCTGTACTTCAACAGAAGTTATCAGATGTTGTATTTAGTATTACTGAATAGGCAATATATGTATATCATTAAAAAATTTAAAGGTACAGAATATGTAGAGTGAAAGGAAAAGTCTCCCTTCCCACAATACACAGTTGCCCTCCTTGGAGGCCACCATTACTACTGGCTTTTATATATCCTTCAAAAACAAATGTATACATTTACAAGCATACAACTGAGCAAATATATTGAGTTTTTACCTGCATAGAAATGGCAGTGTGGTACATACACTGTTCTCACTTTGCTTCATTTTTTTTTAATTTTACATTTTTTGAGGCATAATTGATGTATCAGTTTCAGGCATACAACATTACAACATAAGGATTTGATTTTGTATATATTGCAAAATGACCACCAAAATAAGTTCGGTTAACATCCACCACATACATAGTTACAGGGTTTTTTCCTGTGATAAGAACTGTGAGAGAAAGAAAGAAAGAAAGAAAGAAAGAAAGAAAGAAAGAAAGAAGAAAGAAAGAAGAAAGAAAGAAATTAAAAAAAAAAAAAAAAGGAGCACCTGGGTGGCTTATTTGGTTAAGCGTCCAACTCCTGATTTTGGCTCAGGTCATAATCTCACAGTGAGTGAGTTTGAGCCCTCAATCAGGCTCTGCACTGACAGTGCAGAGCCTGCTTGGGATTCTCTCTCTCTCCATCTCTCTGTCCCTGCCCTGCTCATGATCTCTCTCTCTCTCAAAATAAATAACAAACAAACAAACAAAAAAGAACTGGGGCACCTGGGTTAAGCATCTGACTTGGGCTCAGGTCGTCATCTCGCAGTTTGTGGGTTCAAGCTACGGATCGCCTTCTGTGGTGACAGCTCAGAGCCTGGATCCTGCTTCGGATTCTGTCTTTCCCTCTCTCTCTTCCCCTTCCCTGCTCACACTCTGTCTCTCTCTCTCAAAAATAAATAAACGTTAAGAAAATTAAAGGAAAAAGAACTGTCAAGATCCTAGCTACTTTCAAATATGCAATACAGTATTATTAACCATAGTCACCATTCATTACATCATGATTTTGTTTCCTTTTTTTTTTTTTTAACTTATCCCAGGGATACATCTCTGTACATATAGATCTGCCTTATTTCTGTCTTATTTTTAGTGACTGCCTGCTATTGAAGTTACATTATTACTTTATAATTTTGTTTAAATTATACCCATCATTTATTTAATCACTCTCTGTTAATAGACATTTAGGTTCTTTCCTAAATGAACACTAACTACTGCAAAGAATTTTTTAAAATTAACACTACTGCAAGGAATACCCTTTTTTTTTTTAATTTTTTTTTTCAACGTTTATTTATTTTTGGGACAGAGAGAGACAGAGCATGAACGGGGGAGGGGCAGAGAGAGGGAGACACAGAATCGGAAACAGGCTCCAGGCTCTGAGCCATCAGCCCAGAGCCTGACGCGGGGATTGAACTCACGGACCACGAGATCGTGACCTGGCTGAAGTCGGACGCTTAACCGACTGCGCCACCCAGGCGCCCCGAGGAATACCCTTTTATGTATGCCATTTTTCATAGTGTATATCTGTTGAATAAATACTAAGATTGAGTCAGAGGATGTGCATAATTAAAGTTTTGGTAGTCACTGTCGTGTGTCTTCTACGAAGGCAGGCTACCCAAATTCCCACCACCATCCTGTTTTCCCCTACCTTGCCCACAGAGTTTGTATTTATTTATTTTTTCATTTCTGCCAATCTGTTGGGTGAAAGACAGTATCTCCTTGTGTTTGGCTTTGTGTTTCTCTTAATATAAGTGAGTTGAGCATCTTTTTGCATATTTAAGAGAAAGGCTGGTCTTAAACAGGGCACTATCTACTATATAAAGGAGTAGCATGTTGGGGTATTATCAGGCAAGTTAAGACCAGAGGGGAGTACATTTTCATAGGGAAAAGAGAATCTGGGAAAGTCCTGAACTGGCCCTAAAAAGAAAACCCTCAGCATCACCCTGCAACCCCCTCTACTCAGGCCTATACTATGCAGGGACCCTAGCCCTTCTGCATATCTCATAGGAGCCCTCCCCATCAAACCGAGATCAGATCAGACACCACTTGGGACCAAAATGTTCCAAATGCCTTTCATCTTCATAATCCTCAGTACTGCTCTGGCCTATTCCCCTGCTCAACCTTTTCCCTTGCACTTTTTAGACTAACTGTCCAATTGAAATATAATTCAAACTTCATATATAACTTAAAATTTTTCTAGGAGCTACATTTTAAAAATGTAGAAATAGTTGTAATGGCTTGCACTAATATTTTTATTTAATATAATATATCCAAAGCATTATCATTTCAACATGTATAATCAATATGGAAAACTATTAATATTTTACATTCTTCTTTTTGTACTAAGTCTTTGTAATCCAGCGTGTATTTACACTCACACCACATCTCATTTGGGACTAGCCACATTTCAAGGGCTCAATAGCAGCATGTGGCTTGACCAGCATTGACGAATAGAACTTTATGCAATAATAGAAATGTTAGATCCTTGTTCGCATAAATACCCTTTACCCTCCTACATAGTCCATTCATTCCCCAGAGCACTTTTTTCCTTGTCCAGACTCTCCAAGGTCACTGCACCATCTTGGGCATTTCTAGTGGAGGCCACTTACTCTTCTGTCTCCCAAACCACCAGAACCAGCTCCTCATTCAAGCTTCACTCCAGATCTCTGCTGTCCAATATGATAAACATAAATAAACACGTGGCTATGTAAATTTAAATTAATTTAAATAATTTCAATTTCTCAGTTGTACTAACCACATTTCAAGTGCTCAGTAGCCACATGTGGCCATTGGTCATTGTGTTGCACATCAGAGGCCTAGACTATTTCTCTTCCATCATTGGATAAAGCCCCCTCTCCTTGGAGACTTTTGCCATGCAGCTCTAACCTCCAGCCATGCCCTCGGCGAAGTCACGGAACTGCCTCTCTTGATTAAGACATTTTGAGGGTTCTCATTCTTCATAGCCTTTAGAATGCCCCATGGTGCTCTACCTCAGCTCCCAGTATTATGTAGGCTTCGTAGCATCTGTGTACCTCTAGGTAATAGCTTTGTTGAACAGTTCTTGTACCTTCTTAACTCCAACCTCACCTTCACTCCATTGCAGTCACCTACTCCCAGAACCTGCTTCACCTAGCACTACTCTACCCCAGAAAGATTTTTTGTTCCTTTATTTATAATTAATGAACAAGTGATACATACTACACTTTTCCTGGAAAACAACAACTGAACCATACAGCTAAAGGGAAAGTCCCCATTGGTCAGCCCACTCCTGATTTCGGGTTCCTTCTTGAGCCTTTCTCCCAACCTCCTCTCTCTTGTATTTCTAAACTTGGTAAGTGTGTGCATACTGTTCTGCAACTTGCTTGTTTTTCTTAATAATATGTCTTATGGACCTTTTCATGTCCCAACACATAGATCCATATCTTCCTTGTTATGTGCATATGAGGGCAGGGGAGAGGTACTATATTCACATAGTTAAGGCCCAAGAAGTACAAAAAAGAGGTACAATGAAGTTTCCCTCCCCATTCTTGTCCTTCATCTATACCATTCCTATACCAGTTTAATAAATAACTATGAAACCATCTATTTCATAGATAACTACTTCTGTTAATTTCTTATTACAACTAGCTATTGTTCATGCATAGAAATATGTATATGGAATCTTATTTCCCTCCCATTTTACTCCCATTTGATGCATATTTTATACACTGCTCTGTACCATGAAGTGCCTTTCCATATCAGTACACAGAGAGCACCTTCATTCATTTGTCCATGCTGTGGTATTATTCTATTATATGGCTATACAATAATTAAGCAGGTCCCTGTTGATGGGGCCTTGGATTGTCTTCAACGCTTACTATTACAACCAGTGCTACAATAAAGAACTTTGTACTTATGTCACTTTCCATGTGTGGAAATATATCTGTAGGATGAACTGAATTTCCAAAAGGGAAATTGCACAAATGGTATTTGAATTGCTAATTTTGATAAATATTGCCAAATTGCCTTCCACAGACACTATGCCAACTCGTACTCCCATCAGTGCACAGCTCAGAGTTTTTAACTGCTGCATAATATTTCAAAGGCTATATATCATAGTGTTAGGTCCTGCCTACTGATGCAGGACATCAGGTTGTTTTCAATGGTTGTATTACAAAAATGCTGCGATAAACATCCTTGCATGTGCTTCTTTGAACATATATATATCTAGGATAATTAAAGAAAAAACAGACCAAAAGAAGCAGTTGTGTCAAGGCTCCAACGTAGAAGGGAGCTCAGAGTGTAAGAAATAGGGAGAGAGCCTGTGTGGCTGGAGCACAAGGGCCATGGCGGAGACCTCAGGGCAGATGCGGGCAGCAGCTGTAATAGGGCCATGGAAGCCATTGGTAAGGCTTTGGATTCTATTCTGAGATCAAGATGATATGATGAACATTTTAAAAGCTCATTCTGGCTGCTGCTTGGAAATGGTTTTGAGGGAAAGAGTAGAAGCAAGAGACCAGGCAATGATGAATGTAAGAATGGGCACCAGAGTCCTGGCCAAGTGAATGGAATAAATCCTTAGCAAGTTGCAACAAACGGGAAGTATATGGAATAGGAAGTGTCCTGCTCACAATAGTGCAATCTCTAAAGTGTGATGAGGGACACAGGGAGCCACAAGGTACCCACAGCTTCTGCCCTCAAGGAGCTTATTCTTACGGAGATGAAGAAAATAATTTCGTGTGGACAACAGTCCGATAGAAAATAGAGCAGTGGCTTTGAATGTCAGTTGGCTCTGTATTCAATGGAAATTCTGCTTTCCCACTTATTAGCTGTTACTTTGTTGAAGTCTCTCTCTCTCTCTCTCTTATCTGATTTCTTCATCTCTAAGGCTTAGTGCGAGGATTGAATGAGATCAGTTTTGAAAAGCACCTAACACTGGAAAAGGAGGTACTTAATTATATTTGGTGAATGAATGGAAAAAAACATTCCCCTTTCTCTGCCATCTGTCTTCCTGTGCCCCTGTCGGCCTTTCCAGGCAATCATCTTGGTTCTAAATTCCTGCCGTCCCTTCCAACTACAGAATGTTCTTACCAGTGGAGTCAATTCAGCTCATTAACTCTTTGCACATGGATTTGTCAGAATCATCAACTGCTAAGTAATGCAAATGAATTGTTTGCACTGCTTTGGGTTTATTCTTTTTCCAAAGTTATCCTGTTTAAAAATAAATAAAATATTTTTCCCTCTACCCCCTTTTATTATCAGGGAGTTTAAAATATACTAGAAACAATAGATGGAGGAATTAATTTATTTGGTTAATGGATACCAAATTATTATAGTTAAGTTTATTGTTTTAAACCACAGTTCCATGGGGACATTAATAAATGTGATTGCTTTTACTAGAATATTCGTTAATCCTGTGGTTTAGTGCACTGATAATGGAACATGCTGTTCCAGTGACTTTTAATGAACATACTCCACTGTCTAGCAGAAAGGCAAAGAAAATAATTTTACAAATGCATACATGTTAAAAAGACTAAGGCAGTTTTTAAATCTCCTTATGCTCTCAGAACATATCACAGAGTTGCTCTTAAATATAATTTCCTGTTCCTGTAAGTTTTTCTCTATAGATTTTTTTCAAATTTAAAATAGAAATCTAATGGATATTGCTCTTAAATTCTGAAACAATATGAGTTATTCCTGGCTATTTCTTTGGCTTGGAGGCCTTACTGAAGATGATTTGTTTTGGCAGTTACTGGGTATTCCTTCTTTATGAGTAAATAATTCTAAACCCACGAAGTAACATGATGATAATAGATATAGTACCTTGTTAATCCAGGTCATAGTCACAGTTTCAAAATGAAATGACGTTATTTACAAAATCAATGGAGCTTTCAACTCAAGGAAAATAGATTGCCAAGGTTTCAAACCAAATGTTAACTCTTGTGTGTACGTTCTCATGCTTTCCACTGCCCTCATACCAATCTTTACAAATCAACGCATACATATGCAAGGCAGTTCTCCCCCACCCCCATTTCTTGTTTGAAAACATGAAATTAAAGGCCTCTGATTCAAGAGAGTGGACCACACATACACATTTGCCTCCTCTTGTTCCAGAGACTATCACTGTATACAAAACTTTTAATGGGGTTGGGGAGGGAAGTAAAATTAAATGGGAGAACAGGTGAGGAAGTCACAAATAGATGATCATCTCTGGAAGACAAATCAGATGAAACAAAGCAGAAAAAGACAAAACCCAACATACAAAATACAACAGGAAGGAGAATGCAGATGAATCCTGAGCAATCCCCTTAGCAATGATGTTTAATGTTTTATCCCATGTAAATGGCTTAGCACACTGTAAGTGATCAATAAATGTTAACTATTATATCATTACTCCAGAACTTGCTTTTGTTAGTCCAGGTCAATACATCTACATGTAACTTATTATTCTGTAGAAGTAAATAATATTCTATAACTTATTCATCCATTTTCTTATTTGAGAC